>NC_080757.1:55982394-56324894 GCF_020826845.1 Diceros bicornis minor
AACAGTGCCACAGTGACAAAGAGGGCAGAAGTCCCTGAGTAAAAATAAGAAAACTTATCCTTGTGGAGGTTGCATAGGTAATAAACAAGATTAGTAAGTAAGCTCTTCCATCGTGACTCGTGCTAAGGAGCACAGCAAAGCCAGGAAGCAGGAGAGAGAATGTCAGGGGAGGGACATTTGGGTAGAGGCGAGGGAGGGAAGCATGTGAGGATCTGGAGGAAAAGCATCCCAGGCTGATGGGACAGCGAATGCACGGCCCCTGTGCGGAATGTTCACCGAGACCTTCCCACCACCAAACCTGGGCGCTCTATCTTAGCATCTTTATTTTCTTGTTGGCCCTGATCTCTATCTGAAACCCTCCTGCTGACTGAGTTGTGTACTTGTGAGTCATCGCTCTCTCCCCTGCGACGATATAGCTTGATGAAGTAGGGATCTTGTCTGTCTGTCACTACTGTATCCCCCGTCCTGGGCCAGTGTCTGCCCTGTGCCAAGCCCTGTGGCATTGCTTGCGCTCCTCCCAGCACACCTATGTGGGAGGGAGTGCGTCCCCCTTTACAGACGAGCTCGTTGAGCCTGGCGGAGCTGCCTTGGGAGGCCACCCAGCTTAGAGGGGCTGAGCTGTGGTGGTTGAGCCCTGGCTGTTGGCACGGAGCCCTGGACTCTTTCTCTGATGTCCCCTGCCCACCTCCCCACCCCCCAGGAGTGGGCTGAGTAGGTAGAATCTGTTCCACACCAGGAAGCTCCAGGCCCGGGTTCCTGAGTCTTCTCCTCAGAGACCCTGCTTGTCTAGGGTGAGTGGAGCTGAGGGTTTGCCTGGAGGTGAGTCCAGCCAGGCCCAGACCTGTCATCCCTTCAACAGGGGGTGGAACTTTTTTTATGCCTTGACCTGGGTAGTTATTTCTGTGTTGAGAGCTACAGTGAAGGGCTGGTTGGAGTGAAGAGCAGATGCTGTGGCTGCCCCACCTCGGTCCTGGCTCCATCACCCCATGCCAGTGGGGTCCCAGCCCCCTGTGGAATGAGCAGCAGGTCCATGCGAGGCTACCCAGCCCTGCCCAGCTAGGCCTCGCTAGCACCCCGCAAGCAGCAGCCAGGCCCCAGGCCCCAAACTGCTTGGTTGGCTCTGAGCTGAAGGCATATGAGAGTGTGTGTGTCTGCACGTGTCCGTGCCTTTTAACAGCAGGGGTATAATTAGGCATCCTCTGCCCTGTCATATCTATCCTTTGCTGCCTCCCAGAGCCCTTAGATTTGGATGTTCGCCAGACCTGGGGTCAAATCGGAGTTCTGCTGTTTCCTCCTTGGTGACCTTGGACGAGTTGCCCCATCTCTGTGGTCTTCATTTCCTCATCTGCCAACTGGGGATATTCCACTCACCCTCCAGGGAGGCTTGTGGAAGGGGAACGAACATCTGCTTGTTCACAAGCACACACAGAAGTGCAAAGGAAAGGAGGGGTCAGGACGTGTACCAGCACACTTCTGTGCCTACCCCTGGGCGGTGGAATTTAGGGAGGATTGTCTGCTCCAGATTGTTTGCTTTTTCTACAATGAGTACAGATTACTTGAGCAAAATGTTTAAAAAGTAATAAAAATAACACGCAAGGGTCAGGTATAGTGCCAGGGCACACAGCAGGTGCTCCGAAGGGCATTCTGTTGTATGGAGTGCCCTCTCTGCCTTCCTGAGTGGGCGTCTCCCACCCCTCTCCACGTCCTGTCTCCCTCCTTCCTACTCGCACCTCGTGCCCCTGGGACTGTGCAGTGTTGCCCTTGAGCTTGTGTGGGTCCTTGATACAGATGACCCTGTGCCCTCTAGTCCCCACCCCACGGCCTGCACAGGTCCTGCAGGGCAGAGCCCAAGTTGGCCTCTCCCTGGGTCCGCAGACCCCTCTCCTCCTCCTCCAGGGCGTCACTCTCAGCTTCCTCTGACTTATGACCCAGTGACCTAGGCCCAGGCAGGGAGAGTGAGCACCCCAGGAGCCCGGAACAGCTGATTTATGAGCTTGGCCCTCCCCCACGGCTGGAATGTGAGGCCGCCGGCTCAGCTATTTGTCCAGGAGGCTGAGGTTGGTCCCTGCAGGCCCGGGAGTCTGTTTTCACTCCCAGTCCCAGGAGCCTCCAGGACTTTCCTGTGTTTGTTCCGTGAACCCTCTGCAGGGCCTCAGGTCAAGTGGGTACCTGGGAATTTCCTGACTGTCTGCTGTTCCATGGGGAAGTGGGGTGCCCTGCTCTGGCTCCCCCAAAATGTGAAGACACAAACCCCTCGTATCCACCCCTCCTCCTCCCACAAGTGGCGGACATTTCGGTTTCCCCAGAAGGTGAAGGCCCTCTGAGGGCTGGTCCCCGCCTGTTCCCAGCTGAGGTGGTGTTTGGATTGCCCCGGGGTGTGTGTCTCTGCGGAGTTGTGTGTCTCTGTGGAGTGGGGCGACCCCCTCCTGGCATGGCAAGCCCTCCGTTGCTCTACCAGAAGACACCTCCCAATGCATATGCCTCCAGGGAGCCCCTAGTCTTTGACCACACAGGATCCTTTATATGCAAAGTCCTGGCCTGGTGGTTAATTTTTGTCACCTCCCAGGAAATCAGAAACTTCAGGGTATCCTTAGGTCTGAGCTTAAATACCTTCTTCTGCCATAGGACACCCCCAGATCTGGACCAGGTGCCCCCCTGTGGCTCCCCATCAGAGCACTCAGCACATTGCACTCTCCTGTCTTTACCTGCCCCAACCCCAGAGTAAGCTCCTCCAAGGTGGGGACCGACTCTGCTTCCTTCCCTGTATAGTGTAGTGTGGAATGAACAGCCATTTCCAAGGTGGGCCTGAGCCCCTGCATTTTCAAGGACAGGCCTTGGTATCCTGTGGTCAGTGGGAGGCTGAGTTACTGCCGGACGCCGGAAGCTGGAGCACAGATGATCCTTCCCCCTTCCCCCAAAGATGATCCAGAAATAGTTTCCGCTTGGATTGGGAATGCATTGTACGGTGGGTGGACAGTTTTTGGGCCTTGAGCTGGTTTCTTTATTGGAAGTAGATTTCTTCTCCTGATTAGCCTCCACCTGGGCTCATGGGAAAGGGAGCCTTTCTGAGCGCACCCCATCAGGCTAAGAAGCCTGGGGCTAGGGCTGTGGCTACAGAGACCCCAGCAGCCTTGTGCGGTGGACCCAGTTCCACCCTGACTGCGTGCTCTGCATGCTCATCCACTCAGGTTCCTGATGGCTGTGGCTGGTGGAAGTTAGAAGGTAAAGTCTACCCAGGTGTGCTGACTCCCCAAGAGATTTCTGCTGGGCCCTGGCCTGGAATTGCCACCTGCTCTCCCGTGGCCCCATCTTGGTTCTGGCCTGGGAGCCCTGGTGGACAGCCTTTGCATTCCCATCTTCCAGCCAGCTCTGGAGAGAAAGGCTTGTGAAGTTTCCCTTTCTGTTTAGCTACAGTTTTATGGTTTTTCAGAAAACAGGTTAACAGTTAAGCTAATTAACCTCAGGGCCTCTCGCCTCCTGGCTCCTATAAAGCTGGGCGAATGGCTTCCTCCCCCAGCTTCTCCCACTGGCTTTATAAGGCCACAGGTGGCCAGGAGCAAGCGTTAGAGCATTAACCAGCCCCAGGCCTCCAGGTACAGAGGTCCCTCCTGTTCCCTTTCAAGGACCTGCACACCACCAATGGAGTGAGGGTGCACTGGGCAGTGGATGGTAAAGCTGGCCTGGCCCAGGGGCAGCCACCTGCTGGGCCTGTGGACAGAAGCCAATGGCTGCCTGGGCTTGGCCAAGTGGTGATTGGGTGCCAGGAGGGGTAGGGCTGTGTGTCTGCCTCACCCTGGTGGTCAACAACTCCTCCCTTTTCCCTAGGGGGCTGCAAACTAAGCAAGATGAGGCGGTTCCTGAGGTCGGGACATGACCCTGCGCGGGAGAGGCTCAAGCGGGACCTCTTCCAGTTTAACAAGGTAAGAGAAAGCCGAGAGATGGCCAGGCGTTTAGGGCAGGCACGATGCTATCAACCTCCCCGCAGGCTGGGGCTGGGGGCACTTGGGTTGCCTTTACCTGGATTAAGGTACTTACTTGGCACTGCCTGCAATACCTCATGGGAATCTGACCTTGGAAATGGGGTCTGGTTAGAGGGATTTCCTGGGAAAGGGCAGTGGGATGCCCAGGAGTTGGGACTCTTTGTTCCAAGTCTCTCACTGGCTTTGTGACCTCTGCAAGTCACTCTGCCTCTTCTAGCCTCAGTTTCCCCACCTGTAAAATGAGGATAAAACACTCTGCCCTGGCTACCTCCTCACAGGGTTGTTGGGGAGGCTTAGAGACGGAAAGATGAAAGGACCAGCAAGGTATAATAATGCTCCTTTGATGCCAGGGCCCTTGGGGCCTGGGGCCTGTAGCCTCTGGGGCTACAGACCATGGCTGTTCCTTCTCTCTTCAAATTTCCCCCAAAGGAAAATGCAGCTGTCTCTGCAGGCAGATACACGATTCCTTCTGGCAGGCTTCAGGCCTGGGTGAGTGGGAAGAGGTGCCTGGGAGAATATGCCAGGGTTGGCATTGGACTACCCCAACCCCACACCTGCTCCTAAGGCCCCCGAAGCCAGAGTGACCTGTCACCCGAGATCACAGGGAGGGTCGCAGAAGCTCCACGGGGCTTCCCCAAGGGGGCTGGTGCCTGAGAAGGCCAGAGCTGGCCTGCAAATGGGAGGAACATGGCGTGATTTATTAGCTCTGTGGCCACCTAGCAATCTGCAGCCTCTGCAGCTGTTTTGGGATAATTAGCCTCTCTTACTTCTGCTTTGATCTAGGCCCTGGGCCACCATGCCCAGGCTTCCCTCTGCCCCAGAAAGTGGACTGCAGGAAGTGGAGCGCCATGATGTTCTTCCCCTCAGGGATCCAGGGACCCCTCCAGGAGGTGCTGATGGGTGGGAGTTCAAATCCAGAGTAACCACTTAGAGGCTAGGTGACCCTGTGCCTGTCACCCACAGCATAGGCTTGTTACGAGGATTACATGAAATTAGATCATTTAAGTGCTAGGCATAGTGGTCCAGGAACCTTAGCTGTTGTTTTCAGGGGCTGCCTTCCAGGAAGGAAGAGCTCTCTGTGGCTTGTTCAAGGTGGGTCAGGGTCCCAACATGCCCTGCTGTTTTCCTCTGATTTTCTTGACCTGTAAGAGATGTCAGCGATGGAGCTCTGCTATGAGGCCACTCACTTCTGGGATCAGAGCTTCCCTAAATGAACACCTCCTCCCACTGGCAGAAGGAAGCTGTGAGCAGGGCTTTGGGCCCTTGGGAAATGGGGTGCAGGTGTTGGAAATGAGGGAACTCAGGACTCCAGGGGCCTGCCACCCTTGCTCCCAAGGGAACTGCCCATAGGTGCTCAGTGTGGGTCTCAGAACCTCAGCACCCGCTGGGGGGCCTGGGTGACCCCCATGCACCTCCATTGCCCTGATGACACTGAGATCTCACATCCCAAAAAGGTGGCCAATTCCAGTGGAAACCGGATCAACAGGCTCAGCAAAGAGGGATGAACCCCTGCCCCAAGTTTTTCCAACTGTGCAGCGGGGTGGAGCTGGGGTAGAAGAGTCTACACCCCCATGCCCCACAGCCGCTAGTCCCCAAACTTGGCCGCCCCACCCTCAGGCCTGGCTGGGGAAGGGGGAGAGGAGACTCCCAGAATTCCTTCCTCCTTCCATTTACTTGCAAGAAACATGCGTTGAGCACCTACTGTATATACAGCCCGGGGCTGGGGCTTTGGGAATCTCAGATGATATGGCCTTTGCCCTCTAAGATTTTATAGTCTGGCGCGAAGCAGGGGGTTGATGGTCTGAAATTCCACTTCCTGGAAGTGGAAAGGAGGAAGGGGAGAGTCTTAGGGGACAGGGGGGTTAGTCTCATCTAGGCTCTGGGTGAATGGTGGAGCCTGAAGGGTTGGGATTGGAGGATGAGGCCAGATCCTGGAAGATTTGGGAGCCTGAGTGGTCCCACCCACATCAGTCCCTCCCCAGCCCCAGCCTCCCCCCAACCCTGGACTTTTTTTGTGTGTGTGTGTGTGAGGAAGACCAGCCCTGAGCTAACATCTGATGCCAATCTTCCTCTTTTTTGCTGAGGAAGGTTGGCCCTGGGCTAACATCCATGCCCATCTTCCTCTACTTGATATGGGATGCCACCACAGCATGGCTTGACAAGCGGTGTGGCTTGACAAGCGGTGTGTCAATGGCACGCCTGGGATTGGAACCTGTGAACCCGGGGCCGCTGAAGCAGAGTGCGTGCACTTAACCGCTGCGCCACCAGGCCGGCCCACCCCCCAGGCTTTGAGCAGAGGAGAGAGCAATCTCACTTAAGATTTAGAGAAGATAACTCTGGGACCGTTTTTTTTAATTTATTTTTTTAACCTGTGGAGGTCAGCTTAGAGTGGTTAGGAGACCACTGCAGTGACTGGATGGGGCCCGGCAGTGGGGGTGGGGTGCAGGGCTTGAATAGAGCAGGGTTTCTCAACCTGAGCACTATTGACATCTGGGGCCAGCTGTGTGGTGAGGGCATTTAGCAGCATCTCTGGCCCTGCCTCCCCACGACGTACAACTAAAACCGTCTCTTGGGGCCCTCCCGGTGGCGCAAGCAGTTAAGTGCACGCGCTCCGCTGCGGTGGCCCGGGGTTCGCTGGTTCCGATCCCGGGCGTGCACCGACGCACTGCTTGGCAAGTGGTGCTGTGGCGGCATCCCATATAAAGTAGAGGAAGATGAGCACAGATGTTAGCCCAGGGCCAGTCTTTCTCAGCAAAAAAAGAGGAGGATTGGCAGATGTTAGCACAGGGCTGATATCCTCACACAAAAAAAGAAAAAGAAAAAGAAAACCGTCTCTAGCCAGCCCCGTGGCTTAGCAGTTAAGTGCATGTGCTCCACTACTGGCGGCCGGGGTTCGGATCCCGGGCGCGCACCAACGCACCGCTTCTCCAGCCATGCTGAGGCCGCGTCCCACATACAGCAACTAGAAGGATGTGCAGCTATGACATACAACTATCTACTGGGGCTTTGGGGGGAAAAAAAGGAGGAAGATTGGCAATAGATGTTAGCTCAGAGCTGGTCTTCCTCAGCAAAAAGGGGAGGATTAGCATGGATATTAGCTCAGAGCTGATCTTCCTCACAAAAAAATAAATAAATAAAAAATAAAACTGTCTCTAGACACTGCCCAATGTCTCCTAGCAGGTGAAATGGCCCCCAGTTGAGGGCCACTGGATTAGAGAACTAGTCAGAGCATCAGATTGATGAGACCTGGGGACAAACGGAGTGTGGGAGTAAGAGGGCAGGGAAGGGAAGTGGGTGTTCAGCATGACTGTGGGGTCTCCACCCTGGGTGGGTGATGGTGCCAAGCACTGGAATGGGAGCCCAGGAGGGGCGAGGAGCGGGTTTAAGGGAAAGTGATACGTTTGGTTTGGACAGAATAGTGACAGTGATGATCTCCATTTATCAAAGGGCAGTTTCCCCCAAGGGTTAGTGGTGCCAACCCCAAAATCTGACTGCCTGGGTTCACCAGCCAGGTGACCTTGGGCAAGTCACTCATCTCTAAACTGGAGATGATAATAGAAGCTACCCCATAGAGTTGGGGTGAGGATTGAATGAAAAATGTAGAAATTGAAGGGACATCCATGGCTAGTGGCTACAGTATCAGACAGCACAGCTCTGTGGATGTTATCTGGCTTGAGGTTGAGTTTGGGGAGCCTTGGGACTCTCAGGTGAGGGAGGGTCCTAGCAGACAGTGGGATCTCCAGAGCCGGAGCTCTGAGCCTCAGGTGGCCTGTGATGCAGGAGTTATTCACACCTACGTGAGGGCCAGCCCTCTGGAGAGTGCCCACATCTGGTGAAACAAGCGGTGACTAGACTAGACAGGTGGCTCTGGTCACCTCTTCCAAGTGCTGCATCCTGGAAGTGCCAGTCTGCAGGGCGCTGTGCATGGGAGGGGGCTGGGACAGTGGCACCATCATAGGCCTGTCCCAAGCAGCTTCCAGACACCAGCTTCTAACCCAGTGCTGGGCCTCTTCCAGCATCTTCTGGCCAAACTCTTTGACACCCACACCAAGCGAGATGCCTCAAAGAGAGCAGGGACGTCGCCCCAGGGGGCTGGAGAGCGGCATGTCCTGCCTGTTCCTTTGGCCTTGGTACCTGGGAAGGAGCTGTGTCTGTGGACAGATTCTCTGAACCCTCTGCTGGAGACTGGCTGTGAGAGGGGCAACTCCAGTTCACCAAGGGCTCTGTGCCAAGCAGCAAAGGGGCCAGGTGGTGCAGGGCCTCTCGAGCCAGACAGTCTGGGTCTAGATGCCAGCTGTGCTGCTTCCTCACTGAGTGACTGCAGACACGTTACTTCACTTCTCTGCTCCTCACTTTCCTCCTCTGTAAGGTGGGCATCATAATAGTCTCTACATCCTGGTTGGTGTGCTAAGTAAGTTAAATTGCTTCAAACGGTGCCTGGCACACGGTTGGTGCCATACCAGGGTTTACCTCATCCTCGCCTCATCCTTGTGACAACCCACAGATGGGTGATGTTCCCATTCTGCAGGTGAGGAAACTGAGGCTTCCAGGGCTTGCACAACCTGAGCACATCGTGGAGGGCACTGGCTGGGAATGAGGCCTCCTGGTTCCATCTGCTGATCAGCTCTGTGGCCTTAGGGTGGTGACTTTGCCTCCTGAACCTCAGCTTCTTCACGCTTCTTCACCTGTGAAGTAGTTGTCTGTGGGTATGGTGGGTCCTCGGGCCTGTTGGGAAGACAGATAAGTCAGCTGGCAGTGCCAGCAGGGCCACTGAGGACCAAATGAGGGGACTGTGGGACCCACCGGGCCCTCAGTGGGAGGAAGTGAATCTGAGGGGAGGTAAGCTCATGTCAGTGTAAAATCTCTTTCTTGAAAATCCCTCAAGGCTGCTCCCTCCCTGGTGAAACCGACCAGACCAAAGCCTGGGCCCTCCCTGCCTGGCCCACCCTCCCCGACCCCCAGGCCCTGAAGGAACAGCGTGTTCCTGACCAGCTGCCCCTGTCCAGGGCCGGTTGTTTTGTCTTGGCTTTTGTGTGGCTGGGCCCTTGGTGTCAGGTGACAGCCACACGGGGAGGGCCAGGTTGCTGCCACAACCAGGAATCTGAGCTGACCACACCCAGTATGGGGCAGTGCCGCCCAGCCAGCCAGGTGCACCCCCTCTGGCCCTGGGCAGCCCTCCTTCCCACCCAGACAAGTGCTAGGAACTCCTCAGCCCTGGATCTTGGACGCGGTCCCCCCTTGCTGAGGGCAGGATGAAGGGCCCCCACTGTCTCCAACAAACAACCTTTGCTCTGTCCCTTCCGGGAGCCTGAAATGGTGCTGGAGCCAGTGTGAGACAGACGGGGCTTTCTCTCCCACACCAGGCTACAGTTGCAGTTTGGCGGCTCCTACAAATCTCTCCTTTCCCAACTCCCTGTCAAAAGAGTTCATTGTTCTCTCCTCCCTTGGCAGAGGTCACCTGAGTCAGGTAGCAGGGTGGGGGCAGGGCTAGGGAGGCTGGTTGCTGAGCTCATGAGGTAGAGGAGGACTGGCCCCGTGGCAGTCAGGCATTGGTCAACCTCCTAGCTTGAACCTGAGCTGGAGACTCAACTACAGTGGACTAGAGTCTCAGGCTGGGCGGGCCCTGGAATCCCAGCTTGCTGTCCCAGGCTGAGCCCTGGCCCCACCTTCTGTCCTGGGTAGAGAGAGATGATTCAGGGTTGCTGTGTGCCTGGGGGCTGAGCCCACCCTCTTGTGCCGTTCCGGGGCAAGAGGTCACTGCCCATGTGGACCTTGTACTCGTGTGGGGGAGCTAGTCTTAAAAGGCTATTAAGAGTTGGAGGGAGAGGGTCCCGTCCAGTGGTGCAGCAGTTAAGTGTGCACGCTCCGCTGCGGCGGCCCTGGGTTTGTAGGTTCGGATCCCTGGCGCACACTGATGCACCACTTGTCAAGCCGTGCTGTGGCGGCGTCTCATATAAAGTGGAGGAAGATGAGCACAGATGTTAGCCCAGGGCCGATCTTCCTCAGCAAAAAGAGGAGGATTGGCGACGGATGTTAGCTCAGGGCTAATCTTCCTCACAAAAAAAAAAAAAAAGAATTGGAGAGAGGGGCAACCAAGGAGTGGGAAGGGCATCTGAGGTTGGGAGGACAGCTGGAGCACAGGCCAGAGGTGCCTTGTGGAACCTTCTTGCTTCCCCAGGCTGCTCCAGCCCTGGGTTCCTGGCTCCTCCCTGTCCCCTCGTTAACTGACCTCAGTCCTCTCCCCAAATCCAAATCCCTTCCTTTCCCATTTCCAACAAGACCCCCTGGGCCTCTTGTAACTGGCCTGGGGCCCCTACACCTCCTTACTCAACTTTGCCTCCTCAGATTGTATTATAGCCCCCTTCCCTCTGCCCTTCCTGGACTTGGGGAATACCCTGTTGCCACACTGTTTACATTTGAACCCACTGTCTTGGCCCCTCACCAAGTAGGGTCACTGTGAAATTCCCTCCCCTGATTTTGTTCTTGAGGGAGGCTTGGTCCCTCTAGTTGTCAACTTGGAGAAGATGCCCTGAGGGAGACAAGGGAATGATGGAGAACCTTAGAAGGAAGCCTGGCCTTATGGGCAAGGCCTGTGTGCTCTAGGCTTCCAGCCACTGTCAGGTGGTCTGCTTGAGGTTCATCCTGTTCAAGCCGAGAACAGCCCTGCTCGATGCAGTTGTTGGTATCGTTCCATTTGTCAGGTGTGAAATGAGGCTCAGAGAGGCAAAGCAGCTCGCCCACATCCGGACTCCTTTTAAATGGCAGAGGGGGATTCAGAGCTTCATGGAACTGACTCAGTGCCTGTTCTTTCTAAACCAGCCTATGGAGAAGAAGCTGAGGATGGGCGGGAGGGGGGGCACAGTGTCCCCAGGACCTCTAAAGAAATGAGGAATGGGTACAAGGGATTGAACAATGCACTTGACCTTTGTCTCCCTCTGGGTCAAGGGAAAGAGGCTGACCTGCAGCAGGAGTGACTCAGGCGAGATGTTAGAACTTCTACTGGTGAGTTGATAGGATAATGTGTGGCCTGAGAGCCTGACAAAAAGCTGCAGACTGTTTTCTCTTTGGCTTGACTTTCCTGCTGATGTCCCAAGGCAAAATCATCTAGGGCAGCACTTTGGTCCAATAGGAATATAATATGAGCCACATATTAAAATGTTCTAGAAGCCACATTACAAAATTTTTAAGCAAGTGAAATTAATTTTGTTAATATATTCTGTTTAACCCAATATATCCAAAATATTATTGTTTCAACATGTAGTTAATATAAATTGAGAATTTTTAAGTTTTTTTTTTAGTTTTAGGTTTCTTTTAATAAAAAGTCTTTGAAATCTGGAGTATATTTTACACCTACAGCACATCTCAATTTGGACATTAAATTTTCTTTGGAAATATGTGATCTGTATTTAGAGTTGAAAGATTTACGGTTAAAAAAGGAGATTCGAAGTTTGGTCTGCCTGAATCCAGCCCCTGTTCCTTTGGAACCCAAGGACATTCCTGAGAAGTTTTCCAGTAACTGAATTCAGCGTCCATTCTTAAATTTAAATAAAATTAAAAATTCAGTTCCTTGGTGGCACTTGCCACATCGCGGGTGCCCAGTCTCTACACATGGGTCGTGACTGTTGTACTGGGCACCTCTGGGCATCGGCCTCCTACTGGCCACCAGGCTCCTGCAGGACGTTTCCCCCAGAGTCCTCCAAATTCCAGAGGCTTTGGCCCTGAGCTGCTGCTGGTGGTGGTGATGGGAAAATGCTACCGTCCCAGGAACCTTTTCCTGAGCTCGAGCTGCCGACTTCCTGAGGCCCCAGCAACCTGGGGCTGGCTGATGCCTAGCAGGGACTCTGGGGAGGCTTGTCCCACAGCCCCTCACGTTTTCTGCCCTCCTTTTCCTGGGAAATGTTTACATTCCAGACACTCCGCTATCTCCCCAAGGCTTTTCCAGGCTCTGCATTTTTTACATAGCTGAACAGGGACCTGGGCTGGGCGGGGGGCTCCTGCTGGGTCACTTGTGCCCTCCCAGCTGTCCCTTTCAGGTACAGCCATTTGCAGGGCAGGCTGTGTTCCCAGCAAAGAGCCAGGCCTAAGGGGGGCCCCACACCTATATGGCACTAGGTGTCCCGTCCCCAGAATAGGCACTCTTTGGAGCTCTCCTCTCTGGCCCAACCCCTGGACTGGATGAGCGGGCAGGCAGCAGATGGGTTTGCTAAACTATCACGCCAGCTGTCAACGGGACTTATCTCTTTCTGCTCCTTTGAGGCCAAGTAAAGCCTGGAGGAGAGCCAGGCCTACGGAGAGCTGCCTCATCAGTGCAGCCTTTTTCTGCAGGGCAGTGTCTCTGTAGTTAACAAAAAAAAAAGTCTTTAAAGCAGCTGGCTGGCACCCTTGGCCTGCTCTAATCTAGCTCTGCAGGTTCAGTATCCCCTGGGGTGGGAGGTGGGGCATAGGGTTAGCCGAGTAAGAAACAACCAAAAACCTTCCCCAAGATGGTTTGTCAATCTAAATCTGTCGTGTTGACGTCCCTACTTTTTAACCTGTAATTCCACCCCTGGGACATCTGCCTAAGGAAACACTCAGAGGTGCAGGCAAAGATGGGAGTCCAGGAATGGTCATCAATGCAACTGACAATTGCAAACCGTCTAGAAACAGAGAATGTTCGACAACAGAGGCCTGGTGAGTTAGGGCACCTCCACATAGGGAATATTTTTCAGCCATTCAAGTTGTGTTAGTGTTTTTAACAACCTGGGCTGGCTATAGGTGGAAAGACAGACCACAGAGCCATACGTGTACACATATAACCATGTGGCATGACACCAATTAGGTCTCTGGGTTTTAAGCATGGACACACACGCACCTATAGTCACAGGCGCAGGCAAGACTCACAGACACACACCGAGATGTTAGCAAGTGTAACTTCTTTTTTTTTTTTTTAATTTTTTTAATTTAATTAATTAATTTTTTCCCCCAAAGCCCCAGTAGATAGTTGTATGTCATAGCTGCACATCCTTCTAGGCTGTATGTGGGACGCGGCCTCAGCATGGCCGGAGAAGCAGTGCGTCAGTGCGCACCCGGGATCCGAACCTGGGCCACCAGCAGCGGAGCGTGCGTACTTAACCGCTAAGCCACGGGGCCAGCCCCAAGTGTAACTTCTGGTTGTGGGAATATGGGTGATTTTTGTTTTCTTTTTCAAACTCCTTTATATGTTCCAAGTTTTCTGCAATGTGTATGACTTCTATAATAAGAAATGAGCAAAAGCATGTGTCTGCAACAACACTCCAGAAACTTCCTCTCTGGGACGATGGTGGAGAATTCAGTGACAGTGAGGGCACTTGAGAGAGAGCAGATGTTCAGGGCTGGAGGAGCCTCAGACGGCCCAGAACTGGGAAGAGCCGCTGTGAGTTCTCTCAGACCCAGGGGCCAGCCCGGGGCTGCGGTGGAATCAGGCTTCCTGAGCAACCTGATATCTCCACTGCGCCAGCCCCACGAAGCTTCCCTTGCCCCCCCACCCCTTCAGGAGGGCTGGGTCAGTCACCCACAGTATGAGTGGTGGAGGAACCAAGTCCAAGTTCTTGGAGAACGTCAAGTAGCCATCATGGTGTCGGGGGAGCATGAGCTCCCAGAGATGGCCACGTGGCCAAGGACCAGGTCAGAAACAGATGGAGGGTAGGGTCCAGAGGGTGGGGTCTGGGATTGGCTCCACACTCATGCATCTGGGTAGGAACCTGAACAAGACTGAACTCCTCCTCCCTGCTGGGGGTGGCTCTGTGCTGCAGCTCTGCCATCTAGCACTGGTCCCCCAGCTGTGGAGGGGCGGAAGGGACATGTCTGCAGGCCCATGCCCATGTTGTTCTCGTTGCAGACGGTGGAACATGGCTTCCCGCACCAGCCCAGCGCTCTCGGCTACAGCCCCTCTCTGCACATCCTGGCCATCGGCACCCGCTCCGGAGCTGTCAAGCTGTATCCTTTCTGTCCTCCCAGCTCCTACCCAGGGAGGCCCTGAAGGGGCGGGGGCCTTGGCATTGGTGAGATTCAGGGAGGACCCCCACCCTCCAAATAAAAGCAAGGTGCAGGTGACTCCTCTTGTTCCCAGGATGTTCCAAACATCCTCTCAAGAGTCAGCCCTGAATGCAGGAAGTAGAGGTGGGTGATGGGCCAAGAAGCTTTTTTTTCTTTAAACCTTTTTCCCAGTGAGAGTCAACAGACTGGCCCCAGGGCTCTGTCCAAACCAGAGATGGGGTGGCCTTGGGTTGTGGAGCAGTGCTAGGGCAGCTGCTCTTCTAGATTCTACCCCCAAGCTTGCACACCCCCCACGTACACACACGCATGCATACACACACACCAGAGGGTAGAGTGGACTCCTGGGTGGCAGGGATAGTCCTTCCTTGGCCTGGTCCACTTTGGATCACCTTTTATCCTAAGCATTGGTTCTGGGCTGATGGGGGCTCCAGGCCATTTCAGAGGCAAGCCCACAGGTTCCAGGATGGGGGACCTGCTGCTTGGGTCCTCTGGCTGGCCTGGGCTGGACTACAAGTGTGGGAGCCCCACCCCCACCCTTGAATCTGACCTGAGCCCCCAGAGTGAGCCAGGATAGGACCTAGGGGAATTGGGAGGTGGGGGACCACCCGTGGAGAGCCCAGCTGATATCTCCTCCAGCGAAGCTGTAACTCTCTTCTGTTCCTCTCTGCTGCAGCATGGGCAGGGAGGCTGAGGGTGCCTCGAGTCAGCTGGGCCAGGCTGGAGGTGGTGTATCCATAGGAGGGCAGGGGCCTAGGTCCCATGGCCAGCTCAGCCCTCCCTCAGCTGGTTAATCATTGCCTGGTGATGGCCATATCCTGGTTACCAATCCCTGTGCCAAGTCTCATGGCCACGGGTATGCCCTGTGGTTTCTCACAGGTGCCACTATGCAGTAGCTGATGGGTCTATTGCAGCTCAGGTTGCGGGGTGGGGTGGGGGTGGTGCAGGGAGTAGCTTAATAGTTGCCAAGATAAGGCTTCACCCTTCTAAGGAGTCACTCCCACCTGCCTGGCTAGGAAAGCTCTCCCTGGTTGGGTGGCTTCGCCCTCAGGGGTCAGCTCACTGGCCCTGTGCCCTCGGGCTAGGGCCACTGCCATCTCTTCCCCACCCCAGGCCCCGGACATAGGTCCTGCTTTCTGGAGGGAGGGCGAGCCCTTCTCTGCTGCCAGCTGTTTATACTCCTTGCCACGTGGGCCCAGAGGTGCTGGCACTTGAGTGGGCCCAGGGGTGGTGTCTGGCCTTCTGGAGCTTTTCCTGAGCCTGCTACTCCTAGCTATGGTGCTCCAGGGGTGGAGTTCATGGGGCTGCACCGGGAGAATAACGCTGTAGTGCAGATCCATTTCCTGCCCGGCCAGGTGAGGGCTCCCTCCATGCTCTTCTCACTCTCACGTCTCCCAGATAGGGTGATGGAGAAGCAGGTGGCCCTGGATTTGGTGCTGATGGGAGGACCTGGGACCACCTGCCTTTCCCCAGCTGTGGTTCACGAGCCACCCTAACGGTAGTCAGGGGTCTCTTGGTTCTGGGGCTCTTTGAAACAACTGGTGCAGGCTGGGCCGCCCAAGTGTGTAAAGGCCACAGTGAATGCTGGCCCTCCCTGGTTAATGAGACAGAACACTCCTGCCCCCATCCGGTTCCCTCCCTAGTGCCAGCTGGTCACTCTGCTGGATGACAACAGCCTGCACCTGTGGAGCCTAAAGGTCAAAGGCGGGGTGTCAGAGCTACAGGAGGATGAGAGTTTCACGCTGCGCAGCCCCCCAGGGTAAGGATTCAGTCCCCTTGCTCCCCAGCGAGCCTGCCCCGTGCACCCCACTCCAGGGAGCGATCACCCTTGAGGTGATCCTCTGGCAAGTGTTTGAGCCAACCTGCAGGTGCTCTGGGTAGAGAGGGCAGGGCTGGGGCCTGCCTCTATCCCCACAGTGTCTGTGCAGGAAGGATCCTTTTGCCTCCTAGCCCAATCTCTCTGCCATCTGTGTGCTATCTTGGCAGAAAGTCACCAGTATGTTTGTCCTGGCCTGAGACACCGTGGACCCTGCTAAAGGATCTCACAAGCCTGCTTTCCCTCGGCATGGCCTTCCCTGGGCTGGTGAGGGCAGCCAGGAGTTGGAGATCCTCTCCATGGGGTCTCCCCTGCCTGGGCAGCAGCCAGCTCACAGACAGCCATTCCTGTCCGCAGGGCTGCCCCCAGTGCCACACAGATCACCGTGGTCCTGCCACATTCCTCCCGAGAGCTGCTCTACCTGGGCACTGAGAGTGGCAACGTGTTTGTGGTACAGCTGCCCGCCTTCTGCACGCTGGAGGACCGGACCATCAGCTCGGATGCCGTGCTGCAGCGGTGAGCCCAGAGACCCTGCTGCCATTAGGAACCCATCCCTCGAGTGGGGCATGTCCTCCTCCCTTTGGTCCCTGGTAATGTCTCAGGAGCTTATTATTTCTCTCCTGGGAAGTCTTATGGGGATGAGAGGAGAGACTTTCAGCTCCCCACCTGTCCCCCAAATTGAGAATCTCACCTCATAATGTGTTAGCATCATGGCACAGAAAGGGGTCTTGGGGGTGACTTGTCACTTCATTTACAGGTGAGGAAAATAAGGCTCAAAGTGATTGTGTAATGGCACCAACTCTTAGTCCAGCATTCTTTGCACTGATACCACGTATTTCAAAATTACAGGGGCTCTGCAGTGGGGCCGACGGGCCCAAACCTCCCTGCATCAGCTGGGCAGCTTCTGATGTTTACGCTTTGGTGTCTGCTAAGTTTCCATTTGCACGTAGGCTCCATGGCTAAAAATACTTGACAGCCACAGCCTTGTAGGTTTCTTCAGCTCATTTCGGAAGCTTTGCTCCTTGACGGTGGTGTCTGCAATAGAAAGGGAGTCAGATCAAGTCTGGGTGTGGAGAGCAGGGCCAGGGCCCAGAAAGGGAGGAGATGAAGAGTTGGTAGCAATGGAATGTTCTTCAGTTACAAGGGGCAGGGAGGAGGCCGGGGTGTTGGGACGTGGAGCTGCTTCAGGTTCGAGCTAGTGGGACTGTGCCCCTGAAGGGCTCTGGACCAGCTTGTAACACAGTCAGAGCCATCAGGCCCAGCTCTTCAGCAGCCTGGCTGATGGTGAAGCAGGACCCAGCTGTCCAGAGCAGGGCATTGCTGGCTTGGGAGGATTCCAGCTTGAGGCCAGGTCCCTTTGAGCATAAACTGTCTTTCCCACTTGGCAGGGTAGAGTGAAGGCAGCATGACCATGGTCAGAGCAGGCCTGTTTGCAAGATGGCAGGCATGGCTGGTTCTCAGCCTAGGCACCCGGTCTGTGGGTGAGACCATTGGAGGACCTACTCCTCAGCATGTGGCCACGCTAATGCCCGCCTCACCCTATGCTGGTGAGAGTCCAGTTGAGGAGGAGCCCTCCCCTAGGCTGTAGCTACCCCCCTGGGCTTTGCCGGCTGAGTGCCCTGGGAACCCCTTGTGCCAATCTAAATCCTTGTTCACTCTCCACTTTGACAACACTTTCTAAATTTTTAAAACATCCAACCCTTGGGGCCAGCCCGGTGGGGCAAGCGGTTAAGTGCGCGTGCTCCGCTGCGGCGGCCCCGGGCACGCACCGACGCACCGCTTGGCAAGCGATGCTGTGGCGGCGTCCCATATAAAGTGGAGGAAGATGGGCACGGATGTTAGCCCAGGGCCAGTCTTCTTCAGCAAAAAAAAGAGGAGGATTGGCAGATGTTAGCTCAGGGACGATCCTCCTCACAAAAAAAAAAAAAAAAAATCCAACCCTTTAGTCTAGCAACTCGGACTCTGAAAAGGTCTCCATCCTAAGGGGGAAATGCAAACGTAAGAATGATCATCATAGGGCTGTTTTTAATGGCAAACAGTTGAAACCATCTCATTGTCCAACAGTATTCATCTATATAAGGGCATTGTTTGCGTTCATTAAGAATATTTCAGGAGCCGGCCCGGTGGCGTAGTGGTTAAGTTCGCGTGCTCCGCTTAGGTGGCCCAGGGGTTCACAGGTTCAGATCCCGGGCATAGATCTATGCACTGCTCATCAAGCCACTCTGTGATGAAGTAGAGGAAGATGGGCACGGATGTTAGCCCAGGGCCAATCTTCCTCAGCAAAAAGAGGAGGATTGGCAACAGATGTTAGCTCAGGGCTAATCTTCCTCACCAAAAAAAAAAAATATTTCGAAGAATATTTAAACACATAAGAAAATGGCCATGGTCTATTTAAGTAGGGGGGAAAAAAGCAAGTTGCAAAACAGTATGTTACAGTATAATTCCAGTTTTTAAATAAATAAGCAAAGCATGCAAAGACATGCTGGCAGAGGAGGTCTGGGGGGCAGTTACCTGGATTCAGGCAGCGTCGTCAGTCCTGCCGCACAGCTTCCTTCTGAAGTTCTTCCTGATGCTTCTCTGTATTTTCCAAGATGGTGTAATTCTTGCATTGTTCACTTTTAAGATAAATTTATTTTTTTAACTATATAAGTAGTAGATCCTTACAGAATCCTCTTCAGAAATTAAAACCTTGCAGGCCCCTTTGACCTCCTGCTCCCAATTCTAATTCTAACTCCGGAGAGGCCAGTGCTAGCAGTATCTGGTGTATAGTATTGGTATATGGGGATGTACGTAAATGTAGAGGGGTTTGGTTTGGTTTGGTTTGGTTTGGGGCATAGTAATGCCCTCGAGGTTCAGGCTGTTTCCATTTCCTACTCACCATCCTTGGCGTTGGCCCTTGGTCCCATGCCTGCCACCTCATGGTCTTCTGTTGGCTGCAGCACCTCCAGACTTCACATCAGCATTCTGGGCCCAGAGAAAGAGGGAGGGCTCAAGGCTCAATCTTTCTATGCTGGCGCATTCAGCACCCACTGGGCACCCAGGCCCACTAATATAGAGTTTTGTTTTACGGGTCTTAAAAACCTTTTTTTTGTGAAATACCACCTCTTTACAGAAATGCACTAAATAGGATGTACAGTTTAATGGATTCTTATAAAGTGAGTGTCCTCGCAGCCACCCCCAGGCAAAGAAATAGAACTTTGCCAGCCCCCCAGGATCCCCTGCATGCCTTTCCCAGTCACAACTCCCTCCCTCCCCTAGAGGTCACCACCACATCGGCTTTTCTGGAGATCACTTCCTTGCCTTTCCTTATAGTTGTGCCACCTGCATTTGCATCCTTGTGGGTTCTTATATATCACCGTCCCGTTGTACACATTGGTTCTCTCCCCTTGGTGGTGTGTCCTAGCAATCTTTCTATGCTGGCGCATTCAGCACCCACTGCTGCACAGAATGTGGTGGCGGCTATGCCCTGCTCTCGGCTGTGCCCGTCAGTGGATGACGGCGTGGGCTCACGGTGCCCACCTCTCCCAGGTTGCCGGAGGAGGCCCGCCACCGGCGGGTGTTTGAGATGGTGGAGGCTCTGCAGGAACACCCTCGAGACCCCAACCAGGTCCTCATCGGCTACAGCCGGGGCCTCGTTGTCATCTGGGACCTGCGGGGCAGCCGTGTGCTCTGCCATTTCCTCAGCAGCCAGGTAGGTGGTGCCTGGGACGGTGACAGGTGCCACGTGGTTCTCCCAGACCCCGCATAGCACATGCAGCCACCATGCCGAAGTGTGGGGGTGCGGGCGTTGGGACTGCCACCCTGATCCCAGCCCGCGCTCTCTCCCTCTCCCCTGAAGCAACTGGAGAACATCTGCTGGCAGCGGGACGGCCGCCTGATTGTCAGCTGCCATTCTGACGGCAGCTATTACCAGTGGCCTGTGTCTGCCGACGCCCAGCCACCGGACCCCCTGCACAGCCATGTGCCTTATGGTCAGTGCTCTGCCTGCCTGGCGGGGGCCTGGCCCTGCCCTGTCACCTGGGACTGCCTTTCAGTTCAGTGCAGAGCAATATCCTCTTTGTTCCCAGTCGGTCTATCCTGCATTCAGGTGCAGGTGCCCAGCTCATAGAAGACAAACCTGGGGCCCAGAGAGGTGAAGGCTTGTCCAAAGCCACACGACGGATTTTCTGATGCCCATTGTGGCTCACTCAGAGCAAGACTCAAGCATAGATAGGTCTACTATGTGGGTGTGGGTGCAAGGGATCTGCCCGTGCAGACCTACATGGCTCTGAGAGTGGGAGGACCCATTCAAGCTAATTCCTTTTCTTGTAGGTCCTTTTCCTTGCAAAGCTATTACCAAAATCTTCTGGCTGACCACCAGGCAGGGGTAGGTACCAGTGCTCTGTCCTTTTCCCTTTCCAGAGCCTTCCTAGAGGGCTGGAAAGGCTGCTCGGGTCTCTGCTGCGGGGAGACAGTGCCTAGTGAGTGCCTTTGGGTCCCACGTCCAGGTGTCAGACTCCAGTGAAAAGAGAAAGGGCCATTCATACCTCTCATGGCTAATTCCTGAAAACACACGTCTGTTTTTTTCCATTCCACCCTCCTGGAGAGATGATTCAGATCAATAGGTTTCAAACTCTGTTTTAGTAGCAGACCCCTTTCCTCAAAGAATCATATAGGGAGACCCGATGTATAAGCAGAAAGGGGGAGCCATCTGGTTGAAGCAGGAGTGGCTGCAGAGACTCAGAAACCACAGCCTGCATGTCCCTACCTCACCCCCAAGTTCTCTGGGGCTCTTGCAATCGGGAAGAAATGGGGGTCCACCCCTACCCCTCCTGGAGACCTTGTGTGAGCACTCACACTGAGACTGGCCTCCCTCCCAGGCCCTGCCGCGGAGGCCTGTCACAGGAATTTCCAAGCTGCCAGCTCAGCCTGTGGCTGTCTGGGGCTGCATCGTGAGCCCCATCACATTCCCCACCCCACTCTTCTGTGCCTGCCAGGTTGCCCTTCACCATCTTCCAGGGTGGTATGCCTCGGGCCAGCTATGGGGACCGCCACTGCATCTCAGTGATCCACAGTGACCAGCAGACAGCCTTTGACTTCACCTCCCGTGTCATCGACTTTACTGTCCTTGCCGAGGCGGACCCTGCGGCAGGTAGGCGAGCTTCAGGAGTGGGTGTGGAGGGCTAGCCACTGGGAGGTGTGGAGATGCAGGCCCATCTGTTAATAAAGGGATGGGGCCTGCACGAGTGTTCCCAAACCTGCCACTCTCTGAGTCCCCACTGTATCCCTTCTTAGTGCCTCCAAGGCCAGCAGCCGCAGCCGGTCTCTTTCTCTCCCTCCCTGCTGGCCTGTGCCTTCTTCCTTGCTGGCCACGCCTGCCCACCCTAAGCTCTCTTTGCCCTTCCCCAGCTCAGATGGGACTTAGCCCAAAGGGGATAGATCCATACTGTTGGGTTTAACACCCACTCATCTGAGGCAAGGGGGTCCTAGCTTAAATATGGTGAAGCCCTCCTTATGGGGTGGGGCAGGGGGTGCAGTGTGGGGCCAGCTCTGTGCCAACCTCCTGGAGCTCGGCCAGGACAGCAAAGCCCTGAGTCAGGCTCGTGAATTGGGTGACAGGCAAGACCAGGAAGGGCTGATGTCGAAACCTGGAGAGGAGGCCTGGCAGGAGCTCTCCAAGAGGGTGGGCCTCCTTCCCAAGTGACTCTGACCTGACAAGGCCCAGGCCTCCAGGTGAGGGGAGCGGGCCTGCTGGGGATGCCCTGGGCTGCGTTCTCCCAGCCTCGAGGCCATTTGGAGAGAGACTCCAAACCTGCTATTCCTCGTTTCTCAGTCTCTTCCCTCCTCACACCTGACACAGGATGCTGGGAGCAGGGTCTAGTTTTTTTATCAATTTTTTTGGATTTTCTACATCAATGATCAGGTCGCCTGTGAACAAAGACAGTGTTATTTCTTCCTTCCCAATCTGTATACCTTTTATTTCTTTTTCTTGTCTTATTGCATTATCTAGGACTTGAAAAGGAGTGGTGAGAGCAGACATCCTTGCTTTGTTCCTAATCTTAGTGGGAGAGTTCAAGTTTCTTACCATTAAGTTATGATGTTAGCTCTAGCTTTTTTTTTTTTTTATTTATTTTCCCCCCAAAGCCCCAGTAGATAGTTGTATGTCATAGCTGCACATCCTTCTAGTTGCTGTATGTGGGACGCAGCCTCAGCATGGCCGGAGAAGCGGTGTGTCGGTGCGCGCCCGGGATCGGAACCTGGGCCACCAGCAGCGGAGTGCGCACACTTAACCGCTAAGCCACGGGGCCAGCCCATGCGCTAGCTTTTTTGTAGACATTCTTTATCACGTTGAGGAAGTTCCCCTCTATTCCCAGTTCACTGAGAGTTTTTATCATAAATTGGTGTTGGGTTTTGTCAAATACTTTTTCTGCATCTCTCAATATGATCATGTGTTTTTCCTTTTTTAGCCTGTTGATGTGATGGAGTATGTTAATTGATTTTTGTATGTTGAAGCAGCCTTGCATACCTGGGATAAATCCCACTTGGTCATGGTGTATAATTTTCTTTATACATTTTTGGATTTGTGCTTATTTTTATTTATTTATTTATTTTAATTAATTTATTTTTTTATTGTGAAATTTTTGTTGTACATTGTTGTTTATCAGTCACCATATAAGTGCACCCCTCCACAACTTGTGCCCACCCCCGATCCCCCTAGCCCCTGGTAACCACCAAACAGTTCTATCTGTCTGTGTGTTGGTTTGTCATCTACATATGAGTGAAATCATGCACTGTTTGTCTTTCTCTTTCTGGCTTATTTCACTTAACATAATACCCTCCAGGTCCATCCATGTTGTTGCAAATGGGACAATTTTGTCTTTTTTTATGGCTGAGTAGTATTCCATGGTATATATACACCACATCTTCCTTATCCAATCATCAGTCAAGGGACACTTTGGTTGCTTCCATGTCTTGGCTGTAGTGAATAATGCTGTGATGAACATAGGGATGCATAAGCCTCTTTGGATTGTTGATTTCAGGTTCGTTGGGTAGATACCCAGTAGTGGGATAGCTGGATCATAAGGTATTTCTATTTTTATTTTTTTGAGGGATCTCCATACTGTTTTCCATAGAGGCTGCACCAGTTTGCATTCCCACCAGCAGTGGATTAGGGTTCCCATGTCTCCACAGCCTCTCCAGCATTTGTTGCTTTTTGTCTTGGTGAATGTAGCCATTCAAACAGGTATAAGATGATATCTTAGTGTGGTTTTGATTTGCATTTCCCTGATGATTAGTGATGTTGAGCATCTTTTCATGTGCCTATTGGCCATCTGTATATCTTCTTTGGAGAAGTGTCTGTTCATTTCCTCTGCCCATTTTTTGATGGGGTTATTTGTTTTTTTGTTATTCAGTTGTGTGAGTTCTTTATATATTATGGAGATTAATCCCTTGTCAGATATACGGTTTGCAAATATTTTTTCCCAGCTGGTGGGTTCCGTATTCATTTTGATCCTGATTCATTTGCCTTGTAGAAGCTCTTTAATCTGATGAAGTCCCACTTGTTTATTTTTTCTTTTGTTTCCCTTGTCTGAGTAGACATGGAATTCAAAAAGATCCCTTTATGGCTGATGACGAGTAGTGTACTACCTATATTTTCCTCCAGGAGTGTTATATTTTCAGGTCTCACCTTCAGGTCTTTGATCCATTTTGAGTTAATTTTTGTGCATGGTGAAAGAAGATGGTCCACTTTCATTCTTTTGCAAGTAGCTGTCCGGTTTGCCCAGCACCATTTATTGAAGAGACTTTCTTTTCTCCACTGTATGTCCTTAGCTCCTTTGTCAAAGATTAGCTGCCCATAGATATGAGGTTGTATTTCTGGACTTTCAATTCTGTTCCGTTGATCCACGTGTCTGTTTTTGTACCAGTACCGTGCTGTTTTAATTACTATTGCTTTGTAGTATGTTTTGAAGTCAGGGATTGTGATGCCTCCAGCCTTGTTCTTCTTTTTCAGGACTGCTTTAGCTATATGGGGTCTTTTGTTGCCCCGTATGAATGCTAGTATTCTTTGTTCTATTTCTGTGAAGAATGTCCTTGGGATTCTGATTGGGATTGCATTGAATCTGTAAGTTGCTTTAGGTAGTATGGACATTTTAACAACGTTTATTCTTCTAATCCAAGTGCATGGAATATTTTTCCATTTCTTTATGTCATCATTGATTTCACTCAGTAATGTCTTATAGTTTTCATTTTATAGGTCTTTCACTTCCTTGGTTAAATTTACTCCCAGATATTTTATTCTTTTTGTTGTAATTGTAAATGGGATTGTCTTCTTGAGTTCTCTTTCTGTTAGTTCGTTGTTGGTATATAGAAATGCAACTGATTTCTGTAAGTTAATTTTGTACCCTGCCACTTGGCTATAGTTGTTGATTATTTCTAATAATTTTCCAATGGATTCTTTAGGGTTTTCTGTATATAAGATCATGTCATCTGCAAACAGCGAGAGTTTCACTTCTTTGTTGCCTATTTGGATTCCTTTTATTCCTTTTTCTTGCCGAATTGCTCTGGCCAGAAACTCCAGTACTGTGTTGAATATGAGTGGTGAGAGTGGGCACCCTTGTCTTGTCCCTGTTTTCAGAGGGATGGCTTTCAGTTTTTCTCCAATGAGTATGATGTTGGCTGTGGGTTTGCCATATATGGCCTTTATTGTGTTAAGGTACTTTCCTTCTATACCCATTTTGTTGAGAGTTTTTATCATAAATGGATGTTGGATCTTGTCAAATGCTTTCTCTGCATCTGTTGAGATGATCATATGGTTTTTATTCCTCGTTTTGTTAATGTGGTGTATCACATTGATTGATTTGCGGATGTTGAAGCATCCCTGTGTCTCTGGTATAAATCCCACTTGATCATGGTGTATGATCTTTTTAATGTATTGCTGTATTCAGTTTGCCAATATTTTGTTGAGGATTTTTGCATCTATGTTCATCGGGGATATTGGTCTGTAGTTTTCCTTCTTAGTATTGTCTTTGCCTGGCTTTGGTATCAGGGTGATGTTGGCCTGGTAGAATGTGTTGGGAAGTGTTCCATCTTCCTCTATTTTTTGGAATAGTTTGAGAAGGATAGGTATTAAGCCTTCTTTGAATGTTTGGTAAAATTCTCGAGAGAAGCCATCTGGTCCTGGACTTTTATTTTTTGGGAGGTTTTTCATTACCGTTTCAATCTCTTTACTTGTGATTGGTCTATTCAGGTACTCTATTTCTTCTTGATTCAGTTTTGGGAAGTTGCATGAGTCTAGGAATTTATCCATTTCTTCTAGATTGTCCAATTTGTTGGTATATAGTTTTTCATAGTATTCTCTTATAATCTTTTGTATTTCTGTGGTATCTGTTGTAATTTCTCCGTTTTCATTTATAATTTTATTTATTTGAGCCTTCTCTTTTTTTTCTTGGTGAGTCTGGCTAAGGGTTTGTCAATTTTGTTTATCTTCTCAAAGAACCAGCTCTTTGTTTCATTGATCCTTTCTACTGTTTTTTTAATTTCAATTTCATTTATTTCTGCTCTGATTTTTATTATTTCCCTCCTTCTGCTGACTTTAGGCTTTGTTCTTTTTCTAATTCCATTAGGTGTAGTTTGAGGTTGCTTATTTGGGCTTTTTCTTGTTTGTTAAGGTGGGCCTGCATTTCTATGAGTTTCCCTCTCAGGACCGCTTTTGCTGCATCCCATATGAGTTGGTATGGTGTATTTTCATTTTCATTTGTCTCCAGATATGCTTTGATTTCTCCTTTAATTTCATCAATGATCCATTGGTTGTTTAGTAGCATGTTGTTGAGTCTCCACAGCTTTGTGACTTTCCTGGTTTTTTCCTTGTAGTTGATTTCTAACTTAATGGCATTATGGTCTGAAAAGATGCTTGTTGTGATTTCAGTCTTCTTAAATTTACATAAGCATGCCTTGTTTCCCAACATATGGCCCATTCTTGAGAATGTTCCATGTGCGCTTGAGAAGAATGTGTAATCTGCTGTGTTTGGATGGAGTGCTCTGTATACGTCTATTAAGTCCATCTCATCTGGTTTTTCATTTAGGTCCATTATTTCCTTATTTATTTTCTGTCTGGATGATCTGTCCATTGATGAGAGTGAGGTGCTAAGATCCACTACTACTATTATGTTATTGTTAATATCTCCTTTTAGGTTTGTTAGTAGTTGCTTTATCTACCTTGGTGCTCCTGTATTGGGTGCATATATATTTAAAAGTGATATGTCTTCTTGGTGGAGTGTCCCTTTTATCATTATATATTGCCCCTGTTTGTCTCTCATTACCTGTTTATCTTGAAGTCAACTTTGCCTAAGTACGGCAACACCTGTTTTCTTTTGTTTGCCATTAGCTTGGAGTATTGTCTTCCATCCTTTTGCTCTGAGCCTGTGTTTGTCTTTAGAGCTGAGATGTGTTTCCTGGAGGCAGCATATTGTTGGGTCTTTTATTTAATCCATCCCACCACTCTGTGTCTTTTGATTGGAGAGTTCAGTCCATTTACATTTAGGGTAATTATTGATATATGGGGGCTTGTTGTTGTTATTTTATCACTCTTTTTCCCAGTCCTTTGCATTTCTTTTGTTTCTCATCCCGTGTGTTTTGGACTACCAATTCAGTTTGGTAGTTCTGTATGGGGGTTCTCTTAGTTTTCTGTTTCTTTATCGTGTGTGATTCTGTTCTGAGTATTTGGTTAGTGGTTACCATGAGGTTTGTATAAAAAATCTCGTGGATGTGATAGTCCATTTTTTTTGTGTGTGTGTGTGAGGAAGATTGGCCCTGAGCTAACATCTGACAATCCTCCTCTTTATTTGCTGAGGAAGACTGGCCCTGGGCTAACATCTGTGCCCATCTTCCTCCACTTTATATGGGACGCTGCCACAGCATGGCTTGCCAGGCAGTGCGTGGGTGTGCGCCCAGGATCCGAACTGGCAGACCCTGGGCTGCCACAGCAGAGTGCACGCACTTAAGCACTTGCGCCACCAGGCTGGCCCCCAATCCTCCTCTTTTTGCTGAGGAAGACTGGCCCTGGGCTAACATCCATGCCCATCTTCCTCCACTTTATGTGGGACGCTGCCACAGCATGGCTTGCCAAGCGATGCATCGGTGCACGCCCAGGATCCAAACTGGTGAACTCTGGGCTGCCGCCACAGCAGAGCGCACACACTTAACCGCTTGCGCCACTGGGCCAGGCCTGATAGTCCATTTTTTGATGGCCTCTTATTCCCTTAGACTAAGTCGATTTGATCCCTTTCCTCTTCCCCTTCTAAGTTATTGTTGTCACATCTTATTCCTTCTTGTGTTGTGAGTTCATGTTTAACATGATGAGGTTATATTTATGCTTGGTGCTTACCTTCCCTTGATCTTTGGTTTTATATTTAAGTGTTTGCTAATCTATTTTGATAGAGGATTGCAATTTTTCTGTTTTTGTCGACCTATTTTTCTCCTTGTTCAAAACTTTGAATCCCCTTTCTCTTTTTTTCCTCAGGGGTGAGGGCCTTCTTGAGCACTTCTTGTAGTGGGGGTCTTGTGGCAATGAACTCCCTTAGCTTTTGTTTATCTGGGATAGTTATTATTTCTCCATCATATCTGAAGGATATTTTTGCTGGATAGAGTATTCTTGGCTGTAAGTTTTTGTCCTTCAGAATTTTGAATATATCGTTCCACTCTCTCCTAGCCTATAAAGTTTCTGTCGAGAAATCGGCTGAGAGCCTCATAGGAAATCCTTTGTATGTTATTTTTTTTTGTCTAGCTGCCCTTAATATTTTTCCTTTGTCCTTGACTTTTGCCAGCTTTACTACTATATGCCTTGGAGAGGGTCTTTTCATGTCGATATATTTAGGAGATCTATTTATTTCTTTCACTGGTATTTCCAGCTCCTTCCCCAGGTTTGGGAAGTTCTCAGATATTATTTCTTTGAACAAGTTCTCTGCTCCTTTTTCCCTCTCTTCTCCCTCTGGAATACCTAGAATCCTTATGTTGGATTTCCTAATTGAGTCAGATATTTCTCGGAGAGTTTCTTCATTTCTTTTTAGTCTTAGTTCTCTTTCCTCCTCCATCTGGAGCATTTCTGCATTGCTGTCCTCAATATTGCTAATTCTTTCCTCCATATTGTCAGCTCTCATGCTTCAGGCTTCCAGGTTTGTCTTTATCTCCTCTATTGTGTTTTTCATCTCTAAGATTTCTGATTTTTTTTTTTTTTTACAGTTTCAATCTCTTTTGTGAAGAAACTCCTGATTTCATTGAATTGTCTGTCTGTGTTTTCTTGTATTTCATTAAACTTTTTTATGATGGCTATTTTGAATTCTCTGTCATTAAGGTTATATATTTCTGTGCTTTCCAGGTTGACTTCTGGGTGCTTGTCGTTTTCCTTTTGGTCTGGAGATTTAATATATTTTTGCATGGTGCCTGTCGGTGTTGGCTTACTTTTCCTCACAGTGAAAATATATGGTCGCAGTTTCCTCTTGCTTCCGCTGGGTGGGGGTCAAGGGCTGTGTGTTCTGGCCCACCTCGATCCGCGGGCACTCTCATCGGCCCCTGGGTGATCTGAGGCGTGGCTGAGTGGAGGCTGCTGGGGGGAAAGTGTGGGAACAGCTGGAGCTGGAGCATGGGAACAGCTGAGACTGGAGCGCAGCTAGGCCGAAGCAGCTGGGGCTCGGGTGCAGGTGGGTTGAAGCAGCTGCAGCTGAAGTGCCACTGGGCCAAAGAAGCAGGGACTGGAGCACCACTGGGCTGAAGAAGCTGGAACTGGAGTGCGCTGGGCCAAAGAAGCTGGAACTGGAGTGCACTGGGCCAAAGAAGCTGGAACTGGAGTGCGCTGAGCCGAAGAAGGAAGAGCTGGAGTGCCACTAGGCCAAAAAAGCTGTAACTGGAGTGCGCTGGGCCGCAGAAGGAGGAGCTGGAGCACCTCTGAGCCAAAGAAGGAGGAGCTGGAGTGCCTCTGGGCCAAAGAAGGAGGAGCTGGAGTGCCTCTGGGCCAAAGAAGGAGGAGCTGGAGTGCCTCTGGGCCAAAGAAGGAGGAGCTGGAGTGCCTCTGGGCCAAAGAAGCTGGAACTGGAGTGTGCTGGGCTGAAGAAGGAGGAGCTGGGGCACTGCTGGGCCAAAGAAGCTGGAACTGGAGTGTGGTGGGCCAAAGTTGCTGGCGCCAAGTCAGCTGGAGCCTGAGCACAGGCCAAGCTGAAGCCGCTGGAGCCAGGGGTGGTGGTGGGGGGCAGTCCAGCCGAAGGAGCTGGGGCTGTGGCACAGGGAAGCCAGGGAAGCTGGGGCCATGGCTTGGTCCAACCAGAGCAGCTGGGGCTGTGGCTTGGTGGGGCCTGAGCTGCCGCTGCCTCTGGTGCTCGGGCACAGGCTCGCCTTGCTGGTGGTCAGGCCCGGGTGCCTGGGGGCCACTGCCTCTGGGGACAGGGCTGAGCTGAAGCACCGCTGTGCTGAAGCGCCAGTCGGGCAGGCCAGGTGGGGGAGGGGCGCTTGCTTTCGCCTCCCTGATCTCTCACCTTGCTGTTGCTCTCTGCTCTCCTGAGGGGCTAGCTTGTTGAAACTACCCTCGCAACAGTTCCGTTCCCTCCTTAGGGGGAGCCCCTCAGGCCGTGAGGGGTCTTAGAGAGCGCCAGTTTTCACGCAGTGAGCCACCCCTCCCCCTCCTCCGAGAGCCATGTGGTCTCAGTCTCTGTGTCGCAGTCCTTGGGGAAGGAAAGGAGCTCCTCTTACCTCCTTCCACTTCCTCTGGGGATTCCAGCACCTCCGACCTTGGGTGTATGGCTGCCTGGGTGCCTCAGATGTCCTCTGTGTTGTGTGAATAGCTTCTGTTGGAATATGAATGTCCTTTTTGTTGTGTCTTAGAGGGAGAGAGTTCAATGGGGGAAGCTCACTCTGCCATGATGCTGACGTCATTCCTCTGGCACTTATTTTTAAAATGCCGATTCCCTGGCTTCAACCCCAGAGCTTCAGATTCTGCAGGGCTGGCTGGGGCAAACTGCTTCCTACTGGCACTTGTAGCCCCTGACCCTTGGCTTCTCCCCTCAGCCTTTGATGACCCCTACGCCCTGGTGGTGCTGGCTGAGGAGGAGCTGGTGGTGATTGACCTGCAGACAGCTGGTTGGCCACTGGTCCAGCCTCCCTACCTGGCCTCCCTGCACTGCTCTGCCATCACTTGCTCCCACCACGTCTCCAACATCCCTCTGAAGCTGTGGGAGCGGATCATCACTGCCGGCAGCCGGCAGAACACACACTTCTCCACCATGGTAGGTCCAGTGCTAGCCCCAGCCCTGCCTCAGGGCCAAGCTCTGCCATGGACTTGTTGGCCTCGTTCTCTAGGGGTGGCCCATTGATGGTGGTACCAGCCTAGCCCCGGCCCCACCCCAGAGGGACCTGCTGCTCACGGGGTAGGTGACTTTGATGCCATTCTCCTCCTGCTTAGTAGAATATGTGGAGCGGAAGCAGAGCCCAGAGGGGTGCATGCCAGTACTGGGCATCCCCACCCTGCATCCCTCTCACACTGGCAGGCGGGCTCTGCCCACAGGCACGAGGATGGCACAGTACGGTTCTGGGATGCCTCCGGCGTCTGCTTGCGGCTGCTCTACAAACTCAGCACGGTACGAGTGTTCCTCACCGACACAGACCCCAACGAGAACCTCAATGCCCAGGGCGAAGATGAGTGGCCCCCGCTCCGCAAGGTGAGTCCAGGAGCCTGGGAACCAGGGAGGGCCGGGACAGGCTCTGCCTGGTGCTTATGGCTGCTCATGGGTCTCTTCTCCCTTGTCAGGTGGGCTCCTTTGACCCCTACAGTGATGATCCCCGGCTGGGCATCCAGAAGATTTTCCTCTGCAAATACAGTGGCTACCTGGCTGTGGCAGGCACAGCAGGGCAGGTAGCAGGCTGGGCTAGGGGTGGAGAGCGGGGCGGAGGGGTGATCGGGAGACTTTGAGAAGCGTCCAGGCCCATGAGCTTTCTTCTCAGGATTGGGGAGCAGCAGGGACAGGAAGCAGCTTCTTGAGTGCCTGCTGATGGTGTCACCAGGAGCATCACCTGCTCCTGTGGCTCTGTGGTTTTCCCGATGGATAGAGGTTGCCTGATCCCATTAGAGGGAGGCCTTTGGGATCATTGTTTCTCTTCCAGAAACCAGAATTAAGGGCTGGGGGTTGGGCAGAGGCCTTCTGGCCCTTCTTGGGCCCAGGGCCTTGGTGTGTGTCCAGGTCCTTTGCAGGTCCCCACCGTCAGGGTCCCTGAGGATGCGCTATCCCTTGGTACTGGGGTTTGCTCAGCCCATCTGCCGCCCCTCCCAGGTGCTGGTGCTGGAGCTGAATGATGAGGAGGCAGAGCACGCTGTGGAGCAGGTGGAGGCCGACCTGCTGCAGGACCAGGAGGGCTACCGCTGGAAGGGGCACGAGCGTCTGTGTGCACGCCCAGGGCCCGTGTGCTTCGAGCCCGGCTTCCAGCCCTTCGTGTTGGTACAGTGCCAGCCCCCAGCTGTGGTCACCTCCTTGGCCCTGCACTCCGAGTGGCGGCTTGTGGCCTTCGGCACCAGCCACGGCTTTGGCCTCTTTGACTACCAGCAGCGGCGGCAGGTCTTTGTCAAGTGAGCAGCCCACCCAGGGTGGCTGGGGCCTGGATCTGGGATTGGCACCCAGTGGGAGCCCTGGCAGTGCTGAGGGCCTGGTGTTCCCCCCAGGTGCACGCTGCACCCCAGCGACCAGCTAGCCTTGGAGGGCCCACTGTCCCGTGTGAAGTCCCTAAAGAAATCCCTGCGCCAGTCCTTCCGCCGGATACGTCGCAGCCGAGTGTCCAGCCGGAAGCGGCGGGCAGCTGGCCCCCCGGGAGAGGTGAGGCCAAAGCTAACCTCATACCTAGGCAGAGCTCAGAGCAGCCAGCAGCAGGTCCAAACTACCCCTCCCTCTCGTATCTGCTTTGGCTGCAACCAGAGGGTGTGGGCCACACTGCATAGGTTCACGTCCTGCCCCAGCACCGACCAGCTATGTGGCCTCAGATGTGTCACGCTGCTGCTTTGTGCCTCAGCATCCCCAAGTGTAAAAGGCAATAATTGTTACACCTTAGGGTCATATCCTCAGTAACTATTACTAGACACATGGTGGTGTGCACTGTGGGCAGTCTTCCCCTGGGAGGATTGGTGTTGAGCAATCTGATGCCCCCAGGGAGGGGAGGCCAGAGCCCACCCTCAAGCCCAGCCCAACCCACTGCAGATGCAGGAGGGATGTTCCAGGGCAGAGCGGACAGGCCTGCAGAACATGGAGCTGGCGCCTGTGCAGCGTAAGATTGAGGCCCGCTCGGCGGAGGACTCCTTCACGGGCTTCGTCCGGACCCTCTACTTCGCTGACACCTACCTGAGGGACAGTGAGTGGCCAGCCTGAGGTGGGGGGCACAGGCGAGCGCCCCCTGGCATGAGGGCATATCAGAGGCTACTGCGTGCCTGGCTGGTGGGACCCTCGGGGTGGTTTCCCCTTGTAAGCAGGGGGAGACCAGAGCCCCCACCTGCCTCTTTCCCTCCCCTGCTTGGGTCTCTGAGTTGGGTTGCTCTGGCTTCATATCCAGGCTCCACCACTCTCTAGAAGTGTGACCTTGGACATGTCACTTAACCTTTCTGGGTCTCAGCTTCTCCCCCTGTAAAATGAGGGAATATCTTCCTCCTAGAGTGGCTGGGAGTCTTGTGGCATGCCACGTGCCTGCTGGTACCCTTGGAGTCACATAGGTAGTGAGTGGCAAGGCCAGGACATAAGCCCAGGTCACCTGGCTCCACTTGACCCCCAGAGCCAGAGGTTAGATATAGCCCTTTGCCTCCTGGCAGGCTCCCGCCACTGCCCCTCACTGTGGGCTGGCACCAATGGGGGTACTGTCTACGCCTTCGCCCTGCGCGTGCCCCCCGCCGAGCGGAGAATGGATGAGCTGGTGCGGGCAGAGCAGGGTGAGTACTGGGCAGGGAGAGAGCAGAAGGTGCTTGTTGGTCTAGTTTGGGGGGAGGAGTGTCTCCAGCCTCACCCTCCGCCCGACCACCAGCCCCACCGTCTGCCTCCTTCCCCGTAGCCAAGGAGATCCAGCTGATGCACCGAGCGCCCATAGTGGGCATCCTGGTGCTGGATGGGCACAGCGTTCCTCTTCCTGAGCCCCTGGAAGTGGCACATGACCTGTCGAAGAGCCCGGACATGCAGGGAAGCCACCAACTGCTTGTCGTGTCGGAGGAGCAGTTCAAGGTGCTGTGCGGGTAGATGCAGGGTCCCCCAGGAATCCCTGGGACATGGGGAGGGGGACTCAGACCCTGGGCACAAATGACAGTGGCTGGGACTCACTTAAAGTTGTATTTGCAGTTGGTGTGTGAGGGGCTGCAGGGGCACAGGAAAGGAGAGTGGTCTTGGTGGAGTCCCTGGGCCCCAGGTCAGCAGTGGGGACACTGAAGCAGAAACCGTGTCTGTGGGAGGGGCAGAAAATGCAGACATGGAAATAAGTGGCCCTGGTGTCATTGCAGCCCAAGTGCAGTGACTACATGTCCAGGCACTGAGGGGGCACTGAGACTGAGCAGGGAAGCTGGCAAGCTGGGCGGCGTCCAGTGGAGGGCTGGGCCCAGCAGCAGCATCAGGCAGGGAAGGGAGGAGTCCTTGCTTGGCTGGACGAAGCCCTGCAAACTGTAGTCTGGCCATGGATGTGACCGGCTGCCCTGTGCCCCCAGGTGTTCACGCTGCCCAAGGTGAGTGCTAAGCTGAAGCTAAAGCTGACCGCTCTGGAGGGCTCGCGGGTGCGGCGGGTCAGCGTGGCCCACTTCAGCAGCTGTCGAGCGGAGGACTATGGGGAGCATCACCTGGCCGTCCTCACCAACCTGGGCGACGTCCAGGTGGTCTCGCTTCCCCTGCTCAAGCCCCAGGTGCGTTACAGCTGCATCCGCCGGGAGGACGTCAGTGGCATCGCCTCCTGCGTCTTCACCAAATACGGCCAAGGTGTGCAGGTGGCGGGCGCGTCTGGGACCTGTGCGAGAGGGGCCGGGTGCGGGGCTCCCGCTGAGCTGCCCCTTCCCGCTGAGCTGCCAGGGGCTGCTGGGAAGGGCAGCCAGGGCTGTTGCTGTCAAGGCCAGGTGCCTTAGGTGGAGAACTTTGAGGGAGACTCTGGCCCCTAACTGCCTGTGGAGGGAAGCCCCGGCGGCAGCCATGGGACTCAGGAGACCTGGGCTGGCCTCACTTGCCAGGCTTCTCCTCCACCCACCAGGCTTCTACCTGATCTCACCGTCGGAGTTTGAGCGCTTCTCTCTCTCCACCAAGTGGCTGGTTGAGCCCCGGTGTCTGGTGGATTCAGCAGAAACCAAGAACCACAGCCGCCCCCGCAACGGATCAGGCCCTGAGAAGGCCTTGGGCAGGGCCAGGTGGGTAAAAGGGCAGGTGGCTTTGTCCCAGCCCCTCCCCCACCCCTGCCCTCCTTGAGGTGCACACTGGGGCTGGCCAGGGTTCCCTTCCCCTGTGAGCTCAGCCCACCCTCCCAACTGTGGCTCTTTGCCCCCCTTCATCTGCCCCTCCTTCCTATGTAAACTGCTGTCCAGGGCAGGGCTTGGTTTACCTCCCAGGGCCCCCTGCTCAGGGCAGGCCAGGTCAGTTGACCTCATTCCTCTTGGAGTCGGGGCTTTTCGAGCTGGAATGGGGAGCCAGGTGGCCCCCAATCCTCACTATCTCTCTCCCCACAGGAACTCAGGGAGCCAGAGTGATGGAGAGGGTAAGGCAGGCCTGTCTGGGGCCAGGGGTGTGTTGGGGCAGAGGTGTTGTGAGCACACCTGGGCCACACCTGGGCCCAAACCTGGGGAGGGAAGGGGACCCCAGGTGAGCAGATGATGTTTGGGCTGAGAATAGAAACAGCATTCTCTTCCAGTCCTGGGCTCTGGGCTCCAGCACCCACACCCCAGGAAAGAGGGAGCTGGGGCAAGGAGGGCCCAGAGCTCACCTGACCTGGCCTCTTCCTTACAGAGAAAAGGCCTGGCCCCGTGATGGAGCATGCTCTGCTCAATGACGAGAGTGAGTTGGGGTCGGAGTTGGTGGGCTGGCACAAGGGATGTTCTGGGGGCAGGCTTAGAAGGCCAGGAGGAAACTGAGGGCCATTTCCCTGAGAGAAGCAGACCTGTCCAGCACCCCATCAGTAAAAGAGGGAGAAAGGCTTGTGTCTGGCCCAGCCTCTGCTGGCCTCACCAGGCCTCTGTTCCACCCCTGCCCTGCAGGGGTCCTGAAGGAGATCCAGAGCACGCTGGAGGGAGACCGAGGGTGAGTTACTGCTTGAGCTTGCAGGGGTGGGCCTCGAGGTGTCAAGAGAGGTGCCAGGAAAGCTGTGGGAATGAAGGTCCTTGTCTGGCCACCCCAAGTCCCCGTGGTAGATGAGTGCCCTGTCTTTGCCCATGTAGGAGCTATGGTGATTGGCGTTCTCAGCGAGTAGCTGTGAGGTACAGCCTCAGCAATGGGGGAGGTAAGGGCTTTGGGCACTGCTGTGGGGGTTGGGGTGGGGAGTGGCTGGGAGGGTGTGTTCCTGGGGAGGGATAGGAGCAAGAGCCCCCGTCCCCACCTCTCAGGGCCCTGTGGACCTTTGGGTCCATCCCAGCCCTGACACATGCCCCTGGCTGTCCTGAAAACGTCCATGTCTGGGCTCAGGGTGGGTGACTGAGGCCCTTGCCCTGCCCAGAATGCTCCTGATCTGCTATCTCTATCTCCTTCTGCAGCAGAGTGAGCGGGACGCGCATCCAGGCTGCATGATGAACACACACTACTGAGGGCTCTTCCTTGGGGCACTGCCCCACCTGGAGAGGCCCGTGCACTGGGCTGGACCAGGGGCTTGGGTGCCCCCAGTTTTCACCCTGCTGCTGCTCCTGGCCTTGGGAGAGGAGGGACCGCAGGCCCTGGGGCCGCCCTCCCCGGGCCTCGTCTGTCTCAGTCCTTTTGTCAATGTTGCACAGTTTTTATTCCCCCTCCCCCTTTTTGTAGTGGGCTGGGTTTTAAATTATAAATTCTAACTGCCTCTGGGTAAAAAAGAGTTTTTAATAAACACCTTATTACCTCTTCACTGGGCTGGTCCAATGACTAATTTTTTAATTGTGCAGAAATTTTCCACATCAGTGGAAATGATCGTAAGGCGGTTCCTTGCCTTTGCCCCTGGGGTCTGTCCCCTGGACCAGGCTGGTGCTCAGGAGAATCCGTTTTTTAAGCCATTTCAGTCCGAGTAGACTGTACTTGTATCTGAACACTGCTTCACCTTCTCTCTTTGGGAATAAATGGCAAGAGTTCACCACCTTGAGTCTGTCTGACTGCATCCCTGGGCCGGGCGCAGAGGGAGGCTCCTGGCTGGCCTTTCCTGCCGTCAGGAGGGAAGACACCCACAGTATCTCAGACCTGGTGGCTTCTTCCAGGCTTCAGGGAAGGACTGTGGGGTGCTGCTGAGGTGGGGGGCAGTACCTGGAGGTGAAAGGTCTTACCCCTGGATGACGGGCCTGATTAGACAGCTGCTCAGGTCTTTATAAGCCAGGGGTTGGCTCTGCTGGGGCTCTGTCTATTCACCTGTCCTTGTTGAGCCTCTACTGTATGCCAGGTGCTTGAGGTTTAGAGGAGGCCAAGATAATGTGGTCCCTGCCCTTGTGGGGCTCACAGTCCTGCCAAAAGCAGGAAGTGTTAGGATGAGGGAAATCCGGGGCCTGTGAGAAATGTGCCTGGGGAGGTGATGTTCGTTAGGCTGTGACGGGAGAGATGACCAGGAGTTGGCTGAACAGGAGGTGTGGTGGGCCGGGCAGACTGTTCTGCGCAGAGGACAGAGGGGACAGCAGCATGTGAGGAACTGGTCTGCTTGCTGTGGGAATGAGTGAAGAGCTGAAGGCGGCTGGTAGGAACTGTGCTGAAAATGAGGCCTCCGAGTGGCCAGGCCAGTCTGGGAGCCCCTGGAGCCTCGTGAGGACAAGGGCACTGCTGTATGCACAGGAGCCACCCTGGCCTGAGTAAGGAAAGGGCCTGTGGAAGGACACCGGCGGCTAACTCAGAGCAGAGGAGGAGCTGAGGCCCAACTGACGTACTGTGGGAGCTCCTACACCCTCGCCCTCCACTGAGCATGCCCAGCTCAAGAGTCTTTGGAGTGTGGAACTTGGGCCACTTAAGCATCCCTTGTTTCTCCTTAGGGGGGTGCTTACTGAGATGGGAGCCCCAAGAAACACCAAGAATGGGGAGGAATAGTTCCCCAAAGGGAAGAGGAGTGCTGTCCCTGGAAGAAGTGGAGAAGGGGTGCTAGAAGACAGCACAGCCGAGGGGAGGGGCACACCCTGCAAGTTCACGAATCCGGACTTTATCCTGAGGTGGGGGAAGCATCTGAGGTGGGGGCTTTGAGCAGGAAGGTTCCATGATGAGATTAATTCTTCTAAAGACCACTGTGGTTTAAATCTCAGCAAGCTCTTCCTGTGTGACCTCAGGCAAATGACTTACCTGCTCTGCATTAATTCCTTCTGGGAAATGGGATGATAACGGTATTCCCTCCTGATCTGTTGTGAGGTTCATATGAGTCCACGAGGTTAAGGGGTTAATGATGGAGGTGACCCTCTGTCACACTCTGTCACCCTCTGTCAAAGTCAGGGAGAACGTGTTAGTTCCATGCACAGGGTTTTTATTTTTTATCATGAAAGAAGTCAAGCTTTACTGTTTATACCTTGGTTTGGCACTGGGGTCCTCAGTCTCCAGGTCAGAGGATCATGCACCAAAAGTGCCAAGGAGGGAGTGGGGACATCACACCCAGGAGCACTGGACAGCCCCACCCCACCCCCACCCCAACCTATGGTGACTTGTATGGTTTTTTGACTGCCAGTTTAGGAGGACTTACAGCTTGTTTTACCCAGTTAGCTAAATTAACTCACAAATGGACAAGCGACATGAAGTTTCCTGCCAAGAAACCAAGAATTGAAGATAATGGTAATAATGCAAACACCAGAAAATCAGAAGAAAATGGCAGAGCCAGCACATCCATGGCTCAGAGGAGCTTCGTGGCTGCAGCAATGATCTGGCTAATCAGATTGAACAACGAGAAGTCAACAACAACCACACACACACACACACAAACACCTGAAAACATCAAGAAGATTCTTTGGAAGTGAATTTACATCTGTGCTCATTAAGGACGGGCTTTCCCTTGAGTGCACTGTGCTTTGAAGTGTTAGCTAATGTTGATGGTTCGCATATTTCAGTTCTAAGAAAATATTCTCACATTGGGAGTGTGAGATCAACAGTTTTTATTGATAGGCGTACACAAACGGAAGGGTGTGGTATTCTCCAGAAAGTGAGTTAACTTTCTAGAAGCTGGGCTGGAACAGAGAGAGGAGGTGGGGGTCCTTGCAGCGGCTGTCTAGGAGAGGTGATGGTGGTGGGGAAATGGAGGCACTGAGAGGTTGAGTTTGATACCAGCTCAATACAGGGTTGACATAAGGGGAACCATATTGTGACTTGGAATGCCCTCTGACTACCTCTAGACTTTATGGCCCCTCCCAGCTTCTATAAGTTGATAACTTTATTCTTTTGAGTTCTTTAGGAATGTGATGTGATTGCCCCCAGGCACAGAGTCTATGCTGACAGCCATCATCAATGACAACTGAAAGATCAGGGCCTAGAGTGTTGCTCCAGTCTCTGATGCATATCCAGTGAAACAAAAGACTGTCAGGAACTAAGACCAGATGTCTGCCTCCACCCAGTAATCAGATGGATGCCCCCACCCTGAAACCAGATGCCTCCCCTACTGGGAGACCAGCCCTCTATATAACTGGCCTGTAGTCTTTGTTCTATAAGATGATTGTTTGAGACGTTAGTCGGCCATCTTCCCCCTTGCTAACAAGCTGTAAAAAACTGCCCTTTCTTTTCCACCATCTTGCCTCTTGATGATTGGCTTTTGTCTTGTGGCGAGCAGATCATGCCCTTTGTGCGGTAACAAGTTGACGAAGATCGCTGCCAGGCGGAAAAGCGGAGTGAGTGGGGGAGGTCACTGCTGATTGGAGATGTACTACAGGCAGCTGGACACGTGGTCTGGAGACTTAGATCTAAGGGTCTACGCCATCCTGGGGCCGGCCCCGTGGTGTAGTGATTAAGTGCGTGCGCTCTGCTGCTGGCGGCCCGGGTTCAGATCCTGGGCGCGCACCGACGCACTGCTTGTCAAGCCATGCTGTGGCAGCGTCCCATATAAAGTGGAGGAGGAAGATGGGCACAGATGTTAGCCCAGGGCCAGTCTTCCTCAGCAAAAAGAGGAGGATTGGCATGGATGTTACCTCAAGGCTGATCTTCCTTACAAAAAAAAAAAGAATAAGGGTCTACGGCATCCAGAGGTGGGAGACTTAGTGTTCACTTAGTCCTGGAAGTCAGGCAGATCCAATTCTCCAACACTGGCTTTGCCTGTGACTGGCTGCGTGACCTTGGGTAGATGACCTCACTCCTGTGCCTTAGTTTACTTATCTGTAGAATGGGCATAATAATAGGGCCTGCCTCAGAGGGTTGTAAGGATTAAATGAGTCTGTAAAATCGAACAGCACCTGGCTCCTAGTAAACACCCAAGCGAAGGAGGTAAAAGTTACTATGGATGGTGGGTGAGGCCAGGAGAGGAGGCGATGGCTCCAAGAGAGGGGCGTGGAGTCAGAATAGGGCTTGCCACAGACCCAAGGAGGAGTTCACAGTGCTTCCGAGCAAACTGCGTGAAGGGATGAGGGAAAAGGAGGAGCCAGAGGGAAGAACCAGGCTTGGGTGGGGGCCCCTCTCCCCTGGTGTCAGGTTTGTCCCAGGAGTTCCCTGGAGCTTGTTGGAAGTCACACAGCCAGGAGGTGGGAGGACGGACCAGGGCTGTCTGGTTCCAAAGCCAGTTCCCAGGAGAAGTACCATGGAGCAGAATAGCAGGTACTAACGGTTAAGGGACCTGGGTTTGGTCCCCAATTCCTGACTTAACTGGCTGTGTGTCCTTTAGCCACTTACCCTCTCTGAGCCATTTCCCTATCTGTGAAATGGGATCATATCCCCTTCCTAGGGTTTGGGGAGGTATAATGAAATGATGCTTGGTAAGGGAACTGAGGCTCAGCGGGTCAGAAGCTTGCCACACCTGCCCAGCTGAGGGAGATACAAGCTGAGCCTGGATCAACAGGAAGGAGATGAAGGCACCGGAGAAGGCAGGACACTGACGAGGGGCACGGAGCTCTCTGTGCCCCCAGAGGTCGCAGGACACATTGTAATGGGCCAGAGGAATCCCAAGTTCTGTTTGTAGCTGACGGCAGCTCCTCACACCCGTTCTCCAGCAGCTCTTGGGCACCAGACTGCCTGGGTTGGCCTCCTGGCTCTGACACTCTCTGCTACACTCAGCTGTGTGCTTCAGTCATATCATCCATAAAATGGGAATTCTAATAACACCCACCTCTTAGAATGCTTTCAAGGATTAAATGAATTCATAGTAAAATGTTTAGAACAGCGCCTGGCACATAATAAGCCCTGAAGAGTTAGCTATTTATTGTTATTGTTACTGTTATTATGAGTCCAGGGCAAAACAGTGAGCTCTTTCCTTGTATTATCTTTCTAATTATAAAATGCATACAGGGGGCTGGCCCCGTGGCCTAGCGGTTAAGTGTGTGCGCTCCACTGCTGGCGGCCCGGGTTCGTGCGCACCGACGCACCACTTGTCAGGCCATGCTGTGGCAGCGTCCCATATAAAGTGGAGGAAGATGGGCACAGATGTTAGCCCAGGGCCAGTCTTCCTCAGCAAAAAGAGGAGGATTGGCAGATGTTAGCTCAGGGCCGATCTTCCTCACAAAAAATAAATAAATAAATAAAATGCATACAGAATAGCACAAGTCATAGGAGGACAACCAGATAAATCTTCACACACCCGACAAACAGCATCACCCAAACCCCGGAGGCTCCCTTGTGACCCTTTAGTGACCTCCACCCCCACTCCGGGCACCACCGTCTGGGTCAGTTTGCCTCTTTTCATACTTTATATAAACAAAATCATACAGTGATCCTATGACTCTGCCATGCCTGGCTTCTTTCACGAACCGCTATGTTCGTGAGATTACCCATATATGTTGCTGGTAGCTGTAGATGGTTCTCAATGCTGTGTGATAATCCACTGTGTGAATACATCACCCCAGGTTCTGCTTTTTGCAGGTGAAATGAGCCCTCTGAACATCATCACCCTTTGCCTCCGGCAGTATTGGTGGTGAGGAAGCACAGCGGACAGACTTTCACAGTAAAAGTTATCAGTTTTACAAGTTATGTGGTGTTACCCAGGAGCCTGTGTTCTTTTGGGACAGCTGCTTCCTTCTCTGGAAGGCTGCCTCCTTGAGAATGCAGACTGCAAAGGCAAGTCACTTTCAACTCATTGCTCAAACCAGCCCTCTGGGCTGTGAGTGCCCTCCTGGGTAATGTGAGTGCTGGCAGCAGCTTCACCCAGGTCTGAGGCTGGCTCCAAGGAGAGGTGCAGAGAGGTGGGTGTAAGGCAAGTGCCGGCCAACGGAAAAGTGTTCCAAGGAAAATACCACAATCTGGAATGTTACCTCCCCTGCTCTGGTTCTGGGTGGGGCTGCTGAGGAGAGGCCAGACGGAGCGGTCAGCAGGGCCACAGGAGTCCTGATGGGGCAGATCACAGGCCCTGGCTGGCTATCTCATCTGGCTCCGTCTTAGGCGCCCCAGAGCTTGCCCCGCAGCAGCTGCTTTTTCCTGGGGCCCTTCAAATGGGCTCATCCTGCCTGGGTTTAATTACAGTATAACCATCAAGAAACAGATCCAAGGGCCGGCCCCGTGGCGTAGTGGTTAAGTGCACGTGGTCCAATGTTGGCGGCCGGGGTTCGTATCCCAGGCGCGCACAGATGCACTGCTTGTCAGCCCATGCTGTGGCGGCGTCCCATATAAAGTAGAGGAAGATGGGCACAGATGTTAGCCCAGGGCCAGTCTTCCTCAGCAAAAAGAGGATTGACATGCATGTTAGCTCAGCACTGATCTTCCTCACAAAAAAAAAATAAAGAGAGAGAAACAGACCCATACCCAATAGAAAGATGGGTAAAGAATGAGAAAATGCAGATCTCAGAAAAGAAAACAAACGGCTATAAGAGGGGGGAAAGCTGCATATTTTCATTTAATGAAATGAACTTAAAAGGCATTTAGGTTTTATTTGCGATGTATCAGAGTGGCAAAAATGTTAGGTAATGCCATGCCTTAGTGCTATGTGGAATTGAGCGGTCTCCTATCTTGTTGGTGGGAGTGTAAATTGGTACAACCCTCATGGAGGAAAATTTAGAAATCTCCCGATTACAAATGCACATACTCTATGGTCCAGCAATTCTGCTTCTAGAAATTGATTCTACTTGGATGAAGGAGAGATGATATTCCAGTGTTGTTTGTAACTGGAACAAAAGATGTGATGGGGGTCAGCCCCAATGGTCTAGTGGTTGAGTTTGGTGCACTCTGCTTCAGTGGCCCAGGTTCAGTTCTGGGTGAGGACCTAAACCACTTGTCAGTGGCCATGCTGTGGCGGCAACCCACATACAAACTAGAGGAAGATTGGCAACAGGTGTTAGCTCAGGGTGAATCTTCCTCAGGAAAAAAAAAAAAAAGATAGGATGAAGGCAGCATCCACTTCAGATGTAAAATCTATCAATAAAGAATTGGATAGGGCCAGCCCAGTGGCCTAGCGGTTAAGTGCCAGCACTCCACTGCTGCAGCCAACCCTGGGCGTGCACCGACACACCGCTTGTCAGGCCATGCTGTGGCGGCGTCCCATATAAAGTGGAGGAAGACGGGCAGTGATGTTGGCCCAGGGCCAGTCTTCCGCAGCAAAAAGAGGAGGATTGGCATGGATGTTAGCTCAGGGCTGATCTTCCTCACATACACACACACACACAAGAATTGGTTAAACTGTGGTGCAATCATTTGCTGGAATACTATGCAGTTGTAAAAGAAAAAAAGAAAAAGATCTTTATGTATTATGATGAAATCTCCTAGTGAATCTGTTAGGTTGAAAAAGCAAAAGTGAAGAATCATGAGCTGATAAGCTTCCACCTGGGCTCAAAGGGAAAAATCAAATATTTGCTGCTTTTCTCTGCATGCATTGCTCTGGAAGGAAATACAAGAAATGAGTGAGCTCAGGGGAAAACTGAGTAGCTGAGGGTCAGGAATGGGAAACTTTTATCTTGTGGATTTTGAACTATGTGAATGTATTACCTGTTCAAAAATTGAATATTTAAACGACACACACATTGGGGCAATCAGGGATTTATGGGATCTGGTTATGTTCCAGGACTCGGTACACAGGCATTTGTTTTACAACAGTTCAAGGTGTACATGTAGGTTTTACGCTGTTTCCTTTAAATTATATTTCACAATCTAAAAGAACAACAACAACAACAAGAACTAACAAAGCTCACGGACTGCTTGCTGTGTGCCAAGGTCAGCGGGGTGCCAGCCTCTTGGAGCAGTCCAGGGGCGAAGGGAGGAGGGTGGGTGCCCCCTAGAGCCCCCAGGGGGAGGAGGACAGCCCAGACGGGTTCTCCCAGCGCCCCCTCACCCCCTGCTGGGCAAGCAGTCCGGCGGGAGCAGAGCGCGGCCCCCTCAGTCTGGCGCGGTGCCAGGCTGGCCGGGCTGGCAGCGACTCCCGGGCGGCACGGTTGCCCTGTCCACGGCCTTTATCCGCAGCTGCAGCGTCTCCTCTTTCCTGCGCGGCCTCGCTCTATTGGTGGCCGAGGGGGTCAGGACCCGCAGCCGCCTGTATTATTGATGCTCGTGCGTAAGGCAGGAGACGCTGGGGGTGGAGTGAGCCCGAAGCCCCCGCGAGAGCAGAACCAATGTGGTGCGCTGCCGGAAGGCTGAGGGCGCCCGCGGGCAGCAAGATCCTGGGGAAGAGGGGAGAACGGAGGGAAGCCCCTCTTCACTGGGCCTGCTATGGGCAGGAGCAAAGGCAAAGCGCCCCAGCGCCCGGAGGAATCCAGGAGGCCGGCCTCCGGGGAGCAGGAGTCCGGGTCGGCCAGCGCAGACTGCGCGCCCAGCCGGGAACGCCGACAGGGCCGGGGCAAGGCCCGCGGGGCGAGACGGGTCTTGGAGCCCGCCACCGCGGGAGGTCAGGGGATCCCAGGTGGCCACAGGAAGCCCACTGCAGAGGGGAACGGCGGCTGCACACGGCCAGGGGCTGGGCCGCCATTGGAGGGCCAGGGGAGACGAGGCAGCGCGCGGCGTCGGGGACGTGGGCCTAAGGAGAGCTGCGAACCCGGGGGCAGCCCTGGGGGGCGCCAGGAGGAGGGGAGTCTCCCCCGAGGAGAAGAGCGGACAGGCGAGCGTGGCCGCTGCAGGAGAGGAAAAGTGCGGGGACCCTCGGCTCGCCGGGGCCGCGGAGAGACCCGGAGCCTCGGTGGGGACACGTCGGGCGGAGACGGGGACAGCTCCTGTGCGGACAGCGAAGCCCGCGGGGCCCAGGAGTGCGGCAGCCAGAGCGGCGCGGCCCCAACGGACACGGGCTCCGGAGGCACCCAAGCCGGGACGGAGTCAGCGCTCGAGCTGGGTGAGCGCCCGAGCAGCGACGGGAGGGGTAGCGACGAGCCTCCCGCCGAGCCCCGGAGCTGGGAAGGGTCGTCGGGGCTGGGGCCCCAGGGAACGACCGAGCATTCCGGGACAGACACTGACTCGAGTCTGGGGAGGGCCGGCCCTGGACGGGGCCCACGGGCAGCCCCAGGAAAGCCGAGCTGGGCCACTGAGGCCGAGAAAGCTGAGCTGGGCAGAAAAGCCACGGTCTCCAGCCCTCTCGGGGGCAGCCGCGCGAGCGTGCCCCGGAGCTCGCGGGCTTCTCGGGACTCCAGGCCGGCCCGGGACGCGAGAGAGAACGAGGCGCAGCCCGATGTTGAGCCGCGGGGCGCCAAGCCCGGAAGAACCGAGGCCTCGACCGCCCCGTCTCGGCTCCGCCAGGTCGGAAAGGTGGTGGGGAAGGTGCAGGCGGCGGCGGGGGGAGAGCGAAGCGGGGGCTGCCGGGGGACATGGGCCCGGGGACTCAGTGCCGCTGGCCGCCCTCGTGGCGCTCCGCAGGCTCCGAGCGAGGTCCCCTCTAGGCCACGCTCCCCAGGCCGCGGGTCCCCGTCGCGCCGACCTCAAGGAACGACTACTGCGCGTAACGCGGGCCCTGGGGCTCCTGCAGTGGCTGCGGCGGAGGCTCGGGCCGCGGGGGCGCGAGGAGCGAGGGACCGGGCCGCGGGGGAGCGAGGGGCAGGGCCGCGGGCCGGGGCTGCGGCGCCGTCAAGTGCTGCGTCTGGCGGGCGTAGCAGGGCTGGGGGGACCGCCGAGGGCTCCCCCTGGCGGCATCCCGAGCTCCCCGCAGGTTGCGGAGAGCCCAGTCCACCACGAAACTTCTGAGGACGAGGACCCGACTCCCGATCCCCAGTTCGCGGTCGTGTTCCCCAGAATCCACAAGACGGGGAGGGCGTCGAGCAGCCGGAGTTCGCAGAAAGCGTCCGCGGACGCCCCCGCCGGGGAGGGGCGCGTTTGGCCTCTTGCAGGGGCTTCAGGGGACAGTGAGGGGTGCAAGGCCAGTGGAGAAGGGATGGCCGGGACCCGCCGCAGCTCTCTCCTCGGCCCGACTCCCCCCGACGAACCCCCACTCGACGAAAGCGGCTCTAGTAGCGAAGCGGAGCCTGAGACCTTGGAAGCTGAGGCCCCGGTGCATTGGGCGCAGCGCTCGGATCCTCGCGAGGACCCTGGGCCTGGCTCCGACGCCCTGCTGCCCCGACTCACCTTGGAGATCCGCCTGCGGGGGCGGGAGGGGCCCGGGCCTCTGTGGGTCCCCGAGGGAGCGGTGGGAGCCGGAGGATGAGGCGGAGGTGGCGCTGGAGCCGGACCTGGAGCTGAGTCTTCGGCCGGGCCTGGAGGGGCCGCCCTTTTCCCGGGCCGAGGGCAGGAGCCTCGGGGTCGGCCTGGAAGACACCGAGGACCTAGCCCGACTGCGGTGAGCAGACGCAGCCCCAAATCTGCCATGCCTGGGTCACACAGTTCCTCATTTCCCACCGTACCCTCATTTTTGTGAATTGTATCCCAAGGGTTTTTGCCTCACAAAGGGTCGACTGGCTGGAAGGAGCAGATGAGGGGCACAAGTCAGGTGCCCCTGCCTGGGACTGCCTTCCCTAACTGGCACAAAGCTTCCCTCAGGGTCAGGGGCCTGCCTGGTCCTGCCCTGGCCCCCATGGGGGTGCTGGGGGTGGGGGTAACTTGCTTAACAGCTGGGCCTCTGTGTTTTGGTTGGGCCTCAGACTTGCCCAAAGTGTCTCTGCAGCCAGTGGCAGCGCTAACCCGGGACCTCCTTCTGCCCCGACTCCCTGCCCCTCCACCCTGCTGTCCCCGCAGACTGGTGTGTGACAGCTCCGTGCTGCTGTGCCTCAAGAAGAGGTTTCACCTGGGCCGAATCTATGTATGAGAGGCACCATGGAGGGGATAGTAGGCTGGGATTCCCTTTCCCCTGGGGACAGAGGGCCCTCCAGCACCCCTGGGGCTTCTCCTTCCTTCTCCTCCCTGGGCTGGGTGCTACACCCTCTCTGGGGACCTGCAGAGCAGGGCCAGGGGCTGGGCTGGGGAGCATTGGAGCCCCACTCCATTTGCATCCCCTGCTTCCTCCATGCTCTGATGAGAGCGTCCACTTTCTTCCCCAGACCTTTGGAGGACCCCTTCTGCTGGCTCTGAACCCCCGCAGGCCTCTGCCTCTCTTCTCTCCTGAGGTCCTGGCCAGCTACCGCCCCAGCAAGGCCTCCAACACTGCCCCGTACGTGACTTGCTCCACCAACCCTCTGGTCACCTCCCTGGACGGCTAAGCCCCAGCGTGTCCCGTTGATTGTCCTGGGGACTGTGGGGACATCCTGCCTACACCTAGGAGGGCCCCAGATGCCCATCTCATCTCATCTCGTGCCCCTCTCATCTGCCCCTGCCCTGCTAGACACATCTTTGCCATCATGGCATCAGCCTGTGGCCTGTCTCAGAGCACTGGCCAGGGCACGTGCATTCTCCTCAGGTGAGTGGTGGCTGCCCTGCTTGGCTGAACCCACAGGCCACCCTGAGGGCGGGGAGTGGGGGGATGTGAGGTCTGCATTTGAAACTGCTGGTCTGGTCCGCTGCTGGGCAGTAGCTCTGGACTTTGTAAGGGCTGTGTTCCTGGCTGAAGTCACCACATGTGCCCCTTGACATGGCATCTTGGGGACTTTTTTTTGTTTGGTTTCCATGCCCTGGGACTATCTTTCTGCATTTTGGGGGGTCTCCTTTAGGGTGGGTGTCACTTCCAGGTGGGTATATTTCCACTTCCCGAGCTCAATGGAGTCATCCTGTGTGCCCCTTCCTGGAGACCCTGCCGGCACCTCCCTTCTGCAGTGGGCACAGTGGCTCAGGGAAAACAGAAGCTGCCAAAAAGATCGTGCAGTTCCTAAGCAGCCTGGAGCAGGAGCAGATGAGAGACAGGGGATGTCAGGTGAGGGGCGGCTGGCCATTCCCAGGGATCCAAGAGGGACCATCCTTCTCCTTTGGGCCGGGAGGGTGGTCTTCAGGCCTCTGGCTTCTCCTTGGGGGCAGCCCCAGGCATTGCCTAACTGTGGGGGCAGAGTGGGGTGGGGACTGACCCTTCCGTGGACCAGCACAGTCCCCAGGCACAGAGTGTCCTCAGCTGGGCTGCCTGATCAGTGGGGACCACCGCTGCCTCTAGGGTGACTTGAATGCCCTTCCTGCATACAGCTGGATGACGTGCTGCCCATGCTCGGCAGCTTTGGCCATGCCAAGACAGTTCTCAATGCCAACGCCAGCCGCTCTGGCCGGGTCTTATGCCTCTGCCTGCAGCAGTGAGTGATGGGGTCCAGGTGGGCATAGGGGGCACCCATGATCAGTTCCCCTGACTGGGAACCTGAGACTGCTGCCCTTGGGTCCAGCCCATGGTGGGTCCCATTCTGAGCAGGCCCCTGGGTTGCATGCACCCCAGGCACCTCCACCCAGTCTCCTGTGCCCACAGAGGAGTCATCGTGGGAGCTTCTGTGTCGCATTATCTGCTTGAGACCTCAAGGGTAGTGTTTCAAGTAAGACCTGCCTTGCTGTCCACCCCCTTCTAGCTCCCAGAATGGGAAGAGGGAGGAGCCGCTGTAGGGGGCTGTGGCCCCTAAGCTCCCAGGTCTGCCCTGCTCCCCTGGGGCACAGGACCAGGTACTGCTTCCCCTAAGCCAGTCCTTCTCCCCCAAGGCCCAGGCTGAGCGGAGCTTCCATGTTTTTTACGAGCTGTTGGCAGGACTGGACCCCATGGAACGGGAGCGGCTCTCCCTACAGGGGCCAGAGACCTATTACTACCTCAACCAGGTGAGAGCAAGGCCTACTCGGTGCTGGACGACAGGGCCTGCCCAGGGAAGGGTCTTGGTGCTGGAGTCTGATGAGGAGCCAGAGTACAGGGAGGCTGTGGGTGGCCAGGCCCTGCCACTCACCCCTGCTGTGCTCTGCAGGGCCGGGCCTGCAGGCTCCAGGGCAAGGATGATGCCCAGGACTTCACAAGACTGGTGAAGGCCCTGAAAGCTCTAGGCTTGTGCCCTGAGGAGTTGACCACAGTCTGGGCTATGCTGGCCTCCATCCTGCAGCTGGGCAACATCTGCTTCTCCTCCTCAGAGGTAGGCTCCCCGTGGGCACTGGATCCCTGGTGGCTTGGTTGCATAATCAGGGCAGCAACAGTGATGATGCCAAATGCTTGTATGTGGGAGGCTACCAAACCCTGGGCTTCCCTCAGGGCCTCCCAGCTGCCCTGGAGAGCAGGTGGAGCCCCATCATGTAGATGAGAAACTGAGACCTGGATCTTCTGCTCTTTGCCGATGCTGTGCCACTAAGCTGCCACCCCTAAGAAGCACACTTGGTACTAACTGAGCAGCTCTTATGTACCTGGTGCTGTGTGAATTATACTTTATATATGTTTTCTAATTCAGTTCTCACGACAACACTGTAACATAAGGGTTGTTGTTTCTTTTTTAAAAATAAGACAGTGGAGGCTCAGAGAGGGAAAGAAACTGGTCAGGGCCTGTCAGCCAGCGAAGAGGTGAAGTCAGGACTCACACTCCGGGCCCTCAGACTCCAGAGCCGGCTCTTCCTTGCCCAGATCTGTCTACCTTTGGGTAGCAGGGCAGCTGGCCGGCCAAAGCAAGGCCCTGCCCCTGGCCTGTGGGCTGTAGCCCGTTCCACAGGCAGAGCGCTCCCTGCTCCCTCCCTTCTCTGTCCAGCGAGAGTCCCAGGAAGTGGCTGCTGTGTCCAGCTGGGCCGAGATCCACACGGCAGCCCGGCTGCTGCGGGTGCCGCCCGAGCGCCTGGAGGGGGCTGTCACCAGGAGGGTCTTGGTGAGCCTGAGGGTCCTGGGGGGGAGGACCTCAACCCCAACCCCAACCCCCTGCAGGCCTGGTGAGCACCCGCCTGAATTACCACATGCGTCTCCTCTGCCCTCCAGGAGACGCCCTATGGCCAGGTTTGGAGATCCCTGCCAGTGGAAAGTGCCATCGATGCCAGGTGGCCCTGGGGACAGGAGAGAGCTGTAGCCGGGCCTGGTGCTCTGCTGCATGTGGCTCACTCACCATGCCCACAGGGACGCCCTGGCCAAGGCCCTGTACTCGCAGCTCTTCACCTGGCTTCTGAGGAAGACCAATGGGAGACTGGCACCGCCCAGGGAGGGAGGCAGCACGGACACTGTCACTGTCGTGGACGTCTACGGCTTTGAGGTCACCCCTGGGGGGGCCCAGGACGGGGTGCTCGGCTCATCGTGATGATTTCTGGGGACCCCAGCAGCTCCAGCTCTCCTGTGGGGAGCGCTCGTGAGCTGCTTGCCTGCCCTGCCATACTCTTCCTGCGAGGCTGAGCTGGCTCTGGGGCTGGGGCGCAGAGGTCCAGAGAGGGAGCAGGCCCTGCACTGGTGACTTTGGAGTGTGGTGGAGGAGTCAGGCTGGCGGAGGGCCTCGGGGCTCTCTTTTCTGCTCACCTCCAGCTGCGGGGCATTGAGAGGTGTGTTCCCACCACGTGCCATGTTTATTTCCCAGCAGGGCCTCTACCTCCTTCTCTGGTCCCTGGCTGGACAGCCTGGGGCCCTGAGCCCTCCTGGCTCCTCTCCGAGAAGGGCTGGAGCCCACCTCTTTCTCCTGCAGGGAGGCGCTGCTGAGCACTGCGGATGAGAGCAGGGCTCTGGAAGCTCCAAAGCTTGGGGGTTTGAGTCCTGCCACTCACTAGCTGTGTGACCTAGAGCAAGTTAATTAACCTCTCTGAGGCCCACTGTTCCCAACTGTAAAGCAGGGATCATAACAGGGATCACCTACCCTGTGAAGGCTTAAGGGAGATGGTCCTTGAGAGAGCTGAGTGCTCCATAGGTGCAGCCATTCTGCCCTCTGTCCAGTCCTGACATCGCCTCTGGAGAGTTCTGTCCTGCCTGGCCTTGCGGAGAATCATAGGAGCCTCTAAGGCAGTGGAGACAGAGGCCCTGGGCTGGCTCAGCCCTCACCTCCCGTGCACCAAGAGGAGAGGGACCAGGAAGACTCCCCCAAATTGCCCTGGGTTTTCATAAGCTCTTCACCCCTTTCCAGAAGATCTTGCCACATCAGGGCAGGGCAGAGGGGGCTAGAGCAAGAGGAGGTAGCCCACACCCTCAGTCCCTGGATGGGAACTGTTCACTGCCCCCTGCCCTCTTCTGCTCTCCAGTGTGTCATTGGTGACCGTTCCTTCTCTGAGAGGGTGACCAGGGCAAGTGTGTGTGTGTGCACTCTTGTGTGTGTGTTTTAGAGCATGTCAAAACTCTCTTTACAGAGCCACATGAAATGGGGGCTCTGCTGGGCTTACTACTAAAGTATGGGTAGGGGGGTGGGAGCACAGAGGAAGGAGCCTGTAATTCCTGTAGGAGGAATACTGGAAGGCTTCTTGGAGGCGGCAGCCTGGAGCCCTGCTTATGAGGATGTGGGATTCTGATAGCCAGCGAGCTAGGTCTTAGGAAAGTTCCCTTCCAGACCACAGGATGGCTGTGACCAGAGGCCTGAAGACTCACAGTCATGCTGAGGCAGAGGGCAGGGGTGTGGGCTACCAGAGGAAGATTGACTCTTGCCAGGGCAGGGCTGAGGCGGCCTGCACACTGGCCAGGGCTTTTGGACTTGACCCTGTAGGGTGAAGCATCAGCTCTGGGGCACCATTCCTGCCTGAGTGTTGGGGAGAATGTGGGCAGGCCTACGGAGGCAGATGAAGGACACCAGGCCTGTGTGCCAGCCCCCTACACTGCCCTGTCTCCCTGCCTCGTGTGGGTGCCCACCTCACTGCCCACGTGCCCCCAGGCACTGCAGGTGAACGGCCTAGAGCAACTGTGCAACAATCTCGCCAGCGAGCGCCTGCAGCTCTTCTCCAGCCGGATGCTGCTGGCCCAGGAGGAGGTATGAGGAGCTGCACATGGGGCAGCAGGGGACCACCAGCTATTTCCCAGGACAGAGACCACCACTGGTAAAGAGAGGACACTGCACTGAGATCCCTGCCCCAGTGCCTCCTTGCGGTGGGCTGTCTCAGTACTTCTGAGCCTCAGTTTACTCATCTGTAAAATGGGAGGGTCATCCCTACTCTGGCTCAGATGAAGTCCCCCACGAACGTGGGTGGGCCCTGTAAACGGCCAAATGCTGGCTGTTCCCAGGAGGAGTGTCGGCGAGAGTTGCTGCCCTGGGTCCCCATCCCCCAGCCTCCACGGGAGTCCTGTCTGGACCTCCTGGCAGACCAGCCTCACAGCCTCCTGAGTATCCTGGATGCCCAGACATGGCTGTCCCAGGTGAGCCCCCAGTGGCGGGGACAAGGAGTGGGGGCCCTGGTGGCCAGGCTGGAGCCAGCAGGGCCTGTCAGGGGAGCAACAAGGTGACGGGGTCCAGAGACCCTGCCCACAGCTTCTCAGCACAGCTTTGGAAGGCAGTGGCCACTGGGTTCAAATCTGTCTCTGGGTGACCTTGAGCAAGATGCCTGACCTCTCTGAGGTTCCTCAAGTCCTCACTGCAGAAGGGGCGACAACAGTGCCTGAGGGGCAGGGTGGTTGGGACTGTGCAGGGCTCCTGTGGGACTTTCGAGGGTCCCTCAAGCCTCTGGCCAGTAGATCTCAGGCCCTGGTACATCCGTCCCACAAATCGTTATAGACTGCCTTCCATCCGCCCCTACCTAAATAGCTCCCCCGTTACTCTCGGGCCTCTCCCCTACTTTATATTTCCTAACGCTCATGTCCACGTGCAGTTACAGCGTATATTTATTCATCGACTCTTTGCCCTGCGCTAGACTGAGCTCCATAAGGGCTGGGCCTTGTCTGAAGTCTTCACACCCTGTCCACAGCACCTGGTGCATGTTAAGTGTTCATTAAATATTGAATGATGAATGAATGAGTGAATGAATGAATGAATGTGTATGTGTACCAGGAACTGTGCTAGGGATAAAAAGATGAGCAAAAATAGACTCAATCCCTCCCCTGTTAGAGGCTGCAGTGTAGCGGAAGAGAGATGTTAATTAATAACACACACACAGAACCAGATACAAAATCACACCTGTATGGCTTGGTGGGTGTGTATGTGGGGCCACGAGAGCGTGTGTGGGGCTCGGGCCTTTTCTAGTATCTGAGGCCTTTTAGCTAAATATACCATGACCGCAGATGTAGGATGACCCGCATCTTCCCATTTAGACATGGAAAATGAAAGACGAAAAATAATGGTAAGTTAGTAGAACGTGATTATAATAGTTCATTGAGCAATACAATATTAATATAAAAAGTATCAATATATAATAGATGTTAATATATTATAACAACATATTATATCATATTAATATATAACATTTATTAACAATCATACATATTTGAAATCCCTTACTAGATAATAGTGTGTTAATTCGTAAATGATCACTTTTCCCAGTTCACATTTCACAGAAGTTTATTAAAACTTGTCACAGGCATCTTTGACATCTCAGGGCCACTTTTGGAATCACCCAGGCTGCTTTTCCAGGGCTTAGCACTGTTACTTAGGTCTCCGTTATTTGAAACAGCACTTTTTGAGTCCGTGTTGGGTGTTGCCGCTGGAATTGTGACCCCAAGCCACAAGTTCCCATTTATATGACATTAAGGCAGGTGGTTCCACATGCATTTGTTGTTATATGTTCCTTAGCTCCATAAAATAACTTCTTATCAGGTTGCTTTTTAAAAATATCTTTGAAAGACTTGTTTAAAAACACCTGTAATTGTGAGACCGTACTCCCATGAGTGATTGCTAAATCTGCCTCCAAGTCCCACGGCCCCATTTCTTTTAAATAATTTTATCAAGTGTCCTCTATAAGCCACCCAGTCTCGTATTGACTGAGGTGGTTTCTGTGTGTGAGGCTGCTGTGTCTTTCTCAAGTAGCCCTTGGTTGTTCAAAAGTCCCGGGAGAGAGAGAGCGCGCCCTCTCTAAGGACTCTGATACGGAGCGACACTTCCTGCCTGAGGAAGAATTTTAGGGACAAAACCAGAGCTCACCTTATGTCCAGAGTCTGCGGTACCTGGGGCCACAGAGAGGGAAGCACAGTCCAGGCAGGGGGAACAGCATGTGCAAAGGCCTCAGGGAAGCTGGTCCTTTTCACCAGGCCACGGATCACACCTTCCTCCAGAAGTGCCACTATCACCATGGCGATCACCCATGCTACGCCAAGCCCCAGCTGCCCCTTCCTATCTTCACCGTGCGGCATTACGCTGGGACTGTCACCTACCAGGTATTAGGGGGAGTCAGGATTGGACTCCAGGGTGAAGCAGTGAGGGCAATGTGACCCTGCTGTCCCCTCCCGGAGCTGAGTTACCTGACAGGTGAAAGGAGTAAGTGAGGGGAGGCCCCTTCCAAGGCTCGGCCATCTGTCCCTACCTGGGCCCTTGGCGCCACCCAGTTCTGAGCATCACTTATCGAGTTCTGGATAAGCATTATGGAGTGAGGGAAGTCAAGGCCTCGGGACCCTCTAGACCAAGAGAGGCAGAGCATACGCAGGGGACCTGGCTCTGATAACTGCAGGCAACCTACTAATTCTGAGCCTCCATTTCCTCATCTGTAAAATGGGAATGGAAATCTGTCCCAGGGCATTGTCATGAGGATTAAATGTAATAACGTGGAAATGGCAGGCAGGTGCATGACACATTCTAGGTGCTCATTGAAGGGAGTTTCCTTTCCCCCTTCTGAATTTCATGGTGACTGCACACCTACTCAGGAGGAGAGCTGCTGGGGGGAGGGGGCCTGGTATAAAGGGAAGGACCATGCGACTGGTTTGAGGTGGGGCAAGTCAGGTCAGGCTTCCTGGAGGAGGTGATGTGCTCTGGTTGTAGAAGGAAAAATACAGACTAGCTGTGAGTTACCCAAACAAGAAACACAAGGAGTATATGTCAATTATACCTCAAAGAAAAAAAAAAATCACATCAAAAAAAAAAGAGAAACACAAGGAGATTGAATAAGGAAAACTATGAGACTGTATTGAAGGCCACAAAAGACTTTTTAAAAACGGAGAGACAGGGGCCGGCCCGGTGGCGCAAGCGGTTGGGTGCGCGCGCTCCGCTGCGGCGGCCCGGGGTTCGCTGGTTCGGATCCCGGGCGCGCACCGACGCACTGCTTGGTAAGCCATGCTGTGGCGGCGTCCCATATAAAGTGGAGGAAGATAGGCACAGATGTTAGCCCAGGGCCGTCTTCCTCAGCAGAAAAAAAAAAGAGGAGAATTGGCGGATGTTAGCTCAGGGCTGATCTCCTCACAAAAAAAAAAAAAAAACGGAGAGACAAACCAGGTTCCTGTTGGGGAGCCCTAATATTATTCATTCTTTCCTAGTTAATCTAGAAAGGTAATGCAATTCCAGACAATACCCCAATAGGGTTTTTTTTTGGGAGGAGGAGGAAGGAGTTTTGACAAAATTATTCTGAAGTATTATCTGGAAAAGAAATGCATGAGAATAGCCAATAAAATATTGAAAAGCAAAAGATTATGGAGGAATTTGTTCTACCAGATATTAAAACATATTTTAAAGCTCTAGTAATTTAAAAAGTATGGTATTGATAAGGAACGGATCCATCAGTAGAACAGAATTGAAGCCCAGTAACAGACTCAAGAGTATATAAAGGAATTGGACACATGACGAAGGTGGCCTTTAAAAAAAATTTAGTTAGAGGCCGGCCCGGTGGCACAAGCGATTAAGTGCACACTCTCTGCTGCAGTGGCCCAGGGTTCACCGGTTCAGATCCTGGGCATGCACCGTTGCACTGCTTCGCAAGCCATGCTGTGGCAGCATCCCATATAAAGTGGAGGAAGATGGGCACGGATGTTAGCCCAGGGCCAGTCTTCCTCAGCAAAAAAAAAAAAATGAGGAGGATTGGCAGATGTTAGCACAGGGCTGATCTTCCTCACCCCCCCAAAAAAAAAATTTAGTTAAGTATACACAACATAAAATTTACCACCTTAACCATTTTTTAGTGTACAACTCAGTGGCTTTAAGTACGTTTACAATGTTGTGTAACCATCATCACTATCCATTTCCAGAACTTTTTCATCATCTCAAACAGAAACTCTGTACTCATTAAACACTAACTCCCTCTTTCCCCAGCCCCTGGTAACATCTAATCTACTTTCTGTCTCTATAAATTTGCTTATTCTAGGTATCTCATATAAGTGGAATCATAACACACACACACACACACAATCTTTTTGTGTCTGACTTATTGCACTAAACATAATGTTTCCAAGGTTCATCCATATAGCATGTAGCAGAGTTTCCTTCCTTTTATGGCTGAATAATATTCCATTGTGTGGAGAGACCACATATTAGTTATCCATTTATCAGTTGATGGACACTTGGGTTGTTTCTACCTTTTCGGCTACTGTGAATATTGCTGCTATGCACATGGGTGTACAAATATCTGTTCAAGTCTCTGCTTTCAGTTCTTTTGGATCTATACCTGGGAGGGGAATTTCTGGGCCATATAGTAATTCTGCGTTTAACTTTTTTTTTTTTTTTTTTGGTGAGGAAGATTAGCTCCGAGCCAACATCTGTTGCCAATCCTCCTCCCTGTGCTGAGAAAGATTGGCCCTGGGCCAACATCCATGCCCATCTTCCTCTACCTCATTGTGGGATGCCGCCACAGCATGGCTTGACAAGCGGTGCGTAGGTCCACACCTGGGATCCGAACCCGAAAACCCTGGGCCGCCGAAGCACAGCTCGCAAACCTAACCACTACACCACCGGGCCGGCCCCTATGTTTAACTTTTTGAGAAGCCACCAAACTGTTTGTCTCAGTGGCTGCACCATTTTATATTCCCAAAAGCGATGTATGAGGGTTCCAATTTCTCTGCATTCTTGCCAATACTTGTTATTTTCCATTTTTTAAAATTGTAGCCATCCTAGTGGGTGTGAAGTGGTATGTCATTGTGGTTTTGATTTGCATTCCCTAATGACTAATAATGTTGAGAAGCTTTCCATATAATTCTTGGCCATTTGTGTATCTTCTTTGGAGAAATATCTATTCAAGTCCTTTGACCATTTTTGAATTGAGTTGTTTTTTTCTTGTTGAGTTGTAGGAATTCTTTAGGTAATCTGGATATTAATCCTTTATCTGATATGTGGTCTTTTCTCCCATTCTGTGGGTTTTCTTTCCACTCTCTTAATAGTGTCTTTTGATACACAAAAGCTTTTAATTTTGATGAAATCCAGTTTATCTATTTTTTCTTTTGTTGCCTGTGCTTTTGGTGTCATATTCAGGAAATCACTGCTAAGTCCAGTGTCATGAAGCTTTCTCCCTATATTTTCTTCTAAGAGTTTAATAGTTTCAGGTCTTACGTTTAGGTCTTTGATCCATTCATTTTGAGTTTTATATGTGGGTGAGACTAGAGTCCAATTTCATTCTTTTGCATGTGGATTTCCAGTTTTCCCAGAATAATTAGTTGAAGAGACGCAGGTGGCCTTTTAACTCAGAAGGGAGAGGCTGGATTATTTGACGAAGGGACCGGCCTCCACACCCAGCCTTCTCGCCTTGGCTTCCCCTCCCCTCCTCACATTGTTTCTTGCAGGTTCACAAGTTTTTAAACAGAAACCCGGATCACCTTGACCCTGCCATGGTGGAAATGCTTGCCCAGAGCCAGCTCCAGGTGCCCCTGCCAGCCCTCCTCAGGCCCCTACCCCTCCACACTCTGTCCCCCGATTCTGCCCTTCTTGCCTGGGCACTTTTGCCCAAGGGGCTCATCCTCAACCTCCTGGCACCTTGGACTGTGGCCTGAGCTTTCCAGGGTCTGGATGCTGTGGGCTGGCCCACCCTGGCTCCCTGGCCGGCTCAGCCCCTTCTCGCCCCACAGCTGGTGGGCATCCTGTTCCAGGAAGCAGAGCCCCTGTCTGAAGGAGGGCGAGGCAAACCCACGCTGGCCTCTCGCTTTCAGCGTTCCCTGGGGACCTCATGGCCCAGCTAAGCGGGTAAGAACAGTGCCCCCCACATCCAACTGCAGGGAGCTGGATGGGGGGGCTAGTGTGTGCCCATGTGACCCCCCTTCCATCCATCAGGAGCCATGTCTATTTCATCCAGTGCCTCAACCCCAACCCTGGAAAGGTGAGTTCGCCCAGCACCTGGCCCCAGAGCCCTCCCACCCCTGCCCTGCCCTTCTCAGCTCCCCTGGCTCCTCCTTGTGCCCTGCCCCGAATTCCCCACCGCTTTAAGCCCCTTGACTCCAGCTCTCATTGGCTCTGTCCTCCGGCCACAGCTTGCGGGCCTCTTTGATGTGGAACACGTGGCAGAGCAGCTGCAGCAGGCGGGCATCCTGGAGGCTGTATGTTCCCGCACTGCCAACTTCCCCGTGCGCATGCCCTTCCAGGCCTTCCTGGCCAGGTAGAGCCCCAGGATGGGGGCAACCAAGGACCCAGGCTCCTCAGGGACAGGACTCACAGGAAAGGCCCCCTGGAGTGACTGGCAGACCTGGGGTTCCTTCAGGGTAGAGCTGGTCCCACTTTCCCAGGGACCCTGGGCCTGGCATCCAAATCTCCCTCCTTTCTTTCTTCTTTCTCTCTCTCTCCTTCTCTCCCTCCATCCCTGTTTCCTTTGACTGTTCATTATCCCTCCACCCTTCCATGCCTCTGTTCATCTGACCATCCTCCATTCAGCAAAACTCTCCTGGGTGCCTGGCACATAGTAGCTACTTTCCAAATCATGGTTGACCTTAGAGACTGAGGAGATGCCAAGGAGTTCAAGGGGTTAAACAAGTGTGGAGGGAGGTCCTAGCTGTGCTTGTTCCGACCTCGGCTCTGTCCTCGGGGCAGGTTCCGGGCCCTGGGGACAGCGGGGCAGGGAGAGCCCTCTGACCGGGAGAGGTGTGGCGCCATCCTGAGCCAGGTGCTGGGGGCTGAGTCACCCCTCTGTCACCTTGGAGCCACCCAGGTGGGTGTGTGTGTGCAGAGGGGCAGGCACGGCTGCAAAGGGAGAGGAGCATTTTGGGACAAACAGGGACATACTCAGGATTTGGTGGTCCTTCTGGGTGGTGGGGAGATGGAGTGGGGCAGGGCAGCAGGTGTCCTGGGCACCCCTGAAGAATAGATTGGCTGGAGGGGAGGAGGCTGAGGCCCCAGGAGAAGAGCAGGGTGGGCCCTGGCCCCCTGGCACCCACGCCTGGCCGACCTCCAGCCCTCCCCTCGGCCCCCAGGTCCTGCTGCGGGAGCCGGGCTGGCAGCAGCTGGAGCAACACTGGGCCGAGCGGCACTCCCAGGCGCTGCTCACCCTGCACCGAGGCCTCCTCACCTGCATCTCCCACCAGCGCCTCCGCCTCCTGCCACGAATGCAGGCTCGTGTGTGTGGGCTCCAGGCCAGGTCTGCAGGGGTGGGATGAGACTGTGGGCCTCCTCAAGGTGGTGGGGCAGGGTTAGGAAGATGTAGGGTCTCAAAGCAAGTCTGCCTGCCCCAGCGCCATCCCATCAGCACTGGACTCTCCTTGACGGCATCCCCACCCATACTCATGCAGTCTCTGTTTGAATACCCCCAGTCACGAGCAGCTCATTAGCTGTTGAGATCACCCGAACCTGCAGTCTTGACTCCTTGAATATTCTCTTTTCTAGTCTGTTCTCCACTCTGCAGCATGAATTATCTTTTAAAAGCATGAATCAGCTTGTGTAAGGCCCTGCCTACCTGTCCAGCCTCAATTTAGGCCAGACTTTTACACTCCAGGCTCTTTAGACCTGGTCGCATAAGGCTTCCCTCCTCCTTTTCACCTAATTAACTCCCTCCCAGTCACCCTCACCGCCTGTCTTCACTCGTTCATCCAACAGCTCTTGGTTGACCTTCTTCTCCCCCTATCCTGGACCAGACGCTGGTGACACAGGATGAAGGCAGAGATAGTGCCTCCTGGACTAGCTGGGGAGTCAGATGCAGATGGTAAACCAGCTGCCAGTCACCCCAAAGGTGATTGCTAAAATACTGAGAACAAAGTGAGGGCAGTGCTGTGGACACCAGGGAAGCCTCTGGAGAGGGGCACCCATCACCACTATCTATTTCCAAAACGTTTCTGTCGCCAACAGAAACTCTGTACCCGTTAAGCAGTAATTCCCACTCTCCCTTCCCTCCAGCTCCTGGTAACCTCCAATCGATTTTCTGTCTCTATGAATTTGCCTATTCTAGAGACTTCATGTAAGTCGACTCATAGAATATTTTCTTTTACGTCTGGCTTATTGCACTAAGCGTAATGTTTTCAAGGTTCATCCACGTCGTAGCACATATTAGAACTTCATTTCTTTTTTAAGGCTGAATAATGTTCCATTGTATGGATAGACCACCTTTTGTTTATCCATTCATCCATCAATGCACATTTGGGTTGTTTCCACTTTTTGGCTACTGTGAATAATGCTGCTATGAACGTGAGTGTACAAGTATCTGTTCAAGTCTCTGCTTTCAATTCTTTTGGGTCTATACCTACGAATGGAGTTGCTGGGCCATATGGTAATTCTATGTTTAGCTTTTTGAGAAACTGCCAAACCAGTTTTCTCAACGACTCCACCATTTTATATTCCCACCAGCAATGTATGAGTGTTCCAATTTCTCTACATCCTTGCCAATACTTGTTATTTCCCATTTTTTAAAATTCTAGCCATCTCAGTGGATGTGAAGTGGTATCTCGTTGTGATTTATTTTTATGGTTGAAAAATTTTTTTTCCTTTCCAATGAACTGTTTGCTGCTAACATTTGTCCATTTAAAAAGAATTATTTTATTGAGGTCATATTGGCTTATAACATTGTGTAATTTCAGGTGTACATTATTATATATCAGTTTCTGTATGGACTGCATCATGCTCACCACCAATAGTCTAGTTTTTATCCGTCACCATACGTATGTGCCCCTTTACCACTTTTGCTCTCCCCCTACTTCCCTCTGGTAACCACTAATCTGTTCTCCTTATCCATGTGTTTTTTTATCTTCTACATGTGAGTGAAATAATACAGTGTTTGTCTTTCTCTGTCTGGCTTATTTCGCTTAGCATAATACCCTCAAGGTCCATCCATGTTGTTGCAAATGACACGATTTTGTCTTTTTTATGGCTGAGTAGTACTCCATTGTGTGCATATGTGTGTGTGTGTGTGTGTGTGTGTGTGTGTATCAATCACATCTTTTTCCATTCATCCGTTGATGAGCACTTGGGTTGCTTCCACGTCTTGGCTATGGTGAATAATGATGCGCTGAACATAGGGATGCATAAATATCTTTGAATTATTGATTTGATGTTCTTTGGATAAATACTCAGTAGTGGGATAGCTGGGTCATATGGTATTTTTTGAGAAATCATACTGTTTTCCACACGGGCTGCACCAGTTTGCACTCCCACCAGCAGTGAATGAGGGTTCCCTTTTCTCCACATCCTTTCCAACATTTGTTATTTTCTTTCTTGTTAATTATAGCCATTCTGACAGGTGTAAGGTGATATCTCATTGTAGTTTTTTTTTTTTTAATTTTTTATTTATTTATTTTTCCCCTAAAGCCCCAGGTGATAGTTGTAAGTCCTAGTTGCACATTCTTCTAGTTGCTGTATGTGGGACGCGGCCTCAGCATGGCCGGAGAAGCAGTGCGTCTGTGCGCGCCCGGGATCCGAACCCGGGCAGCCTGCATCGGAGCGCACGCACTTAACCGCTAAGCCACGGGGCCGGCCCTCTCATTGTAGTTTTGATTTGCATTTCCCTAATAATTAGTGATGTTGAATATTTTTTCATGTGCCCGTTGGCCATCTGTGTCTCTTCTTTGGAAAAATGTCTGTTCATATTCTCTGCCCATTTTTTGATCGAGTTGCTTGTTTTTTTTGTTGTTGAGTTGTATGAGTTCTTTATATATTTTGGAAATTAACCCCCTGTCGGATATATGATTTACAAATATTTTCTTCCAGTCGGTGAGTTGTCTTTTCGTTTTGTTCATGGTTTCCTTTACCTTGAAGAAGCTTTTTAGTCTGTTGAAGTCCCATTTGTTTATTTTTTCTTTTGTTTCCCTTGTCTGAGCAGACATGGTGTTCGAAAATATACTGCTAAGACCGATGTCAAAGAGTGTACTGCAGGTACTTTCTTCTAGGAGATTTATGGTTTCAGGTCTTACATTCAAGTCTTTAATCCATTTTGAGTTAATTTTTGTGTATGGTGTAAGATAATGGTCTACTTTCATTCTTTTGCATGTGGCTGTCCAGTTTTCCCAACACCATTTATTGAAGAGACTTTCCTTTCTCCATTGTATGTTCTTGGCTCCTTTGTCAAAGATTAGCTGTCCATAGATGTGTGGTTGTATTTCTGGGATTTCAGTTCTGTCCCATTGATCTCTGTCTGTTTCTCTGCCAGTACCATGCTGTTTTGATCACTATAGTTTTGTAGGTTTGTTTTGTTTTGTTTTTTTCGGAGGCAGATTCACCCTGAGCTAACATCTGTTGTCAATCTTCCTCTTTTGGTATGTGAGACACCACCGTAGCATGGCCGCTGACAGATGAGGGGTGTAGGTCCAGGCCCAGGGGAACCAAACCCAGCCCGCTGGAGCGGAGCACCCCAAACTTAACCACCAGGGCTGGCCCAGCTTTGTAGTATATTTTGTCAGTATACTTTGTAGTATAGTGAAGTGAGAGATTGTGATGCCTCCAGCTATGTTATTTTTTCTCAGGATTGCTTTGGCTATCTCATTGTGATTTTGATTTGCATTTCTCTAGTGACTAATGATCTCGAGAATCTTTTCATGTGTTTCTTGGCCATTAGTGTATCTTATTTGGAGAAATGACTATTCAAGTGCTCTGCCTGCTTTTTAATTGGGTTGTTTGTCTTGTCATTGAGCTGTAGGAGTTCTTTATATGTTCTGGATATTATATGTCAAATAAGGCAATTCCCAAATGGTCCCCCATTCTGTGGGTTGTCTTTTCACTCTCTTGATAGTGTCCTTTGATGCACGAAAGCTATAGATTTATTTTTAAATGTTTATCCTGCTCAGGGCTCCTTCATTGAGGAGTCTGGTCTTTCTTATATCCAGAAAATCCTCAAAGACATTATCTGTTCCAGGATCTCCTATTAGATTTCAAGTGATGTTATTTTTTTTCACTTTTAGAAGTTCTGCGCCTTAAATAATAATATGCCAAACTCAATTCTAAACGTGTCTGTTGACTCATTTAATCTTCCCATGGGGCAAGTATTACAAAAATCCTCATTTTACAGGTGATGAAAATAAAACACAGAGTGGTGAGGTAACTTATCCAAGAGCACAGTGACTAAATAGTAGGGGAATGAACCCAGGTGGTCGGCTCCAGAGTCTAAGATCTTAATCCGCTATGCCAAACACCTCCTCAGTTAACTTATTCTTTTAAAGTCCTGTCCTTTCCGTGGCTTCTGTTAAGCACCGGGGGTTTCACTGGCCCAGGGTCAGCTTTTACACTCCTGTCTTGGCCTGGAGGATTCAGGGACCTCATGCAAGTTTGGATTCCTCACCACCCCCTTCCCGGCCTCCAGGAAGCGGTACCTCCGGCGGCAGGCGGCTCTGGGACAGCTGAACGCCATCCTGCTGGTGGCCCGGCCCCTGCTCTGGAGACGGCGGAGACTGCAGGTGAAGTGTCGGGGGGGCTGCTGCACGGGGCAGCTCAAGGTAGAAGCCAAGCAGCTTTGCTGGCCCAGTTGGCAGAATCCCGACAGTGTCCATCCTCCTCGCCCAACTGCATGAGGACTGAGGCCTCAGAGACCATTGCGGGTCGAGCTCTTCCCGTTTCTCTCTGCCTGGCCGGAGTAGGCTTTGCCTTCCTTCATCCTGCCTATCCCCCAGGGCCTGACTCCACCCTCCCTGTCTGAGGTGCCTTCCTGTCCCCTCCAGGCCTCCCTTGAGGCCTGCCTGCTCCCCTTTCTCCCTGATGACTTCAATTTGAGGGTCATAAAGCAACTCAAAGGTCAGTGCCCACATACTGCCCATGTACTGCCCCCATCTCTGGCCCCTCCCTGGCTGGACTTTGTCCCCTGGGATCATTCCTTCTCTTCTTCCTGCCCTCTTCCTGGTACCAGGCAGATAGTCAGTGACACCCACAGCGCTAAGGCTGGTGAGGGCTCCTGAGGGCCGGGACAGGTTGCTGGCTCCTCTGGGTCTGTGTTTGTTCCTCCGCTGGTGGCAGGGCCTCCGAGGGGCAGGAGGGGGCAGCTGAACTGCTGACCTGGGGAGGAGCCACTAGGAGGCTCATGGTGACTCCCCACGAGGACATCAGCTCTTCCCACATCTCCCCAACAGCTTGGGCATTGGCGTAGCTGGCACGGCAGCGGGGCCTCTGAGAAGGTGCCAAGCATGGTAGGTGGCCTGGAAGCTGGAGGGTGTCTGATGGGCTATGAACCTGCTGAACCTGGCATGGCTTGAGGTCAAGCGTGAGGTCCCGGGGTGCCACCAGGGGTCCTGTTCCTCAAGGGCATCTGGTGTGACCCCTGAGAGGAGGCCTGCAGTGCCCTTAATTTCCCTCTGAGGGCTTCTGGGGCCCAGTGTGTTTGAGTCTCCAGGATCAGAATCCTTTGGAGGGGAGGTTTATAGTCCTGGGGCTGAGGAGGGACACTGGGTCCCTGTGCCCCCTCCCTTAGTACCTGATCAATTGCTCCTCTCTGCCAGGAGCTGGGGTGCTTGGAGATCCCGGCTGAGCTGGCTGTCATGCTGAAGACAGCAGAAGGTGAGTCTTGATTGGTGTCCCTCTTGCCACCACCTCTCCACCAGTCCCTCTACTTGCAGTGGGTCTGTCCCTGTGGTCCCTCCCTCTGATGCTGTGGGCTCCCCTGAGCTCACTGCCCAGCTCCCTCTGCACAGGGCTGGGGGCTGATGGTGAGGGGTGGGGGCCCTGCTAGAGCCAGGTATCACACCTGGGTGTTTCCGGGCTCCCTCCCCGTGCTGTCCTCAGGCCGTCAGCGCACCCTAGCCAAAAGCATCACCGAGTCCCTGCCCCCGGAAGTTCCTGCCCGTGTCAGCCTGACGCTCCCGCCGGACATTGACCAGTTCCCCTTCTCCAGCTTCATCTCCGTCAGCTTTCAGGTGGGCCCCCAGGCCTCAGCTCTTCCTGGCTGACCCCCACAGTTCCCAGATAGCAGCCCCTGCGAGGCAGAAGCTGTGTCTATGCCTCTTTGTCCACCCTCCTGCCTCCTTTTCCTGTCACGGGGGCCGTGGACGCAGCTACATTGCTCGGAAAACATCTGTTGAACCTAAATGTCTCACTCGCTAGTGTTACTTAGATCCGTACTGCCACACCTTTGTTACACCTGTGGCATTGCCCTGCCTTTGAAGTCATGTCGTTGAAGCATGTGTAATGACAAGGCAAATTGTCCCAGCTGCAGTGTTGAATACAAAAGCCAGATTCAAAACTGCACGTAGAGTATGATTCCAATTTTGTTAATAACAACAATGGGGGCTGGCAACGTGTGTATCTCCGCATAGAAAGTGAGACTAGGGAGAGAGAGGCTAAAATGTTACCTGTGGTTATATCTGGCAGTGGAATGTTAATGGTGGTTTTTATTCTTTATCCTTTTCCATGTTTTCTGAGTTTTCTGCATGCAGGGGCATCAATTTTCTAATCAGAAAGAGCCATTAAGATGCATTTTTAAGATCGTTTTCTGTATCAGCCCCCTCCCTCTCCCAGGGCGCATGCTCCCATGGGGCTCCCCTGGGGCTCTCTCCAGCAGGTCAGCAGAGACCAGCCCCTGTTCAGGCGCTGTATCACCCTCCTTCCTTGCAGGAGCCATCCCTACCCAGCCCTGGGCAGCTGCTGACCAAGCCCCTGACCCGGCTAGATGGTGAGAACCCTCAGCATGCCCTGGATATCAACAAAGTGGTGAGTGACACATTGAGGATCGGACAGGGTGGGCCTGTCCCTGGCTGCTGGGTGCTGGCTGGGCACAGGGGAGCCCTGCATGTCCTGCCCTGGCATCACTTTGCATCTGCAGATGCTGCGGCTCCTAGGGGACGGGTCCCTGCCGTCGTGGCAGGAGCAGACCATGGGCGAATACCTCGTGCGACAGGGGCAGCGCCGGCCGGGGCTGCGGGACGAGCTCTTCAGCCAGCTCGTGGCCCAGCTCTGGCACAACCCAGATGAGCAGCAGAGCCAGCGTGGCTGGGCCCTCATGGCCGTCCTGCTCAGTGCTTTTCCCCCAATGCCCACCCTGCAGAAGCCACTGCTCAAGTAAGGGGCCTGGCAGGTGGGGGCACAGTGGGTGGGGTCAAGGGGATGCCCCACCCCCACAGCAGCCCTGTGCTGTCCCTGCAGATTTGTATCTGACCAGGCCCCCAGAGGCATGGCAGCTCTGTGCCAGCACAAGCTGCTGGGGGCCCTGGAGCAGACGCAGCTGGCCCCTGGGTCCGCACGGGTCCACCCACCCACCCAGCTCGAATGGACAGCCGGATGGCGGCGGGGCCGCATGGCACTGGACGTCTTCACCTTCAACGGTCATGCCCGCTCCTGCTTAGGCTTCCCCAGGCCCCAGGCGGAGCCGGCCCTGCTCCCTCGCCGTCCCTGGACCCCCTTTCTGCCTCAGCATCCCCGCCGCCTCCCCCACCGTGACCCTGATCTCCCTTCTGTCCTGCTTTTCGTCCCCATGGGGACAGCAGCCCCTTTCCGTCAGGGTGGACCCTGCTGTCCCTCACTCTTGCCTCCCACTCCTTGTCCTGCAGAGGAGTGCTACTCGGCCGAGGTGGAGTCCTGGACCACGGGGGAGCAATTTGCTGGGTGGATACTGCAGAGCAGGTATGGGGCACCTGGGATGGGGGGAGTGTGGCCAACACTGACCATAGTCCTGTGCTCCTCCTGGGTCCTCCTCCTCCCAGCCCACTCTCCCGCCAAGCGCCTCCCAGCAGCTCCTGCAGGCCCAGGACCAAAGCCTGCTCCCTGGAGTGAGTGGAGAGGCAAAGTGAGGGGGTGAGGGGACAGGATCCAGACAGTAGATCCAAGATGGGGAGCAAGAGCAGAGTTTATACCTACGGTCCAGATTCTGATGAAACGGGTCAATAAATAAGCGCGAGCATCAGAGCCCACGTAGAAGTAGAGGGTTGTGAGTTGCAAATAAAGGAGAGCTGTCTGAGTGAAGCCGGGCTCCTCACCCAGGTTCCTGTCCCCTTCTGCAGCCCCTTCCCCTTGGTCCACCCTCGGGTGGGGTCCTTGCCCCTTTGGGGTGGTCATCTGCCTGGCTGACCACCCCCATACTGCACACCCTTGTCCCACCCAGAGGCCTGGAGGTGCCCCCGCGTGGCTGGTCCGTGTCATTGCACTCTGGAGACTCCTGGCAGGACTTGGCTGGCTGCGACTTCGTGCTGGACCTGATTGGCCAGACGGAGGACCAGGGGGATCCGGCTGGTCCCCGCAGCTACCCCATCGCTCCCCGTGGCTCGTAGGTGCCTCCCCAGCACCCCTGTGCCTGCTTCTGTCCCTGTCCTGTCGTAGGTGACCCTCAAAGCCACCCTCTCACACCCTGGGGTTGACAGGTGCTGCTGCAGGCCCAGCCCTCCCACCTAAGCCTCCTTTCACCCTGTGGGGACGACCCCCACAGCAGCTTCTACACTTGGCCTCTGCCTGGGCACCAACCCCAGCCGAGGCACCCCCTTATCTCCTGCAGAGCCGAGGACATCCCCCCCGCCCCTGGCATCCAAGCCCCCTCACTGCCTCCAGGTCCCCCTCCAGGTCCAGCCCCCACACTGCCCAGCAGAAGCCACACAGGTAAGGCCGGCTGGGACTGGGCACATAGAGGTTGGCAGAGTGCTGGGAATGGGGGCGCAGGAAGCCCCAAGCCCAGGCGGGTAACATTAACCCTCTTCTGGCCCCCCAGGCGGGTCACAGACCTCGGGGAGCCTGGACGGCTTCCTGGACCACCTCTTCGAGCCAGTCCTCTCCTCAGACCTCAGTGTGAGTATCCTGCACACACACCCCACCCTATCCCTGCCCCTACCCGACTGGAGTCTCTGCTGCCCCTCCCATCTCACCCAGGGCTCTAGCTCTGAACCTTTGACCTGTGACATTTGTCCCTTTAGGATCTGGAGCAAGTCTGGGCTCTGAGAGGCCGCATGAAAGGAGGGGGCGCCATGGGGCCCATGCAGCAAGGCAGCTACCCCATGGGTGAGTGCGGGGCCAAGCACCCATCCAGGGTCTCCCCGGCCCAGCAGCATGGGCAGGTGTGGCCTGGGACCCCCAGGCAGTTGGGGTCAGAGCTCCAGCCAGCACCCTGGTGGCCCTACTCTTCTCTTTGCTTGGGGCTGGAGGGAGGTGGTCTGTGAGCCTAGGTAGGGACCGACCTGGGAGGGCCCTATTCCCTCAGTGTACCCAGGTATGGTGCAGCTGCCCGGATACCAGCCAGCCATGATGCCTGCACCCATGCCCATGATGCCTGTGATGGGCGCAGTACCCCCCATGCCAGGTAAGGCTGGGCCAGAGGCACTGGGTCTTTCTCAAGTAGGGACTGAAGGACTGAGAGCCAGGGGCCCAGAGGGTGCAGTGGGCAGAGGGCTGCAAGCTTGGCTGTAGTGCTCACCCGCCCTGCCCACCTCCCACACTTGCAGCCATGGTGGTGCCACCACAGCCCCAGCCCCAGCCCCAGCCCCAGCCCCTGCTTCCTACTGTGGATGCGAGACAGCTGGCGGTCCAGCAGCAGAACTTCATCAACCAGCAGGCACTGATTCTGGTGAGAGTGGGCAGGGCCCACACATTGCCTAGTGGGAACAGGTCTGTGGGGTGGAGTCAGGCCAGCTCTTACCTGGCCCACTGCCCTACCCCTTCAGGCCCAGCAGATGACCGCCCAGGCCATGACCCTGTCCCTGGAGCAGCAGACACAGCAGCGCCAGCGCCAGCGCCAAGCCCAGGCCCCGGCCCCGGCCCCAGCCCAGGCCCCTGCCCCTGAAGCTGCCTCCCTGACCCCATCCCCAGCCATCACCCCCAAGCCCAAGAAGCCCAAGGCCCCTCAAGAGGAGCCAGAGCAAGAGCTGGAATCGGCGGGTGCCTGCCTGAGGGTGAGAGGCCGAGGCCAGGCAGATGGCAGAGCCTGGGACGGGGGCCACCGGCTCCCGGGCTGCAGGGATGGAGGACACGGGGTGGGGGGAGCAAGAAGACGCAGAAAAGATGCTGTTAGGCCCCAGCCCCAGCGATCTGAGGGGGCTCGCTGTGAGAGTGGGGGCTTGGCTGGCAGAGCTGCTCCTTCACTTCCCCTTCCTGCCAGCAGGAGACCTCTCAAGAGGCAGAAGACAGGCCCTGGCGGCCCAAGAGCTTCCAGCAGAAACGGGACTATTTCCAGAAGATGGGTGAGGGTGCTTGGGGTGGCAGGCCCCACACAGAAACTTGACCACTGCCCCAGCCTGGCCAGGGGACAGTGGGGTGCACTCTATTCCCCTGGGTCAGTATGGCTTGTCCAGGAGCCCTGATGGGCAGGCCAGGTGGAGGGTAACAGACAGGGCCATCTGGGGCACTTACAGGGCAGCAGCAGATCAAGGTGAAGATGGTGAAGCCTCCAGCCAAGGTACAGATCCCCCAGGGGACAGAGCAGGAGGAGGAGGAGGAGCAGGAAGAGGAGGAACCGCGAGCAGGTGGTGGGGAGATGGGGGAGGGCCAGGCCCCAAGGATCTGCACAGGGTCTCACATGTTTCTTCTCTTCCTGCTCAGTGCCGTCCCCTCCTCCGCCCCCGCCCCAGCCGCCAGTAGTGAAGAAGCCACAGTCACAAGGTGGGGCCAAATCTGCACAGGAGGCTGAGGCTGAGCCAGCCCAGGAGGTGGGGCCTGGTGGTGATCGGCAGGCCCAGGGCAGACCTGTGGTGCGCAACTCAGAGCCCACGCCCCGGAGGGCAGAGCCCAGCAGGGAGATCCGCAACATTATCCGCATGTACCAGAGCCGCCCGGGCCCCATGCCTGAGCCCGTGCAGCCGTCCAGGTGGGCCCCAGGGAGGGACTGGGGCTGCCCGTCCCCAGGGAGTCACCCTGTGGACTTGTGACCTCTTCTTTCTCCCAGGAGGCCCCCCAAAAATTTCATGAAGAAAAACAATCCTAAGGACGAAGCTCTGGCTAAGCTGGGGATCCATGGTGCCCACTCGTCCCCTTGGGTGAGGCCTTGTCCCGCCCAGAGCATGGCTGCTCTGCTCTGGAGTCCGAGGCTCTCTGGGGTAAACTTGGCCTTGTCCCTAGACACAGCCTGTGTGCCTTCTCTGTGCCTTCCCAGGTGCTGCCCCCCAGCCCAGGGAAGGGCCCCCCACCAGCTGTGGCCCCTCACCCCAAGGCCCCACCACAGCCCGGGCCCTCCAGCTCCATCAAGGAGAAGCAGAGGCACCTTCGCGAGCTGTTTGGCACGACCCCACCCACTGCCCAGGCACCCCCACCTCCACCAGCGCCCCCATTGCCTCTGCCTGGGGACCTGGGGACCCCTCCCGCTGAGCCCCACGGTAAGGAACCCCATGTCCCTATGCCGTGGGCTTCGCTGGGGTGGAGGCAGGAGGCCCAACAGCCTCCGGGTGCTCATGGCTGAGGCCAGCTGCTCAGCCTCCTGGACTTTGGAGCTGTGGGTAAGGAGCCCCGGCTTCTGCGTTCCTGCCTGGGGCAGGGCCCGGGCACCCCTGGGGTGTGTCTGGCACTGTCACACACAGGGCGTTGTCCTCAGTGCAGACCTGGCAGCTCTGTCAGGAATTTAGTGGCCCTGCTGACGTGGTGAGGGACAGCAGGGAAAGTTTAAGGGCCGGAAATGGTGGCAGGAGATGGGACCGTGGGCGGGATTGAGGCAGCAGAGGTTGAGCAAGCCGGGCCTTCGCAGGGCCCTAGGGAGGTGAGGGTCTTCTCTCCCCATGCCCGCGTCATTCCGGCTCTGGCAGCTCCTCGCCTGATGCTCTTTGGCCCCTCTCTCTGCCAGGCTTAATGGTGCCCATGGGGGACCAGGGGGTCTCCACCCAGCTGCTCGTGCCCTCGGGCAGCGTGTGCTTCTCCTATGCCAGCGCCCCCTGGAAGTTGTTCCTACGCAAGGAGGTGGGCACAAGGGCGGAGCCGCAGCCTGGCCTCTCTTTGGGCTGGGGAGGGGCCGCAGGCTATGGGAGACCCTGCCTGGGACCCCAGCATCTCCTCCCCACACACAAACACCGGGGGCTGCCTCGCCACTACCCACCTCCTCAAGCCTGGTTTTCCGTCTGGGCCTGGGAGGCACAGGTGAGGTGGGAGGGGGCTGGGCAGGGGCTCCATTCCCACCCGCTCTCGCTTCCCCACGCCCTCCTGCAGGTGTTCTACCCCCGGGAGAACTTCAGCCATGCCTACTGCCTCAGGCTCCTCTGTGAGCAGGTGAGAGCCCAGCCCCCCTGCGATGCGTACAGACAGATGGCCCCCAGACCTGGGCAGCACTTACTGGGCACTTGCTGTGCTTCAAGCTCCGCCTTCATTTACTTAATCCTCACAATGTCCCTAAGAGTAAGGACCCCTGTTGGCCATAACGAGGATTAAAAATAAAGTGTATACATTACCAAACACAGGCTCCAGCACACAGCAGGCGCTCACTGGTGCTTGTTCCCTTGCCACCTCTGGCAAGACTGTGCTGTTCCTCCAAATTCTACAGTAGCCTCCCCTCCTTCCCTAAGCTCTGTTCCTTCAGGGAAGCTCATCTCAGCTGACGGAGGGACAGCAGCCCCACCAGTGCGGGCAGTTGCCGGGAGGCAGGGGGAAGCTCTGGGCGGACGTGGCCCTGGGCTTGGAAGCCCCACATCCCTCCTTGCTCCACCTACACCCCCCGGGGCTCTCTAGCTTTTCCTCCACGCGTGGCTGCTTCTGTGGTGGACTGTGGCCTCAGGATGTGGCAGTGACTGCCTGGCTCTGCCCCCAGATCCTGAGGGATACCTTTGCCAAGTCCTGCATCCGGATCTCCCAGGATGAGCGGCGCAAAATGAAAGACCTGCTGGGTATGGACCAGGGACCCTGGAGTCAGGGAGCTGTAGTGCTGGGGGCTAGGCCTGCCCCAAGGGAGGGAGAAAACTCTGAGGTCCCCCCTGTGAGGGAGCCTGAGAACAGTCTGGGGCTGTTGTTGCCTGCAGGAGACCTAGAGGTGGGCCTGGACTCACTCAACACCGCTGAGGACAGTGTCAAGAAGCGCATCGTGGTGGCCGCTAGGGACAACTGGGCCAATTACTTCTCCCGCATCTTCCCCGTCTCGGTCAGTGAGGCTGAGTGTGGCGGTACCCCAGTCTGGATCCCAGTGCACACAGCATGGGCCTTCTGCAGCAAGGCCTAGAGCTGGAGGTGTGGTGGGCCTCAGTGGAAAGACAAAGAACAGCACTGGCCCTGAGCAGCCCCAGGGCATCCAGGAGCCTGTCTGTGACCCAGTCACCTTCTGGGCAGGGCGAGAGTGGCAGCGACGTGCAGCTGCTGGGTGTGTCCCACCGGGGGCTGAGACTGCTCAAGGTGACTCAGGGCCCCAGCTTCCACCCTGACCATCTGAAGACTCTCTGCTCCTACAGGTAAGCCTTGGTGGAGGGGTGGGGTGGATGGGGTGGAGAGATGGCCCCCAGCTTATGCCCCCACCCTGTGCACAGCTTTGCTGAGGTGCTGGGCGTGGAGTGCCTGGGCAGCTCCACCCTGGAGCTGTCACTGAAGAGTGAGCAGCTGGTGTTGCACACGGCCCGGGCGAATGCCATCAAGGCCATGGTTGAGCTGTTCCTGAGGGAGCTCAAGAAGGCAAGCACGGGCCGGGCAGGGGACTGGGCGGGGGGCTGGGCAGGGGGCCTCCACGGATGCTGCATCACACCCTGTCTGGTTTGGCTGGTCTCAGGGCTGTCAGCCACGCTCCCTCAAGCTGCCTGGGGTGGGGCTGGGAATTCGGGCTGGGTCCCTGGAACTCTGGGGTGCTGGCTGGAGAGTGAGGCCACCATGGGGAGCAGGTGGGGTGCGGCAGAACGGAGGTCACAGGCAGGCTAGCTGCTCTGTTGCCTGCTCACTCGCCTGCCTGCAGGACTCCGGCTACGTCATCGCCTTGCGAAGCTACATCACTGACGACAGCAGCCTCCTCAGCTTCCACCGTGGGGACCTCATCAGACTGTTGCCAGTGGGCACTCTGGAGCCAGGTATCCCCAGGGGCCAGCAGAGCGGCTGGCACAGGGAGGGCAGCATGTGGCGGAGCCTCCGAGGAAGCGAGAGGCCAGGTGGGTGAGGCGCGGGCCTTGGATGCCTTCCAGGCTGGCAGTTTGGCTCCTCCGGGGGCCGCTCTGGACTCTTTCCTGCTGACATAGTGCAGCCAGCTGCTGCTCCAGACTTCTCCTTCTCGCCAGAGCAGAGGAATGGCCGGCACAAGAGTCAGCTGCAGCACAGAGAGCCAGGGCTGGCTCACTGGGATAGGGCGTCGGAGGTGAGGAAGACGGGAGAGGCGGAGGCGAGGCCTAACTAGGAGTGGAGGAAGGAAAGGGCTCGGTTGCCCCAGAGCGGTGAAGACCACCCTGCCGCCCACTGGGCAGCGCTTCATCTGATGCTACCCCTCTGCCCTCGCCCAATTTCTTGCCTTGTCTCCCCAGCAAGACTGTGGGCTCCCTGCGGGCAGGGGCTGGGCTATACACCCCCTGTGTGTTCCTCATGGTACTTAGTTTACTGCTGTCCTAGAAGATGCTCAATAAACAGCTCTTGACTTCCCTGGCTCCTGGTGGTGTGCTCACTGTAGCCGCTCTGCCTGCTCCTCTTGTGTTGGGCTGGGTGGAGGCCTGGGCAGAGCCTCTGAACAGGCCAGTGGGCACTCTGGTGGCACTAAGTCTCCTGTGCTCCCAGCGCCCCGCCTGCCCCCAGAGCCAGGCACACAGTGATGACTCGGAGGCCACTAGCCGACCCCTCTCTGTGGCCGACCTCTCTCTGTCCACGGACTCCCACAACTACACCATGCAGGAATTTGCCCTGCGCTACTTCCGGAAGCCCCAGACCTTGTGAGTGCCCTTGGCCTACCCCTACGCCTGTCTGTCCTCAATCTCCCTGAAGTGGGCCTCTCTGCCCAGAGCCACCAGGCCAGTACCCTTAGCACCCTCCTACACAGCCTGGGACGGGGGCGGGAGGGCCGAGCAAGCAGGGCTGTCCTTCCCTCTGCCCCCTCAGGCTGGACCAGACAGGTGGAGGTGCTGAGGGGAAGGCCAGCCTGGTACAGTACACCAAGGTAAGGGGGATAGGTGGGGAGGAGTCGGGCAGTGGATCTGCCCTCTGGCCCCCAAGGACCCCAGACCCACAGCCCAGCCTCTTTGGCCACAGGCTCCCATCCAGGAATCGCTCATCAACCTCAGTGATGAGGACATGAACAGGCAGGCTGTGGAAAGCTTCCGGGGTGAGTGGCCACAGCATCCTGGGTCCCCATGTCTGCAGTGCCTTGGACCTAGGCTGCTGGTCACCTTCTCTCCTCGAGTTTGCCAACTCATGGGAGCTCACTGGTGGTTCCTACACCCCCATGGCCCTCATCCACTTCTACTCATGCCCAGGGGGTTGTGGGTTGTGGGTTGTGGGTTGTGTGGAGTCAGGGCTGGGAGGCAGCAGTGGGTCCAGCTTTCTCTGTGCTGTGTGTAGCCATGGGTGCCCACAGAATCTCTCTGAGCCCTATTTCCTCATTGGTAGGGCTGAGACTGCCACTCTGCCTGGCTCACATGCGTTTTGAGAGCAAGGCATGAGATGGCAGGGGAAGGCCCTGCGTAGTGACAGTATTAGCCAGGGCCAGGCCCCCAGCCCAGCTCACCATGCTTTCCATCCTCCCTGCAGCTCTGATGCAATTTATGGGGGACCAGTCTAAGCCCCGGGGCAAGGATGAGATGGATCTCCTTTATGAGCTGTTGAAGGTAAGCAAGATCTGTGTGTGCTGGAAGGAAACTGCGAGCCCAGAGGACCTGTTCCTATCCTCCTGCCTGGGCCAGAATGCGATGCCCCTTCCCTTGGTCACCATTCATTCAAATTATCCAAAAATATTTATTGAGCACCTACTCCATGGTGGGAGTGTGGGAGTGCATCAAGCAGGCCACATTCCCGCACAGCTTACAATCTAGTGAGAGAGGACAGTCGGTAAATCATGATGCAATGTGTCCAGGAGTAAGAAGTGCGGTGGAAGATGATAAAGCAGTAGAAGGGGCTGCCTCAGTGCAGAAGGCTTGGTGACAAGGTGACACTGGAGCAAAGATCTGAAGGAAGCTAGGGAGTGAGGCATGTGTGGCAGCACATGCAGGTGGAGGGGCAGGGGCGACTGTCCTGTGGAGAGGGTGAGCCTCAGCACCAGCCAGGCCAGCATGGCTGGAGCCCAGCGAGCGAGGGGAGAGTGGAGGATGAGGCCTGGAGAGACGGTGGTCCAGGTCAGGGCAGGCCTTGTAGGGACTCAGGTTTTTCAAGGGTTTTTTATTTTTTTGTGAGGAAGATCAGCCCTGAGCTAACATCCATGCTAATCCTCCTCTTTTTTTGCTGAGGAAGACTGGCTCTGAGCTAACATCTATTACCAATCCTCCTCTCTTTTTTTCCCCAAAGCCCCAGTAGATAGTTGTACGTCATAGTGGCACATCCTTCTAGTTGCTGTATGTGGGACGCAGCCTTAGCATGGCTGGAGAAGCGGTGCGTCGGTGCACGCCCGGGATCGGAACCCTGGCCGCCAGTAGCGGAGCGCACGTGCTTAGCCGCTAAGCCACGGGGCTGGCCCCAAGAGCGATGGGTTTGAAGAGAGACTTGGCTTACATTTTGCAGGGTTGCTCTGGCTATTGTTTGCGATTCTGGGGGTGTAAGGGCAAAAGGAGGTTATTGCAATGATCCCAGGTGAGAGATGGTGCTGGCTCAGGCCTCTAGGCAGCAGCAGAGGGAGGAGACCCAGAGCAGCAGGGTCTGCTGTGGATTGCATGTGGGGTGTGATAGAGAGGGGCCAAGGATGACACTGAGGCCTTGGCCAGGACAATGATTGTCTTCGACAAGGAAGCCTGGGGGCAAGGTGGGTCTGGGCTGGTAGAGGAATCTGTTTTGGACATGTGAAGTCTGAAGTCCCAGACTTGCAAGTGGAGGGCCTGGGGTTCAAGGGAGAAGTCTGGGCTGGAGGCAGATACCCAGATTCATCAGCAGATGGATCATCAGGGAGCAAGTGTACACAGAGCCCATGGGCACCACAGCCCTTAGAGGTCAAGGAGATAAGGGGAGCCAGCACAGAAGATAAGACAGAGGGACCAGAGATGGAGGAAGACAGGGCTGAGTGCAGCCCTGAGGCAGGAAAGGACAGTGACTTAGGGAGCGACCAGTTGTGCAAAGATCTTTGTGAGACAAAGATCGAGAGATGACCACTGGGCTGTCACCTTGACTTGGCCCCCAGCCCATGGCCATTAGAAGGATTTCTTCCTGATTTCAGATCACACGCCACCCCTCACTCCACCACACTGAAGCTCTGCCCCCGCTCCCTTGCCCTGCCGACCTACCCTTTCTGTCCCCGCAGTTGTGCCAGGAGGAGAATCTCAGGGATGAGATTTACTGCCAGGTCATCAAGCAGGTCACAGGACACCCCCGGCAGTGAGTGTGGGGGACTGGTGGGGAGAGGCAGAGGGCAGCCCGGGCTGTGGTCTGGCCAGCTTAAAGCCCAGGCTCTCTGCCCTGCAGGAAACTCTGTGCTCGAGGCTGGAGCTTCCTCAGCCTCCTCACGGGCTTCTTCCCGCCCTCAACCACTCTGATGCCCTATTTGACCAAGTTTCTGCAGGATTCAAGCCTGAGCCAAGGTGCCTGTGGGAGGGGCTTCCAGGCTGGGGTCTCAGCTGAGTGGGGAGGGGTTTGGAGATGCTTGTGACCCCAGCCTGGCTCCTCTCTGCAGAGCTGGCCCGGACCAGCCAGGAGCACCTCCAGCGCACAGTCAAATATGGGGGGCGCCGGCGGCTGCCCTTCCCGGGTGAAATGCAGGCTTTCCTGGTACTGGGGGTGCAGGCGGCTGGGCATTGTGGGACTCCTTGGGGTGGGGGAGCTGGGACCTCTATCCACTGGGGGACTGGCCGTACAACCTGTCTTGGCAGAAAGGGCAAACCATCCGCCTGCTTCTAATTCACCTGCCTGGGGGTGTGGATTACAGGACCAACATTCAGACTTTCACTGTGAGTGCGGGGCAACCAAGAGGGGGCTGGGGAGAGGCAGGGAAGCCATGGGCATCAGTTCTGGGGACCCTCCCCCCGGCCTCCCTCCCACCATCATGGCCCTGTCCACGTGCCCAGGTGACAGCAGAAGTGCTGCAGGAGCTGTGCGGGCAGATGGGCATCACGGACCCTCAGGAAGTGCAAGAATTTGCCCTCTTCCTCATCAAAGGGGAAGGTGAGCTGCCTCGCCTGGGGAGGAAGGGCAGCCAGGCTGGACTCAGGGAGGTGGCTTACCAGCCAGGCCTGCACTTGTGCCCACGGGTGAGGCAGTTCCCATGCTGCGGCTGGCAGGGCTGCAGTGGGGCTGGCCCTGGGCAGGCTGTGGACCTGGGCTCCCCGTGCAGGCAAGCTGGTGCGGCCCCTGCATCCCCACGAGTACCTCAACAGTGTGGTGGTGGACCAGGACATGAGCCTTCACGGCCGGCGGCTCAGCTGGGAGACCCGGCTGCACTTCGATAATCCCACCTACATCAGCACCCACTACAGCCAGGTCAGCCCCACCTGCCCCTGGGCTGCTGTGCTGCTGGCGGTTTGAGTCCTGGCTGCAGCTTGAGGACGAGTCCCTGCCTGGGTGGGGGACCTCCAAGGCTCCCCTTCACGGAGAAGGGGTGGTGGGGGCTTTGGGGCACAGCTGTCCCCCCACTGTGCCCCCCGCAGGTGCTGCAGGACTACCTGCAGGGGAAGCTGTTGGTCAGCACCCAGGCAGATGCCCTACTGGCCAGGCTGGCCGCCCTCCAGCACCTCAGCAAGGCCTCTGAGGACACCCCCTCAGAGTGAGTGCAAGCGCGGCCCCCACACCTCCTGCCACTCCTCCTGTCCCTTCTGGTGCTGAGGCCTACCTCAGCACCCACCCCAAGGGCCTTTCCTTCAGCCCCTCCTCCGAGGTCAAAGCCACTTGACTTGTACCTTTCATGGCCCTAACTCCATGCAGCAGTGGAGGCTGCTGTATATATCTGTCCTCCCCACCCCTAGCTCAAGGCCCACACCTCATTCATGTGTCCGGATCCCCAGTCTCACCCACAGTAGCCACTGCTGTATTCATTTATTTAGCACCTGCTGTATGCCCAGCCTTGACTGACCAGCTGTGTCCTAGGCGAGACCTGGTGGCTTACTTGCCCAAGACGCTGCAGTGGCAGGTGAGCATGGCCACCATCAAGAGCCTGATGGGCCAGGAGCTGAGGCGGCTACAAGGATGCAGCTCCCAGGAAGCGCAGATCAGCTTCATCGGTGGGTCTGGGGCAAGGGGGCTGCTGGGGCGGAGACAGGAGGTGGGAGGCCCAGGAGGAACGGGTGAGGGTGGAGGGACCAAGTAAGCTTCTCCACCTGCCCTACCCCTCTCACCGGACCTGGGGGCCAAGCAGAGCAGGTCCCAGGGCCCCAGTGGCCAGAATTCCTGTTCTAGTCCCTCCATCTCCAGAGGCCATGAGCCAGCTGCCCCTCTTTGGCTACACTGTCTACGTGGTGCTACGAGTGAGCGAGCTGGCCCTGCTGGGACCTGGCTTCCTAGGGCTCAACCGCCAGCACCTCATCCTCATGGACCCCAGCTCCCAGGTGGGCCAGGCTCCTGCCCCAGTGCAGGCCTGGGCACCCCTGGGCCATTCCTCTCCCACCACCTCCACTGACCCCCCTCCCCTGAGAGAGCCCAAGCTCTGCTGTCTCTGCTGCCCCCAGAAACTGTGCCGCTCCATCGCCCTGAGGGAACTGCAGCGGATCCACCTGCTGAGCCCAATGGAGGAAGAGGGGCCCCCTGGCCTGGAACTCAACTATGGCTCAGCTGACAGCCCCCAGACCATCTGGTTTGAGCTGCCGCAGGTGAGTGGTCAGAGTGTCTGACCACCCGGGGAAGGTGGCGAGTGCCTCACCCAGGCTTGGCTTGCCCGGGAGCCTGGGCCCAGGCTGATACCCACTGCTCAAGGATGGTGTGGGCGGGGGCTGGCCGGGGAGCCCTGTCCTCACAAGCCTGTGCCCGAGCAGGCCCAGGAGCTGAAGCACACCATCGCCTTCCTGCTGGACAGCGGCAGAGCTTCAGTTTAGTGGCCGGCATCACCCAAGAGGAGTGAGAGAGGGGTGGAGAGGAGAAAGGGGCCTCTCCCTGGCCCAAGTCTCACTTGGACAGTCTCCCTCGGGTGCCGTCAGGCCATTTTAGTTTGGACGTCAGCACAGCCCGGCTGGCCCATGTGGAGGCCATGAGGCAGGAGCTGCTATAGTGACATCAACCGGGAAAGATAGTAGCGAGACTCCCTCAGGGTGGGCCTAGGCCTGGGCCTGGGGTGGGGCTGCAGGAACTCAGCTTGGGCATCTTATGTTGCCTAGTCTGGGGGAGATGCCCACCTGGCCCCAGGCCCTGGCTCAAAATCAGCAGGAACCCAGGCCTGGGAGAAGCAGCTTCTAAAATAAAACTCCTGAGACAAAAGGGCTGTGTGTGCATGCGTGTGTCAGAACAAACAGGACTTTATTCCTCTGGTAGATGTCTCAGTCTGGCCTCGCCTTCCTGACCAGGAGCTGAGTGGGAGCAGGGCCTAGCTGCTGACCCTCTTCTCCTGAATTCTGTACCTGGGGCCAGGCTGGAGGCTGGCATCGCAAGGGAAGGGGGTGGTGGGCAGAGGACCTGAGGCCAGCAGGGCTCTTCCTGGGGAGGCCCCAATGCCTTGGACAGGTAGGCCTCGCCCTGGCTTTCAGCCTAGTCAGTACAAGAGGTGGAGGGACTATTCCTTCTTCCTGTGCCCCTGGCAGCAGCGCACTACCCACCACCTTCTCATCTGGAGATCTGGCTCAGAAAACCCAGCCACGAGAGCCAGGAGAGGCAGGGAGTCTAGGAGAAAGAGGACCTTAAGCCATGCAGGCAGAAAGAATGGTGGGCTGACCTCTGGCCTCTAACCTTGATTTGGGAGGTGTTCAGGCCCATCTCCAAAGCAAGCTGTGGTTGGAAAGGGGAAGGACCCTGAGAAAAGACGATGCCCCTGGTGGCAGCAGGCTTGCCCACCTTCCCCATTCCTGAGCGAGGCCCGGGTGGCGCACAGTCGAGTCTGGGGGAGGACACCGGCCCTGCTGGGCAGCAGTCCATCATCTCTGTGGGCCACACAGGCCGTGCCAGTCTGCTTCACTCTCGCACCGGGCCCGGCCGTGGAAGAACAGCTTGATGAGGTTCTGGGCCTCTTCTTTCACTAGAGATTCAGGGGGTGGGGGAGTGAAACATGAGGGCCAGGCTCCTCCCTGCAGAGCCCCACCAGGTGCCTCCTGGCCCAGCGATGCAGGCACTCACCGCTCCTTCCAGGAGAGGTCTTCTGAGTCAGCGAGTGTGAGAGGTGGCGGGCAAAGGCTTTAAACAATTCCTGCAAGCAGAGGGCAAAAAGGAGCAGATAGCACCGACCCCTGCCCTGCCCCTGGAGTGACTCACGGGCAAGGCAGACCGAGGGAGGGCAGCTGGCCTCAGGACAAGCCTGCTTCCGCCCTGCTTTGTCCTGGGGCTCACACTCTATGCCCCCGCTGCACCCAAGTATCCCAGGCTTAGGGGAGGGCAGAGCCCACCCCCCCACCCTACCTTGGATGCAAACTTGCCCTCCTTGTAAAAAGGCGTCAGGCACTTGACCACAACGTTCGCAGCCTCCTTCAGGGAGATGCCAGGAGCTGAAAGCTGGCAGGAGCCTTTGGCCATGGTGTTCAAGGTACCCTGATAGCTGGCCGAAATGCTGCCCTTGGCCTCAGCTAATACGGAGGCCTTGGCTGAGGGGCGAGGCCTCTTCTGAGCCTGGCTCTCTGGGTGTTCCTGGGCAGAGCCACAGTAGAGGATCACTCTTGGGCTCCCTGTCACTGGCCCATCTCCTCATTCTGGAAGCTGGGACGCAGCACACACTGGCTCTCTCTAGCCCCTGGGATGTGGAGATGATTTTACCCCAACTCCTAACCCAGAGCAGAGCAGATACCACCTGGTTCACAGGCCTCCTCCCTCCCCCGTGGCCTTGTCCTTGTCAGTACCTGCTGGGGCCTGGGCCGCTTGTCCCTCTGCATCTCCTTTGTGGGGGTGGGCTGGCCTTCAGGGGGCTCCTGGTCTCTGAGTGGGCAGGCACTGGCCGGAGGGGAGAGCAGGCGTCAGAGCTCCAGGCACCAGCTGCACCCTTGGCCCAGGCAGCCCAGCAGAACCCATCTTAGGAACGGCCCGAGCTTCAGAGGCCCAGTTGGCAAAGGGATTTCAGAACTACTCTGTGCCCTTACCTCAGCCCCTCCCCGGTGCACTCTTCAGTCTGGGGGCAGACAGCCAGATGTCCCAGGGCTCCATCCTCCTTCCCTGTGCACTTCTCTGGGGCCGTCGGGGCTCCCCGCACTTCCTCACAGGAGGGGCTGGCACCCTCTGCCTGTAGGGCTGAAACAGGTGGAGGCGGGCTCTTGGCCCTTTGGCAGAAGAAACGGGCGATGTTCTGAGAATCCTTGAGGGCCGCTGTGGCCAGGAGCTGCTGCTTCTTGCTAACTCGGGCCTTGACAATGGGACTGCCCCTAGTGGGGCCTTTCGCCTTCTTCTCTGGGGAAGACTCCTCACAATAGGTACTGCTTCCAGGGGCCTCTCCTCTGGGTCCAGGGAGGGGCTCAGTGCTGTCCTCATCCTGGAGGCCACAGGGCCGGCTGGGGGCCTCCTGCTCACCTCCCCACACAGGCTGGGAGGCTTGTTTCTTGGCCCGCGTCTTCTCCATCAGCTCAGTGGCTGTCTGGAATGGGCAAGAGCCTTTGGGGAAACCAGCTCCCACTCGCTTGGGTTTGAGCTGTGAGGAGGAGGAGAGAGGGTTCTTGAGGGCACTCCTGGCTGGTCGGGGTGTAGCCGCATTGGTGGGGCTCTCAGGAGTGGGGGAGGGAAAAACTGGGAGGACACCACTTAGGGGTCAGGCTGATGAGAGAAGGGCCGTGGGGGCTGCAGGGGTACAGTTGGCAGAGCAGGGAAGCCCGAGGGCCTGCCCTGGGGTGCCCTAGCTGAGGACAAGGGGGAGTAGCCTTTCCAGGACTCAGGATGGGGGTGGATGCCAGGACACCGCTCACCGAGTACACCTGGGAGGCCGGCCGGATGTCATACTCAGTGGGCTCTGAGGGCTCAGCCTGGGCACTGCAGCTCTTGGCACTGCCTCCCATGTCATAGAGCTGCCCATCCTTAGAGGATCTGTGGATCTCAGCCACCTAGGGTAGGGAAAGGCAGGCATGCTGTGGCACCTACTAGTTCCTGATAACCCCTAGCCCACGCTTTCCACAATTGGGCTTCTGTGGCCCATGGCTGCAGGCAACTGGACACTGGACATGTTCTAGTCCTCACGGGGTTGTCTAGAAGACCTCCAGCTGGCAAAGGAAGGAAGTCAGGCTCCCCCCACACAAGTGGCCTCCTGGATGGGGGGTGGATTCTGCGCTGCCTGTGGCCAGAGGGCAGGTAGAGAGCCTGCGAGTGTGGAGGGGCTGCCCTCTCCCACCTTCGTCCTTGAGCATGCCCCACCCACCCCTGCCCAGGGCCCACCTTCTTCAGCACGCTGGCCTTGTACAGGTTGGCCACCTTGGCATTTCGGAATGTCTCATGCTCCAGCTCCACGGCCTGGGCCTGGAGGTCAGGTCTGAGGGTAAGAATGAGCACAAGGTGTCAGATGGGCCTGAGCCCTCTCCCTACTGAGCTCCAGGGGAGCCAGAGACCCTGGAGACGGCTTCAAGGCCTGGTGGGAATGGCCTTGGGCACCCGGATTCCGCCCTGGACTCTCTGGGCACCCTGTAGCTTACTGTCCTTCAGCAGCCACTGGCAGCCCCTCAGTTGTGACTGAGCCTGCCCTCTGGGAGTAGGATGGGTCACAATTTGGGAAGGAGGCACTCAAATAAGTTGGGGGAGAGGGACAGGGGTTCTTGCCATCTCCAAAGGAACAGAAGCTTGGGGAGCCCTCCTTGGCCCCCATGACACTCACCCATCAGAGGTACCTGTGGCCTGGCGGTTACTGCTCAGAGCCTCCTCCAGAAGCCCCAGGCAGTGCTCTCGGGCCTGCACAAGGGAGGGAGGTTGGCCGGTCATACAAGCCTCAGGTTGGGGGAACAATCTGGGAGGGCAGGTGTGAGGAGCTGCCCACCTCTTACCTTCACAGTGAGCCTAGGGATCTTCCTGCTAGAAGCCTCTTTCAGGGGACAGTCCTCATCTGGGGGGAGGAAGGGTGGGTTCTTCCACTCTACCGTCTGCTCTCCCGAGTCCCCGACCCCTCAACGAGGCATCCTCCATCCACACCCCGAGAACACCCCATAAGCCCCCAGGGACATTTCTGTACTGACCTGGGGGTACGAATTCTTCTATCTTGGGGTCTTTGCCCTAGAAGACAACACGAAGGGCCTGTGAGGCACCCACTGCAAGACAGCTCCCTGTCCAGCGCCAGGGAAGGAGCTGACAGTGTGTGAGCCAGGGGCCATCTGGGACCCCGCCAAGCCTCTGCCCCCTTCACCTTGCGCAGGCTCATCTGCTTCTGGTAGAAGAGATTCCATTCCCGCTTGTGGGCCTCGTCTCTGCCCTCGTCCCCGCTGCCTCCAGAACCTTCGTCATACCTAGGGGACAGGCTGGGTGAGAGCAGCTCCGGGCCTGGGCTTTGTCCTCCCGTCATGCCTCTGGTGGGGCAGCAGGGTCCCTGATGCCCTGGCTCGGGGCAACACTGAGGTCCTGGCCCACGGGGTAGGGGTGGACGATGGCACTGTGTCACCTCTCGTTTGGCCTTGGCACCAGGGGGAGAATGCCAGACTATTTCCAGTGGGTTGGGAGCCCCTGGCTTCACGGCCCCTCACCTGCTGAAGCCCCCATAACCGCTGCGGCCTCCCTCATACAGCTCAGGGTCAAAGCCATTCGCCTGGGAGGGCCCGATGCAGGTCTTGCTCCAGCTGCTGCTTTGCTCCAAGGCGCTCAGCTGCTTCCGCACAGCTGCAGGGTTCTGGCAGTGGTCACAGCCTTTGGTGCAGGCGGGGGGCACATCCCCGAAGTACTTGGCAATGGCAGCGTGGCGGCACCTGGAGCAGGCGGCACGGCAGAGGCAAGGGGTGAGGGACCCAGGCAAGCCAGCATTCGTTTATCCAGTCCCTAAACTCTGGCTGGGCATCGCTGTGTCTGCACCATCTAAGCATCTCACACACCTCATCTCATGCAGGCCTCACAAGGCATTGTTTGGTTGCCCATTTTACAGATGAGGACAACGAGATGAAGGAGGTTGCCCAGAGTCATATAACACATGGGGGTATCCAGAGGAGCCAGGGCATCAACCGCATTCCGTCCTGCTTCTTTGTGGGTTACTCCCCTGGACCCCAGCCCCTTGCCCTCCTTTGTCCTCTGGCAGTGGGGTGGCCTGGGAGGAGCTTGCACTCGGGATGTAGATGCTGACTCTGCTGCTGAGGCTGCATCTTTGGGGAAAGCATTTGACCTCTTGAAGCCTACAGACACTCGCCGCAAACCAGTGCAAGAAGAGCACTGGCCCCAAGGGCAATGTAAGGCTGAGTGAGGAGATGCTCTGAAGCACTCCGCACCACGTCTAGTGCACAGCAAGGCTGTTATTACTACTCTTCACCCTTTTCTGGGGGTGGAAGAGGAAGGGAACGGCAGGAGGTCGTCATCCCTTCCCTCCTGTCCACCCCCAGCCTCAGCCCTCTGCTTTGCTTCTGTCTCTTGGTGACCTCTTCCTTGTTGTCCCCAACAAGCCGCCGCCCGGCCAGTGTACACAGCCCAGAGCCAGGGGGATGCCCAAGAGCAGGAACCAGGCAGCTCTGAGAGCTGGCGTTGTATGCTAGCCACTGGCGAGGGCAGCGAGGAGACGCAGCCTCGGCTGGAGTCTTCCTCACCACATCTTCCACTGCCTCCATCCTGCTGCAGCCCCCCTGGGGTGCCAGCCTCCAGCTGTCTCTCCTCCGACCCCGCCAGGCTCGGGGTACAGTTGCTCCTTGGGGCAGATGCAGAGGCTCCGGGAGGAGCCACAGCTCTATCAGAGCTCTTACAAATAGCCATTCCTGCCGCAGGAATGTGGCATGGGGTGGGGGAGCCCGAGAGGAGATGCTGAAGCAGAGGCAGGCCTGTCCAGGCGCCATATCCCAGGGACAAGAATAGCTGGCGCCACTGCTCTAAGTGGAACTCCTCTCAACGTGTGCACTGCCTGGGGCTGCAAGAAACACTTAGAGAAGCTGGGACCCCAAGGGGCAGGCTCCAGGAACAAGAGCTGATTGTTGCACAGCCCCAAGGAAGCAGTCTGGCTGCCTTGTTTAGCTGAGCGGAGAACGCAGCTCTGACCAGCTTGAGACAGCAAGGAGGCCGAGGCAGCCACCAGGGGGCGCTGTTCTGGCTGCTCTTAAAGTCAACGTGTAATGCATTCCATTGCCGAGTCTGTGCCACCGCACAGTTGCCGCCTGTCCGGCCTCTGGGAGGCTCTGGCATCCAAGTGGTGTGGCCACAAAGCTGGTTTCCTTCCCCCCGCCCTCCTCCAAGCCCTGACTCACTGGAGTTTTGTGCTCACACTCAAAGGGCTCCATTGACAGCTCGCAGATGCGGGCTGGGGTCAGCTCCTGTCCTGCTCCGGGCACAGCCGGGTCTGCTGGGGTGGCACAACCAGCCAAATGTCAAAGGGCCCCGCTAGGCACTGGACTCTGGAGCCCGTCCCTGACAGAAGTATGGAGATGGCCCCAGCAGGCACTCTTCAGCAAGAACCAGATCAGCGGCATCCTCTCTCCTCCCAGGGTCCCGAGGAACACGAGGCACCTCCCCAGGCAAGCAGGCCAAGCGCAGGCCACTCTCAAGTCACCCTTGACTCCCAAGTTCTTCCCCAAGATGCCTCCCCAGGGGGCTGGCTGCTTGGGTGGTCCAGCAGCTCCCCTACTATTTAGTTTCTTTTCAAGGAGAGGCTAGAGGGAGGGACCAGCCAGGGAGTTGCCTAAGGACAGGTTGGGGTCAGGGGACATGGGCCCAAAGGCCCTCCTGAAGGTGAGACAGGGAGCCAAAGAGCTGGGAGTGCTTCGGAGCCTCCCCCTTCCCTCCCCACTCCACTGCTCAGGTGGAACCTCCCAGGGGTCATCTTTGCCAGGGAACAAGAGAGCCGCCCTCCTCTTTCATCAGATCACAGCCCAGGCCCAGCCCACACGGCTTAGCACACACCCGCCAGGAGGGAGAGGAGAGGAAGAGGAAGAACAGAAAAGAGGGAGCCCGGCCCATTCAGACTCTCGGGGCAGGGAGCCCATGGAGGACAAGTTCCCAGCAGGGATTCCCTTGCCTGTGTTGGGGCACTGGCTCCCCCCTCTTCAGCAGCCACCCTGTGTAACTTGACACTTGGATCTCCAGGACGACCAACAACAAAAAAGCTGAGGCTGAGACAGCAGCTGGCTGTCAGCAGCAAGGAGCTCGCGCGCTCTCTCTTGCTCGCACTGAGAGGCGCCCAGGGAGCAGCAGCAGGTCAGCTAAGAGGCGTCAGGGAAGGAAGGAAGGGGTGGCGGCCAGGGCTGAGGAGAGGCACGCGGAAGCTGCTCGGCTCCCCAACACCTGCGGTGGCCCCTCAACCCCAACACCTGAGCTCCCAGGTGAGTGGCGCCGGCCACAGACAAACGGGGGACGACGAAGGGAAGGGAGCAGGAGGGGTCCCCTACCCCAAGGGCAGAGGCCACAATTTACCAAGAATGGAGAGGAGGGTCACGAGGGATGCACTTGGTTACAGTCTCCGGACAGCCTCCTGTTCAAACCTGGGCTCCCCCTCTTGCTGGGACCCAGCACTGGAGGACACAGGCTGAGGCTGCAGCCCTCCACTCAGGGTGGCTTCCTCCCTGCTTGCTGAGCAGGCAGAGGGGCCCAGAATGCCTGCTTACTCTGCAAGTTCATTTAAGCTTTTTCTATTCAGGGGGCTTAAACGAGGGATTTGACTGTCCCTGCCTGGGAGAGAAGCGTTGCTTGCCCGCTGAGCCTCCTCTCTCCCCGGATCCCGGCAGAGCCCTCCCTGTCCCTGCTTTCCCCCAGTCCAGGAGGCTCAGGCAGGGTCTGCCCAGCCAGTTCATCCCCCCAGGATGAACTGTGTCAAGAGCTGCCACCTCTTGTGGGGGGCTTGGCCCACTCACTGCCAGGTGTTCTCAGCTTAGGGCTCTGTCCAAGGGCTCCTCTCTGGGCCTATGAGCCCCCAGATTTCCCTGAATTCTGCGCCAGAAACGCGAGGGCCTGACTAAACCCAAGGTCGAGTGGGAAGAAGGTGACAGTGGTAGAATCGAGCCTGGGGGAGGGACTGCCCTGGTATTTGGCCCTCTGGCCCTCTTGGGCAGGGCCCGTGAGTCGTGAGTCGAGGCTGGCTGCCTACCTCTGCTTCTCTGTCCTCGTGCCAGGGTTAAAATCTCCCTCCCCTACCCCCCAGATGTTTTCCCCAAAGCAAACAAGCTAGTATCTACTTAGAAAGGAAAACAAAGATCCAGGGAAAAGTGGAAACCAAGGATCAAGTGTTCTTGGCTTGGCAGAGGCTGCGGGATTTGGCCTGGATTGGTGGCTGGGGAGACAGAAAGGCCTGCAGTGACAGGTAGCACGTGGCAGAGAGAAGAGACAGATGCTGGGCTGTGTTGGAGGCAGCGGGTCAGGCCTGGTGAGGGAGCGGCACAGTGGTGAGCCCACAGCTACCCCTGCCAGCTCTTATCCGTAATACGCCCCAGGCAGGCATCAGAGTCGCTGAACCCACAGAATGCGGGTGGAAGGGTCCCACAAACGCAGTCCCCAAGCTGGGACAGAAGAGTGATGCTCAGTTTCTGGGGCTTCAGGAACAATCACCAGCAGCAGGAAGTGCCTCCTATCCTAGAAAGCGACAGGGCTGGGGGAGTAGGGACTGCTGAGGGTTCAAGTGCCTACTGCGCACTGCGAGTCAGAGCCAGGCAGAAAGGGGCATCATCACCCGAAGGCTCGGAGCAGTGCACAGTGGGCATCTCGGCTTTGTTGGTCGGGCCTCTGGACCCCACAAATCTCCCACAATTGTTAGTTATGCCTCATTCCAGCTGTTCCTCAAACAAGACAATGCCCCAAAGGGCAAGGGTGGCTGAAACCCACCATGACAAAATAACGGGCAGAGCAAGAAGCTCTCGGGGCCCTGAGCCATCAACACACTGTGCTTATCAGTAACAAACACAGGCGCCTGCTGCCTGCCGCTCTCTTCCCTGTGGGGTATCTGGAGTTGGAATATCAGTTTTGCAAGGAGGAAGCAGGGACATTTCAGTACCAAATGGCAGCTGTCTGGCCTGCAGGATGCCTGCCTGCCCTGTCACAAGGTTCTCTGTGCCAGGAGATGCCACACAATGGGATGTTTTCTAGTCCCTCCAGCTCTGCCAGCTTTCCTCTCTGCCCTGCTCACTTTCCCCCTCCACTGGCTGCCACTCCAGCCAGGGAGCACCCTCTGAAGGCTCCAAGAAGGGCCATGCAGGCAGCCAGGCTGCTCTCTCCTGGGGCCAGGGGAAGACACCACTTGCTCTGGCTGCTTCTAAGGAGGAACCACCGAGCATGGGGCTGGGAGGGTCTCTGATTTCCCTGGTTCACAGGCAGGAAGTACAGTTTTGGAAGGAGTTTGATGGACCTGAGATAAAAAGACTGGAAAAATATAGAGAATTATCAGTAACCCCACCCGGCTTCCCTGCCTTCCTCCCTCCAAACCTGGGAAGGTTAAGGGGATGAGAGGCGGCCAGTGCCAGAATGCCCACTTTCCCAGGCCAGAGCTGGGAACACTTAGGGTTCCCTTACAGAGCAACGGCTGGGACACAAGCCACACAGTCACCTGACGGCTGCTAGTTATATTGGGCACCAGGCGTCAGGCACCCCCTTAGCCTTGCTTTAAATAGCCCACTGAGAAGACCGCCTTGGACCAGCTGGAATGTGCCTCCTTCCTCTTAGGAGACCAACGCCCCTCCAGCACCCCACGGTCCCCACTAAGGCTCATTCTGCTCAAGTCTAAGCTGGAAATGACGAAATGTTAACTGAAAAGCAAAGGTGGCTCCTCTACAGTCTTTGGGGCAAAACAGCTGCGTCTAGTGGCCCCACTCAGTTCATAGCACAGACAGGACCCAGTGAGCAGACCTAGGTAAGACCCCAGGCTGGGTACGGCTGGCTAGTGCAGGTCCCCAGAGAGGCCCTGGGTACAAAGCAATAACTCGGTTCATGTCCGTGGCCTGCTGCTGGTGTGGACTGACACTTCCCAGAGTGGGGCCTGGGTCTTCTGGGCATGAATCTGCAGCTTTCTGACTTCCTAACCCCTGGAGAATGGCTCACTTATAGCTGAAGCTTCTGATCAACAAACCCCACCTTTACTGCACAGCAAATTCAGCCTCAGCCCAACCTTCCTCCTCCCTGCTCTGGAGACAACACCCCTCAGACTGACCCGGGGTCTCCACACCATTCTCGCTCACAGGTGGAGGCGTCTCGTCTGCAATCCCTCCCAGGTCTTTGGGTGTGGTGGCAGCATAAGCGAAAAAGCTCCCCCTGCCCACCCACCCTCTGCCCACTTCCTCTTTTAAGGAGTGTCTCTGATGGCTACATTAGGCAGTGCAGGCACGAGGCCAATCAGGCTGAGAAAGCCAGACCAAGTGTAGATGAGGAAGGAGGGGAGAAAAGCAGCCCAGCTCCTGAGCCCTGTGTGAACTCTCCCCCAGGGCTTTGGTCAGCACTGCCCCCTCCTCCAGGAACGAGACCAGGCTCCTAGGCTCCTGGAAACCTGGGGAGTGGGGATGCCCAGAACAAGGCAGGGGACCACCCTCCTTGTGCAAGTCTGCTCCACTGCTCACCGGGAGCAAGTCTGTTTGGTGTGACCGGAGGAGAGGGGTCCTATGCTCAGGAAGGAGTTTGATGAAAATGAGACAGACACACAAGACCTGTCCCTTTGGTACAAGTACCACCTGTGGTTCTCGAAGAGCAGGTGTGGCTCTGGCCTGGTGAGTGATGTACCTGATAAAAGCAGTGCTCCAGACTCACAAGTGTGGGGTCGGGCTGATCAGGTGGAGCCCACCTGCTTTCAAAGGGCTCTGGGGCTCTGGTTCCTGTGCTGAGCCTACCACATGGGCGGTGCCCTCAGTGGGCTGCTCCCGGGCTGACTTATCTTGCTAGTAATGAGCAGGCTGCCCGAGACAGGCCTCCATTGAGAGAGAGCGTGGGGCAGTAAGGGAAGCGCTGGCTGGGCCCTTGCCCTGCTGTATGACCTTGGAGAAGTCACATACTCTTTCCAGTCTCAGTTTCCCCATATGTAAAAGAAAGGAGTCATGGATGGATGACTGTGGCATTCTAGGATTCTACTCTCTTAGTACATTTGGAAACTGGGTTCCTAATCTCCTTTGCAGAAACGTGCTGATCCTGGGGTGGGGCGTGAGGGAAGTTAGGAGGATCTAACTCCAAGGAGCCTCCCACTTTTGACAGGAATCCATTGAATCTTCCATGGAGTCATCATCTGCCTGCTACCCCCATCATCACTTAAAAGAATAGCTCCAATCTCCACCTTGGCCCCTACCACATTCCTTCACCTCACACACCATAAACATCCTGGGAATGAAGGACACAGAAGAAACTCCTCAAAGGGGTTTGGGGAAGGTCAGATGACAGTGTACAGGGGGGTGCGACTCCTCCAAAGGCTGCCTCAACTCTCTTGAGCTGGCCAGACCTCACCCAGGGGGGAATCACATGCACTGGGCACCTCCCTGTGCCAGGCTCTGTGCCGGCTGCTGCTCTGTGCTGCCAGGTGGTCAATCCTCCCAACAGCCTCAAAGACGGGCAGCTCATCTTCACGTAAAATGAGGAAAAGAAACAGACTCAGAGAGACGAAGTGACTTGTCCACATCACGAAAGCAGGAACGGGGCAGGCAGCATTCAAATCCAGGTTATTTCAAACAATGTTCTCCAGGCGCAGCTGAACAACAAGAGTAGTTACCTTGTGGAGGAGGAGATGAGAAGGTGCACACCAGTGCCTTCCAGGGCCTGAAGGACTGTGAGGCAGAAGAGGGGCGCAAGTGTCCTAAGTGACCACAGGTGGGACTAACGAGGTCACTAGGCAGTCCCATCTCCTAACAATCAGAGCTGCCCCAAGAAGGAATGCTCCAGCAGGCGGGGCTCCCCACCGTACCCAGAGGAGCTCAGCAAAGGCTGCATGCCACAGGGAGGGCAAGGAGCCAAGTGCAGGGTAGCTGGAGCAGATGACCTTCAAGGCGGTTCTAAGGCAGCTATGCTGTGGCCGCAGCACTGGGAGTGACCGGCTTCACAAACCACACCATCTCGGGGAGAACCTGCTTGGCTGAGACCAGGAACGAGGTAGCAGTAATTAGAGCCCAAGGTCTGGCACAAGCCCCTGGCCACCTGTTACCCTCCCTAGATTAGAGCTGCCCAGGCGAGGAGGTTCAGGCTGGGCTGGCACAAGGCTGTCCTGATCCCTCTCTGATGAGGCACTGGCTTCCTCGTGCCCACAGGAGAGGTGGAAAGGGAAAGAAACTCTGATGCTCAACACGCCCCAACTCACACACTCAGCCTGGACCTTCACCTTCAGCCTCTTGGGCTCCCGTAGACAGGAAGAGGCTCTCAGTCATGGGGCCTTGAGGGCTGAGTTGCCACAGACCTGGGGCAGGGATGGGAGCAGAGGGGACTCTCCTGGTCAGGCCAGAGGAGCAGGTCTGAGTCAGCAGGGGAGGGGCTGGCTAAACCAGCCCTGGGATGCCTGATCCCATCCTGAGAGAGGACACCTCGGGAAAAGTGGAGGGACACAGTGTCATCTCTTCCTCCTCACGGGAGAACACCGTATGAGCAAAGAAATTGGGCTAGTGGGAGAGGTGGGGGGCCCTGGGGAGGGGCTCAGACCATCTCTTCCACTCAGTTATCAGCTACGGCTGACCTTGGCCAGAAGGCCCCATGAGTCTGTTCTCAGGAGAACCTGATCCTTCTGCCTCTACGCGTGATGAAAGGCAAGAACACCAGGCTGGAATCCCAGAACCCAGTCTTCCTGCCAGGGAACCCAGGGGAGGCACCCAAAGTCCTGAATAATCCAGGAGCCACCAGGGAAGCTATGCCAATCCGAGGCACCCTGGCAAAACCTAGGAGTGGTGTCTGAGACAAAGGAATGTAACAGTGAAGTCACCCCAGAAAGTTTGGCCAACCTTGGCCAGCTGGCAGACCCCTCCTGTGCCCAGCTCTGCCGAGCTGCCCCGGCAGCAGGGCCTCAGGCTCAGGGTCATTACCAGCTTCCCTCACCCTGGGAAGTGCCAGCTAGGTGGGGGCTGACAGCCACCACTGGGCAGAGGGGCCCCACTGGCTCCCTTCCTCCCTTGTCAGCCACCAGGGGTGTGATGGGTGAGACCTGACAAACTCGTTCTGTGGGTTGCGGGTGGCTGAGAGGGCAGATTCTCTGAAGCCAGCCCCATGGGGACTCCAGGTCCTCTCTCTGCTCAGTGCAGCCCGACAGGAACCCAGCGCAGCATGGCAGCCTCCAACTTTGTGCAGGAGATACACTCCATGGCTGAGAGGCTGCTGCTCAAGCTGCAGAGGCTGCCCCAGGCCGAGCCCGTGGAGATCGTGGCCTTCTCAGTCCTCCTCCTTTTCACAGGTAAGGTGAGGCTCTTGGATTCTCCTCAGTGCCCATGGCTCTTCCTGGCATCTGGGAGAGACAAGACCCTGGTACTAGCCAGAGGGCTGGTGGAGGTGGCTGGTGTCCCCCAGGCAGAGAAGGAGAAGCAGATGTCCCTTGGGGGAAGCCAAGGAGTTCCCCTAATCCTCTGACACACTGCTAGAGTGATGGGTGGTGCTGGGAACCAGGGCCCAGAGGTATCCCCAGCATCCCAACCCAGGGATGAAGGGAGCAAAGCTCTGGGCAGCAGATGAGGCACAACAGGGAGGTCAGGGCCCTGGTGGCCGGCATGAGGACAGTCAACACCTCTCATCAGACTCTCGGGTGTCTCTGACCACGAAGCCAGACCTTTGGGCAAGGGTCCTCCACACCTCCCGAGGGGCTTCTTCAGAAGTCAGGTGGGTGTTCTTCCTCTTCCCCACCTCTGAGATTCCTGTGCTCTCTGCTTCTCTCTGCCCATCCTCCAGCCACTGTTCTGCTGATGCTGCTGATCGCCTGCAGCTGCTGCTGCACTCACTGCTGCTGCCCAGAGCAGAGGGGCAGGAAGGTCCAAGTGCGGCCCATGACCCCACCATGAGGGCCAGAGAGATGAATAAGGAGAAGCTGGAGGGGAGACTGCCAAAGCCATGGCCTGGGGGTCAGCCTAGCCCTGCAGCCCTCACCCCAGCAGACAAAGATCCACTGCCCCAGCTCTGGCCCTGCCCAGGATCCCGGACACTGATACCTGGAGCCTCATCAAGGAAATGAGGGCTGTTTTGGCCACAAAACCCTCACCTGCCAGTGAACACTGGGTGCCAAGGAGGAGTCGACTGTTTCAAAGATTGAGTAAAGCACCAGGGATTCTTTGCCTACCTGCACTTAACAAAACATGGAAGCAAGGTCCCCATACCTGGATAGAGAACAGCCTGCACCCGTGAAGAGCTGGCCCTCGGGGCTCCCAGGCCAAAGAGGAGCAGGCCAATCAGAGGGACTTTGTGCAATGGTGACTGGATCCCAAGCTCCCTGCCAGAGAAGGGCATGTCAGTATTCTATTCCAGTATTGGCCTGTCTCTTTCCCAGGAGAAGCTTTTTGGTTATGTGTTTCTGTGGCAGAGACTCCCTGTGCTGGGCTCTGTGCTCGGGAGGGCAATGGGCCAGAGTTCGAGGCGCATGGCCACTGTCTGTCCTTTCCAGGTCGCTGCTCTCCCCATGCCCACAAAAGCTGGAAAAACACGCAAGCAGGAATGCCACACAGGAGGGAATGCCACAGAACAGGGGAGGGGCGCAGCGAACTTCATGTCGAGCACTAGCTGCAAACAAGCTCTGGCTCCCGGATGCCCACTCTGCAGTGAGGAGGCAGGTGCTGGGCTTGGGAATGCCCCTTAACAGTTTCCACTGCCATTAACTGTAGCCTGCACACCCCACACTAGCCGGCTCAGGCCACTAGGTCTTCCCAAACTTCTGGAGTACGAGAAGAGAGGTCAGGCCCCTCGTATTGTCCATAACCTGCATCCTGACCCCTTTGCCCTTTACACATTTGTGTGCCAGACTGTCCAGGTTCAAATCCTCGCCCTGCCACTCATGAGCTGTGTGAACACAGGTTCCTCCTCTGTGAGACAGGGCTAATCCTGATAACTGCCTCTTGGGGGTAAGCTTGTGATGATAAACCAGGATGACCTATGTCCAGCACCTGGCACAGTGCTGGGCATATCCCAAGAGCTCCGTAGGTATGAACCGTCGTCATTACTTGCCCTTCTATACAAGTGACTGACCCAGAGCAACATGGACCCATTTTAAGGACTGGTCCTGCTGAAATGTAACACCACCTTGCCTCCCTCCCTTTAGTTTACTTTCTCTTCCAGAACTTTCCAGGTAGAGCTACTACCCCAGGAATGAGGGTGGGGGGCCAAAAGGCTCCTGTGGTATCTCCCCCTCCTTCCCTACTGGTCCCCCAGAGCCATAAAGAGGTCTGCATTTTTCACATGCCTCTGTCATCCTGGCCCGCGTAGCCCATGCTCTGGCTGTACGGAGGCAGGGCCCCGTCTACCCAGAAAACAGGGAGTGGAGAGGGGATGCCAGCCCCTGCCACTCCCCTCAGCTCCAGCTGGCAGGCAGGCAGGAGAAGCTTGCTCTTGGGCTGGTTTCACTTCCTGGTGTCCTCAGACCTGTCTGTCGGGTTTGGTTTGGGTTGAAGACCGAGAGAGGAAGTGCTTCCATACAAAATAAAAGAAATTCAAGAATCTGCCTCTACCCTCCACTCCACCACCACAAAAGAATGGGATTCAGAATAATAATGAAAACAATAATAATAATGAAGATGGTAACAATGATAAATATAGCTATAATTCACTGTGGGCCTATGCATGCTCAGGCATTGTCTGAAGCATTTTGATGGCCGATAAATTCATTTAATTATCACAACAACCTCAATGCCACAGATACCATTATTATCCCCATTTTAGAGATGAGAAAATGAGCCTTAGCGACACTAGATAACTTGCCTAAGTTCAACCAGCTAAAAAGTGGCAGAGCCAGCCTCTGGGCCCAGCCTGCCTGGCGCCAGACCCCCTGCGTACCACACCCAGGGCCCCAGGCCTCCCAGGTGCAGTACAGATATGGCTCTGATTCCATTATCCTCTATCAGCCAACCCCAGATCCCAAACACCCACACCCCAAACTCCATCACCAAATAACCTCCCTGGAGTGTGTGGGGCCCAAGAGGTAAGAGCTGGGGTGAGGCCCAACTAGGTCTCCCTCCCAGAAGAAAAACACAGGGAGGTGGGAGGGACCGGATGGGAAGCCCTGCCCTTTTCAGTCCCAGCACCCGAGGAAGCCCTCAGTTCAGGAGATGCTCCAACAGTGCAGCAGCCCAGTTCCCTGGTGACTTTTTCTTTTTTTTTTTGTGAGGAAGATCAGCCCTGAGCTAACATCCATGCTAATCCTCCTCTTTTTTTGCTGAGGAAGACCAGGTCTGAGCTAACATCTATTGCCAATCCTCCTCCTCTTTTTTTGTTCTCCAAAACCCCAGTAGATAGCTGTATGTCATAGTTGCACATCCTTCTAGTTGCTGTATGTGGGATGCGGCCTCAGCATGGCCGGACAAGCGGTGCGTTGGTGCGCGCCCAGGATCCGAACCCCAGCTGCCAGTAGCAGAGCGCGCGCACTCAACCCCTAAGTCACGGGGCCGGCCCCCTGCTGACTTTTTCTTAGGCAAATTTTCACCAGCATCAAGAATGTCCCTTCCTCAAGGTGGCTGAGGCTGAGCCTCTTTGCTAGAAAAGATTCTGGCTCCCTGGTCCAGCTGCCAAAAGGTGGGGACATGGGCAGCCCTGGACACCAACAGGCTGACTGGCCAGGTCATTCACATTTTCCTCCTCCAGGCCAGGCAGTATCTAACTGCTGAGCCCAAATAAGATGCTGTCTCTGCCCTCAGAGGGCTTACTCCTTCCCACTCCACGGCCAAGTGGCACACACTGAGCCCCACCACCAATGGCTGCCACCAGCTTTTGGGCCAAGTCCTGGGCTTCAATTCCGCTCAGCTTAACAAGCCAGATCTGCTCCAGCACAACAGCAGCTTGACAAACTCACGGCGTGGGTCTTCTCTGGGAAAGACGCGCATGGAGAGGAGGCAGCAATTCCCCCATTGTGGTAAAGAATAAACAGAGAGGTACAGCAAGACAGTGTGGCCATCAGGCTGTCTGAGCCCCAGAGAACATCTGGCTCACTCTGGCCGCCACATCTCTCCATTCCCACCATCACGCCACCCTGGACCAAGCCACCATCAATGTTTGCCTGCGGTCACTGCGGCAGAGTCCCAGCCAGTCTGGGCACTGATCCTCCCGGCCTCTTCATGCCTCCCCGACTGTGGCCTTGGCTCCACCACAGTGGTCTCGGCTCCTCAAAAGGGTTTCACTCTACACTTAAGGTCTGGGCATTTTACTGTCTGTACGTCAAGCCTTATCAAAAACTATAGGAAGGCCACTGGTGCAAGAATCTCATTAGCAAGACTTAGCAGAGAGCATACAAAACAATTTTCTCAAACATTACCATTTCAAAGCAATCTACAATAAAAATCTTCATGACTACATACTTGCTTGTGGGTAATACTAATTCCAGACCATAAGAAACTGAGGATAAATTAATTTTGTCCTTAAAAACAGTTTCCTCACTCTCCTTGGGACCTGCTGCTTGCCATGGAACACTGTCCCCTAATGCCCTTACACAGTCTTCACGTCTCAACTTCCACACGTCTCAATCCCCTTACAGCGGAATCCCCTCAGCCCCCAGGCCAGGCTATGCCACACGCACCAACAGCATTCTCTACCTCTTCCCTTCATATGCTTTTCATGGTGACCATTTCAGTAGAATTTTCTGACTACGGCCAGCAATTAATTGAAAAAGTCAGTTAAAGCAACTTTTGTGTATATGACACACACTCTCTACGCATCTCATTTTAAATGGAAACCTACACGTGCACATTCCTTGGCCAATCTTTTTGATGTCGGGTCAGGGTCTTTTCTCGGAGTGTGGGTTTGTTGACCAGAGCTCCTGTATTGTCTATTTGCTAATTTTATGTTTCTTTAAAGCAGAATAAGAACTTAAAGACATCCTCAAAGAAATCTGAGTGTGAAATCCTTCTGAATTTTTACAAAATGTTTACAGTTGTCTTGTCCATGTCTATTTTGACAGGATTTTATTTGAGGGATTTCAAAATCATTCCAAAGTGGTCAAACACATATTTATAAAAACAACTCTCTGCACTCACTCTGAGGTACAGCACAGAGCTTCAGAGCTCAGACTGTGGCACCTAGATGAATTCTAATGCAGTTACTTCTTAGCTGTATGACCTTGAATAAGTTACTTAAGCTCCATGCCTGTGGCCTAGCTGTAAAGTTGGGGTTTTGGCTATTATTGATTTTTCATTTTTTTATGTAAAGTACAATTATATAATTACAATAACAAGTACAACTGCCACAAACAGGTTCGGGAACAAACAGCTGACTCTTGATAAGCACCCAACTTCACTGATGAAGCGTAAGTACAAGGGTAAACTAGAGGCCAGCCCACTGGCTGGGAGTGTTTAGCAGGCCAAGGGTATTAGTGTGTTTCACAGATGGAAATGGGAAGCATCAGGTAAGCCAGGGGTCAACTAAGCCCATGATAGTTAAGAAGGACTTTAAGGAACTTGCTCATCATCTGTCTTCAACCCTGGCTGCACATGAGAATCACCTGGCAAGTGACAAAGTACAGGGCTCTGACATGCCCAGAGACTGCCATAAGTGGTATGAGGTGGGGCCTGGGCACAGGCACTTAGAAAAGCTCCTAGATGATTCTACAAGCAGGGCTGAGGACCAGCGCACTAGAATGTAAGCTCTAGGAGGGCAGGGCCTGCCTCTCTTGGTTCACCACTGGACACACAGCACCTCGTGCAGTTCCCGGCCACAGCAGGGACTCTCATCCTATCTTTTAAAGGAGTAAATGGTGGCCACCTAGTTTCAAATGCCAGGGCACACAGGCTCCACTCCCACTTCCTAGCTGCCCTATCACACCAGTGGGTAGGAGCCAACCACACGAAGCAGCTGAGGCCGTGCCAGAGAGGCAAACAAAGGCACCGAGGGAGAAGTTAGGCCTCTGCAGGAACTCAGGGCCTCAAGGGTGATAAACATTCAACCCAGAAACTAGTTCCAGGAGGTACCAGCAGGAGCTGCAGTTAATCATTCACCCCGCACCACAGGAAGGGGGCAGCCTGTGGGGCAGTTCCAGCCCCAGGGCTTCCCCAACTCTGGGCAGGTCCTTTCAGTTGACAGGTCATCTAGACAGAGAGGAGAGGCCGGACCCAGCCACAGGTGAGGAGGACGGGATGGGTGGCCTGGGACAAAGGCCCTGGATCCAGTCTCTGCCCCCACCCACTCCAAGTCTGACTTCTCTCATCGAGGACACCTCAACACACGTGCCCTGAGCAGCCCCCCACAACGACATCACAAAAGGGCAGAAAGCAGCTGAGGGAGTAAGTGTGAAAGGCAGAAAGGGAACAGTGGTTGCTAGGCAACAGGCCCCAGCCTGCCTCTCTTTGCTCGGGTGACAGCAATGAGGTCTGGTCAGGGCTACTTGGCAATGCGAACACCTTTTCCTCCCAACAGTTGCTTCTTCGAGTCAGGGTGAAGCTCTGGTTATCTGGTGGCCTCTTCAGCTCAAGCCCCCAAAAGCGTGGGCCCTGAAGGAGTACCCTGATCCGCCCACTCTTAGGACACAGGAGTGTTAACAGCAGAATCAGGTAATGACTCCTTCCTTTGCTCCATTCACTCTGCCATTACTCCTGTACTCTGTACAGGCTCGCAGCCTGCTGATCTTAGCTGTGTTTCAAGAGTATAAGTTAGAGGCCAGCCCAGTGGTGTAGTGGTTAAGTTAGCGTGCTCCGCTTTGGTGGCTGGGGGTTCGCGGGTTCAGATCCTGGGCGTGGACCTACACACCGCTCATTAAGCCATGCTGTGGTAGCATCCCACATACAAAATAGAGGAAGATTGGCACAGATGTTAGCTCAGTGACAATCTTCCTCAAGAAAAAAAAGGATATTAGTCCTTTTGTTTTCAGCTGTCTCCAAGGAAGTTCACTGAGGTCTCAGCTCAAGTCAGTCTATTCCTCGGCTCCTACGCTGATCTCTCAAAGTCTTCCCAAAGGTTTGGCAATTGAGGCATGAAAAACAGGAAGGATCTAGAGCAGCGCTTTTTAAATTCTAGCTGAGTAGGTCCCAGGAATGGGAGAGAAAGTCCTTGCTCGCACCAGAGCTGTTCAGGAAAGGACTGGAGAATCCAGAGGCAGCCTCCAGGAAGAATCCAAGGGCCCCTCTCTTGGTGCCAGTCCTTGTTCCTGTTTCTATAGAGGAGGAAAGTCTACTTGTTGCTTGCTGGAGGCATTGAGCACAGAGACCCATCATCCCTTCAGTGTCCACCAGCTGCAGTGGTGGGCCAGCTGTTCTCTGAGATTGCTCCAGAGAGTGAAGTTGGGGGGTAGAGAGCAGCGCCTAGGGCAGGGCCTTGGAGAGGCCCTGCACTCAGGGCCTCTGTCCCACCTTTTCCAGGTTCACATGGACAAACTGATAACAAAGCAGAAGCACATCTGGAATGATGAGTTCTGGCAGAACCCCTGGGACCAGGGGGCCCTGGTAGTAATCATCTTATTCATCACCACGATTCTGTTTCTCACCTTCTTCGCTATTCTATTTGGTTTACTCTCTCCAGTTGAAGAGGTCAACGAGTGTGAAGAGTCATGACCTGACTTTCTTGGGGTCAAAAAGGGGGGGCTACCTGTTATACACTGTCAAAACACCATGTACCTTTTCTTCAAAGCTCTTTTAACAGTCTGGAATTATACATTTTCTTTGTGATTGCCTGAGAAGTGTCTGTCTTCCCCACTGGACCAAGCACCATCAAAGCAGGAGATGGGCCTCTTTGTGCTCACCATTGTATCCCCCATGACCAGTGTGCCTGGCACAGAGTCAGCATCAATCAATATTTGCTGGTTGAATAAATGAATGAAGGAACAAATGAGCAAACAGATGGGTAAACAGGAGGAGGCTGGGCTGTTGGCTACGCCAGCCCAGAGACACCAGGAGACAATCGACCCCAGTTCAATTGAGGCCTAAACACAAAGCTGTTCTTCCATCTCAGACAAGGTGCCGAGGCCTCTGGGCCGGAGGATGCTTCAAACCTAATTACTGATCCTTTTGACACTAAAAGATAAAAAACCCTGTCATGAATAATCAAACACTTCTTTTTCATGGCCAGAACACAGAGAAAGGAGCAGAGACGTAACTGCAGAGAAGAAAGGAAAAATGCTGGATGCCCCGCCCTGGCCTCATTCACACTGAATCGGGTGTCTTTTCTGTCGGCCCCAGAGGTGCCCAGGTATCCCTCACAGGGTCCCACAGCCCTCATGCACCCCACACCCTACAACACTCCCTCTGTAGAAATGTTCCCGCCTCTACTAAAGCCACCACACTGGCCTCTCCCTCACTGCCAGGTGCCCGCCCTCAGCAAACAGCTGCTTCAACTTCAACCTCAAACCAGGACTATTCTTAGAAAAGGGGCAAATATCTGGCAGAGAAAGAGCTTTTTCTTCATGCTATGCATTATTTATGCAATAAAGAAACATTTCCTTTTACTCAAACAGCAATTTCAAATCCAGCCACACCAGCAGTGTTTATTTCATCCCAGGGCCTGGAAGTCCTGGAATCTGGAACCCTCACATCTACAAACGAGATAGGAGAGATGAGGCTGCACACGGGGCAGCAAGAGGCCCACCGATGCCTGGACCCCCTGACGCACTACAAGAGCCCAAGCTCCCTGGTATGAGACAGGAGAAATAACGGCAGAGGCCCCTAGGAGGACCTGTCTTCTTGCCTGGAGGGCTGCTGCAGCCTCTTGGGATATGGCAGAGCTAACCCTCCAGACAGCCCTACAGAGCCTCAGACTCATCCCAGACAAGAACCCAGCCAGGGTTATTTCCAGTGGAGGGGACTGTGACAACTAGCAAGGACACTTGGCCCCTTCATTGTGAGCACTTTGCTCAAGGAGCCTAAGAAGGCCTAATTTAGCAACTCCCTGTACTAGTGCTTGAAAAGGGTTCTGGTCGCCAACAGCTGTGGGCAAGGGTGGTCCTGGTACTGCAGCCAACCACCTCAGCTGGGTGCGGTCTTACCACAGAGGCCAAATGAAAGATGGCTGCTTGGAGAAGGCAACAGCCTCAGTCCACCGACTCCTCGGTGAATAGGAGGGGTGGGAATCAAAACACATGGCCCAAATAAGTGCCTCTCTGGTTTCCAGAGGAGAGTCCCAAACGTCTGCTAGACACCAGTACCACATACTTAATCAGCTCCACGCTTCCAGAATCTAGACTTGCAAAAACCAAGATGGCACATGTGCATGCAAATGTGCATGTCACTGAAAATCAGAAGATCTGGGATTAGTAGAGTCTGTCTACTGTAAGCTTTGTGACTGTGACCTCTCTGGATCTCGGTCTGTTCATCTCTAGGTCTGAAGCAATCCTTTCTGCCTCATCTACCCCACAAGGTGATCCAATGAGATCGTCCCAATGACAGCAGAGAAATCAAAGAGCTTTTTAGACCAAAGGGCTACACAAATGCAAAGTGCTCCCCGCTTGTCCAGAATCCTCCTGGATGTCCCCCACATGGTGCACTCACAGCTGCTCGTGCCCAGAACCCTGCCACAACTTGCCTGTCACTGAGCAGCTATCAGGCTCTTTCATGGCTCCCACCACCAGCAGATGCAGATAAAATAGATAAGTGGGTTCCATGTGGGCAGGCTGGTGTTGTTAGAAAAGCTGATTTCTCTCCAAGCACATTACCTCCCACCAAGAGATAACCTGGGTCACACGCCTCCGTGTGGGTCTGAGATAAGCGTGACTATTACTCAAGTGAAGCCAGCAGTCCAGTTCAGCGGCATGTGATGACCACAATGCCATTGGCTCAGAACTGGTCACAGGAGTCAGGACCGAGTCATTCATGGGACCAGCCATTCCAGATGGGGTGAAGTAGGGTGGATGGACGACCATTCAAAATACTGAACGAGTTCTCACACTGCCAAGAGTTTCTGGGGCCTTCCACAGAAAGGTGGAAGCGTACTGACTTCCATGTTGCCTGACAGAATGTGCCCCACACAAGGGCTTTGGCAGGCAGGGGTCCCTCGGTGGCCCAAGAGCTGCTCTACGTTAGCTGGTTAACTAGTGGGTGCTAGGGAAGGAAAAGATGAACTAACACTTTGTTCCATGTATGAAATAAGTCACTCACCCTAATTCTTCACAGAAGGTCACCAGGGCATCAAAGGCCACAATAGCAGCTTTATCGGATGCTTTGTTCCCTCTCTTTTCCTGGAGACAAGAAACGACCATTTAGCAAAAGTCTTACATAGTTGGACTACTAGGTAGCCCAAAAAATGATGAGGGAGGGGCCAGCCCCGTGGCGTAGCAGTTAAGTGCCTGCGCCCCACTGCTGGTGGCCCGGGTTCGGATCCTGGGCACGCACTGATGCACCGCTTGTCAGGCTGTGCTGTGGCGGCGTCCCATGTAAAAGTGGAGGAAGATGGGCACAGATGTTAGCCCAGGGCCAGTCTTTCTCAGCAAAAAGAGGAGGATTAGCATGGATGTTAGCTCAGGGCTGATCTTCCTCACAAAAAACAAAAACAAACAAACAAAAAAACCAAAAAATGATGAGGGAGAAACATTGAATGACACTAAGAAAGCCATTTACAAAACAGCATCCCCAAACCTTTCCATGCATCAGAACTACCTGGGTAACTTTTTAAAAGAGTGACCTGAGGACCACAACCAGACTACCGAATCAGTTTCTGGAACTGGATCTTTTGGGAGTTTATACTTTCAGAAAGCTGCTCAGCAGATTCTCATGCAAAGGGCCCAGGGACTGGCATTTGGGAACCACTGTACAATATGATCTAATGTAAGAGAAGTAAAGACATGCACAAGTGCGTGTGCTTAGATATGAAGGAACATATATTCCTAAGTGTGTATGGAAGGACATACACTAAACTGTTAACAGTGATTACTTCTGAGTGTTGGGATTATGCATCATTTGCCTTTCTGTACACATCTTATTTGTCAAATTTTCCTTTTAAAAAATTGTGAAATAAAAAAAATACAGAAAGTAAAGAAAACATAACAGACACTGATATCTGAGATACTATCTACTAACTTTCTGCTTCAGGAAGGTGAACCATCCCCACCTCCCAAATGCACACAAATACACATACTTCCTCTACCCCCATTCTCCCAATATGTTTATGTCACAATTTCTTCTTAAACCATAATTTTCTTTATTATGACTACATCAACATGGTTCAGAGCTAAACCACAGGATTACATTTTTACATTTCCTATGATCACATATCCTTTCTTGTACAACTTTGTTTCCCTAAAATTAACAGCTGCCTTGTTTTTTCATTTACTTAGATCTCAGTTTATCACTAATTCAACCCTAAATGTTCTGACATAATGAAAAATTCATTTCAATACGGGCCAAAGAAGGCAGGCTTCCATTTTTATTTTTGGAAACTTCCTTCCTGGAACCTTCTGTCGCCCTTGTTCGATCTGGACCGCTGTTCTCTATGCCTGATGCACAGCTGTCTTTCTGAGACTACCCTTCGATACTGTCCTAGGACATTCTCTTTGCCTTGCTCCGGGGCAGATCTCTAGCTCCTTTCTCGGTTTACTGCCTCTGTGGTGGAGAACATCCTTTAGTAGCTTCTCCACAGGAGGAAGTTTCTTGAAACCGTATGTCTGAAAAATGTTTTTGTCTTTATCTTCACACTTAACTGGTTGGCTGGGTAGAAAATTCTAGATTGGAAATGGTTTATCTAGAATTTGAAGAATTGTTGTCTTGTTCCTGGTATTACAATGGAGAAAACTGATGCTCTGTGGCTCCTTGTTCTTCATATATCACCTCTCTGGAAGCTTTCTGGATCTTCTGTTTATCTCAAATGATCTCAAATGTCTCAGTGATGAGCCCAGCATGAGTTCTTGTAATTCATTGTGTTAGTAAATTTTAAATAAACACCTTTTACCCAAAGACCTTACCAAAATCTTGTCCCTGTCTAATTTGAATTTCAGACAATAGAGACCAGTTAATCATGTCCCTTTAGTTCATGGCAGACTATCATTCTTGGTCCATGCATTCCCAATCCCTCCTTGCATTCACCTGCTCTCCCCATTCATTCATTCATTCATTTATTCAATAAACATTCAGGGCCGGCCTGGTGGCGCAAGCGGTTAGGTGCGCGTGCTCCGCTGCGCCAGCCCAGGGTTTGCCGATTCGGATCCCGGGCGCGCACTGATGCACCGCTTGGCAAGCCATGCTGTAGCGGTGTCCCATATAAAGTGGAGGAAGATGGGCATGGATGTTAGCCCAGGGCCAGTCTTTCTCAGCAAAAAGAGGAGGATTGGCAGATGTTAGCTCAGGGCTGATCTTCCTCACAAAAAAAAAAAAATTCATTAAGCACCTACTATGTTACCAGAACTGATCTGGGCATACAGATACACAGGAGACAAAAGGTCCCTGCTCTCATGGAACTCACATTTCAACAGAGCACACAGAGAATAAGCAAATCTATAACATAAGACAGTGATAAATAGGATTTTTTTTTAAAGCAAGATAGGAGCCTTCTTGGGCCCTCAGCTACGCCTGTTACCCCCATGGTGAGTATGGACTGTAATTTCTTCACTTCTCATTGCTGGATATTTGGTTTGTTTCCCATTTTCTGTCCTCATGAACAACTCTACCATCCAAGCCCTGAGGCACACGAGCTTATGCACTGATCCTTTTATTTCATGGGACTGGGTTCCAGAAATAGGATATCTGGGTCAAAAGGTACCTGTATTTTAAAGTTTATTAGATATTGCTAGATTGCTTCCCCCAAAAAACTGTAACACTTCATTTTTCTCTTGGCAAAGTATAGGCACTCCCTGCACACGCCCATCAGCAACAGGTGTTAGACTCTTTTACATGTGTGTCAAATCATTTTACTTTAATTTGCATTTATCTTATTACTATTGAATTTGGATATCCTTGGATGTGCCATGTGGAGGAGCTTTTCTAGGAATTTTCTCTTCATATCTCTTGTTTTTTCTTGTCAATTGGTAAAAGCTCTATTTATTTTCAACTTTAACTTTTGGTTTGCCTTCTACATTAAATATTTTTCCAGATCTACTGTTTATCTATTGGCTTTATTTATGGTATCTTTTGCCACAGAAATTTTTCCCATAGGTTCAGGATTTATAGAAATTTAAGAATTTCTTCTATATTCAAATATTTTTTTAAAAGATAGCCTTCTGGATTTCTAATTCTCATTACAAAAGTATCTCTAGCCCTAGATTATACAGTGGACTAAATTTTCTTGCAAAATATTGTTTATTTTTCACATGTAGATCCTTAATCTATCTTTTATATAAGGTGTTAAATGGGGCACTTTTATTTTATTCCACAGGGATAGCCTGTTGTGTAAGTATCACCTAATGGAAAATCCATTCTTTTTCCATTAAATTGAACTATCAGCTTCACCAAATGTCAAACTGTCATATATTCTGGGACCTATTTCTAATTCTCTCATCTGTTCCACTGATTGTTACTGGATTATGTGGATTTGATTACACTGGCATTATAGCATGTTTTTTTGTTTTTTGTTTTTTGTTTTGTGAGGAAGATCAGCCCTGAGCTAACATCCGATGCCAATCCTCCTCTTTTTGCTGAGGCAGATTGGCCCTGGGCTAACATCCATGCCCATCTTCCTCTACTTTAAACGGGACACAGCCATAGCATGGCTTGACAAGTAGTGTGTCGGTGCACGCCCGGGATCCGAACCTGCAAACCCCGGGCCACTGAAGCGGAGCACGCGTAAACCGCTATGCAACCAGGCCGGCTCCTATAACGTTCTGATACTGGGTTAGCAAGGCCCCTCACCATTCTTCTTCTTTTTTTTTTTTTGTGAGGAAGATCAGCCCTGAGCTAACATCCATGCCAATCCTCCTCTTTTTGCTGAGGAGGACCGGCCCTGAGCTAACATCTATTGCCAGTCTTCCTCCTTTTTTTCCCTTTTTCTCCCCTAAAGCCCCAGCAGATAGTTCTATGTCATAGTTGCACATCCTTCTAGTTGCTGTATGTGGGATGCCATGGCCGGGCAAGCGGTGCATTAGTGCACGCCCGGGATCCGAAGCCCAGGCCGCCAGTAGTGGAGTGCACACACTTAACCGCTAAGCCACAGGGCGGGCCCCCTTTCTTCTTTTTCATACTTTTCCTTACTATTCTTGGGCACTTATTCTTGCATATAAATTCTAAGATTCCACTTTCCAATAAAACTCTTTTTGGATTTCAACTGGAACCTCATTAAATATTTATATTAACTTTGAGGAAAATTGATAGTTTGACGTCCTCCCACCCAGTCTCTGTACCTGTTCAGAACTTGTTTTCTTTCAATGAGATTTTAGTTTTTTTCATCTAAATCAGTGGTTCTCATTCCTGGCTGCATATTAAAACCAACTGGGGAGCTTTAAAAAAAAAAAGTCTCTTACTAATAGCCTGTAACACTTATTTCTAGGTATTTTATAAGTTTTGTTCTTGCAAATTAAATATTTTTCATTTCCATTCATAGGTATTTATGGTAATGTGGAGAAAAACTACTGATTTTTAAAATATTTCTCTTATATGCAGCCACCTTGCCAGTTTTTCTTATGAATTCTAGTAGATTTCCAGTAGAGTCTTTGTTTCCTAGGCAGACATTTGTTGACATTTCTACCTGCTGGTGTCTTCTCTCCTGTTCTCCTTGTTGTTGTGAGTTTATATATTTTTTGGTCCTTTTATTGCCCTTTTGGTAGAGATCAGAAATAAGTACCCGTGCTCAATCTTTTAACGAAAAGTCGACACACATCCTTTCTCAACTTGCTTTTTTCACACAACGTTATGCTTTACAGGGATTTACCCATGTTGATTCATGTAGATTTACTGTGTCATTTTTAACTGCTCTAGACCATTCCACTGTGTAACAAACCTACTGTTTACTTATCCAAGACCCTCCAGAGGAAGAGTTCAATTCCACTATGATGGTGTTGCAGCAAACATCCCTGTACATCCTTGTGTATGAACATCCCTGTACACATGACAACTTGTCTATCTAGAAGTGGAATTACTGACTCACAGGGCACCAGTACTCTCCACTTGTTCATGTCACGTCATTTCTCTTCAAAGCAGTTGTACCAGCCTATATTTCTGACAACACTGAGTTACCCTTCCCTCACACTCTTGACAACAGTGATTATAAAGATGTTTTATATTTTTGCCAATCTGAAGGGTATAAAACAGTACCTTGTTGTCTAATTTGCATTTCTCTGGTTCCTAAGTGAAGTTGTACATCAGTTCATACATTTATTAGATATTCTGGTTTCCTCTTCTCTGCAATTCATACTTTTTTCTATGCAGTTGTTTGCCTTTTACTTACTTACCAGTAGGAGTTCTCTATGTATTCAGTCAATTATGTATACTGCAAATATCTGCCCCAACGATGGCTCATTTTTTCACTTTGTTTATGGTGTCTCTCATTATATAGAAATTTTTAGTTTGCTTTTAGTCAAATAGATCATGTCTTCCTTAATGGTTTCCTCTTTTAAAATCTTGAGGGCTGGCCCAGTGGCGCAAGCGGTTAAATGCGTGCGCTCCCCTGTGGCGGCCCAGGGTTCGCCGGTTCGGATTCCAGGCGCACACTGAAGCGCTGCTTGGCAAGCCATGCTGTGGCGGCGTCCCATATAAACTGGAGGAAGATGGGCACGGATGTTAGCCCAGGGCCAGTCTTCCTCAGCAAAAAAAGAGGAGGATTGGCAGATGTTAGCACAGGGCTGATCTCCTCACAAAAAAAAAAAAAAATCTTGACATACTCTTCCCTTCCTTAAGGCCATAAAATAATTCCCCCAATCTTAGTTTTTTGAGGTCTTTAATCCACCTGTAACTCATATGTGTATGGTATGGGGGGTTGGGATCTAATTTTATCTTTTTCCAGCACTAATTATTCAACAGTTCATCTTTTTCCTGTTGATTTGTAACACTACCAATCATTCACCAAGTTCCCTTATATACATGGGTCTGTTTCTAGACTCTCTACAAAGAATGTATAATCAGTAAAAAAAAAAAAAAAAAAAATGAGACTAACAAAAACTAAGAACTTATAACAATATGGGAAAATGCTTATGTAAAATGCTAATTAAAACAAGGCAGGATTGATCTTGACTATGGAAAGAAACAAAAGATTATACTAAGATCAACTAAATACAAAGAAAAAAGTCTAACCTAGCTTGTTGCAAACTGCCTATGCACCAACACACCATTCCTCGCTTGATATACTTTGTAGGCCCAGGAGTATCCCTCTTGCTTACAGAAGCTCCATCTGGGTTCAGAAATAAGCTGCGTGCAATTTGAGTGGTGGGTTCGGACAGAAAAGGCTCCTACTGCCCAGGACTCACCTGGAGTTTCGCTACTTCCTTCCTGATCAGGAAGCTGACTTGGTCCCGGTCATGCCTGGAGTAATAGAGTCGGCACCAGGAAGGCTTCCCGTCCCTGCCTGCCCGGCCAGACTCTTGGTAGTACCCAGCCATAGACTTAGCAATATTCCAGTGGGCGACAAACCTGCAGGACCCAAAGGGACAAGCAGTGTAAGATGTGGAAGAGCTGAGGGGAGGAGTGATCTGAGTCAGCAGAGCAGGGCTCTCCCAGTGACCAGGAGCGGGAAGGCTAGCAGGTAGAGAGGCAGAGAGAGGATCCCAGAGCAAGTGTGGCTAGGACACCTACGGTCCATCAGCAGGGCTCCCTGCCACGCAGCAGCCCAGTTTGGAGACCACAGCAGAGTTAGAGTTAAGGGGCCAATCCCAGCACATATGAGAAATCAAAAAAAACCTCACAGTCAGAGGCCCAGTGGAAAAAATACTAGATGTAAAGAAACAAGATTAGGCCACTTATAAGCTGCACAACCTTGAATAACTCCTTTATAACCTCTTTGAAGAGGGAAAGGGATAACATTTATTAAATACCTACTATGACTCAATGTATATGTTTGTCTCATTTAACTTTTACAGTCACCGTCATGTGAGGTAGCCCCATTTTATAGACAATGAACTTGAGACTCAGAGAGATAAATTTGTACAAAGTGACATAGCAAGGGGACTGCAGGGGGATTTGAGCCTAGGGGTGTCTGACTTCAAAGTTGTCACCTAACAAGACACAGCTGACTCAGAGTTCAAACTCTGATTCCAAAGTCCGTGTTCTCTCAAACGTAGTACACGGACTGAGTTCTATCCTGACCAACTGTGAGGCTTAACAAGACCATGTACACAAAAGTGCTCCGCAAATCATACAAGGTATTATTGTTGGTGTTAATCAGAGCAAAGGGCTCCAGGCTGTCGCCCAAAATGTCCCTGGAAGGTCAGGCGTGGCTAGAGGTAAAAGACTTCCCAACAGTTGCCAGTCTGGGGCTAGGAGGCTGGGATGCACCCATCTCTTCTAGACTGTCAGTAAGCAGTAACAAGGAATGACGGGAATAAGATCTTTGCCTTTGACTTCCCACAGGGAGTAGTTTAAGATAGTTCATTCCACTCTCTCACAGAGTCCATCTGCTAAGATGTGAGCAAACAGGACTGTGTTAATGCATGAGCCTGACGGTCTGCATGTTGCCCCCTCACGGGGAATGGCAGGATCCTGTGTGCAGCTGGCGGGGAGCAGGCTGCACAGGAACTGTCAGCATTTGGGCTGCGTATGAGGGACTCTCTCCTGCGGCCTCCTTCCCCTCTGGCCCTAGAAGGAGCACATGGACCTGGTCCTCTAGGCAGAGCACTAAGCAGCCAACCGTGAGCCAGACAAGAACCAGAGCTCACCTGACGTTAGCTTTGTCCACTCCCATCCCAAAGCTAATGGTTGCAACAATTATAGGGACCTTCTCCTCCATCCACTCGTTCTGCACCAGTGTTCTTTCAGAAGGCTTCAGCCCTATAAAGGAAGGGAAGGCGGGGAAGGAAACTTGCATTTCCCTTGGGTTTCCCTTGGGGTCTCCCTTGGTTTGACACTCTGCTGGGCAATGCATACACATCCTGAATCCATCACTTACTAGCTGTACGACCTTGGGCCAGGCACTCAACCTCACTGAGGCTGAGCTAATAAACGTAAAGACCCTAGCCCTTGTGTGGCACAGAGCACTCAATCAACGTTAGAACCAAGATTCAAACCCAAGTCCCTTGGCTTCCACAGCCTATGCTATTTCCACAACACCAACATCTGGGCTTATAAAAACTCATCATCTGCTGCTGGGTGGGCAAAGGGTGAGAAAAAGAATTCAGGAGTCACAATTCTCATTTTAGACCTCATTCATGTCTACACTCCGTTATGTGGATTCAAGTGAATCACTTTAGCTCTGCGTGGGTATCTGGAAAAAGATGATGGACCATCTGATTATCCAGGATCCATAAGGAACAAGAGACCCGCTAAGGGGCCTCTGAGAGTGAAGAAGACCACATGGCCTGGGTGCTCCTTACCTGCATGGTAAGCCTTGGCATTCACGCCCCTGTAACTGAGCTCTATTGCCAGCTGTTCACAAGCCTCTCTAGTCCTGCAGTAGACAATGCCGCAGCCAGACAACAACTGAATGGGGTGACACAGAAGAAAATCAGCATTGGGAAGCACAAGACAGTCAGCCCATTATACTGTGGCCTGCTTTAAAAGAAGCTCTGCAATCTTCCTCTCATCAGCCTCACAGTCTCCTCTAAGGCAGGATACCCAAGAGGGCTCTGCCACTTTCCAACACAGCAGGACCAAAGCAGCTCAAAACCCAACCTACCTAACTCCTCTGCCTCCTCCCTTCAAACCTTGGATAGGTCTGCAAAGGCCACCCTCAGCGGGGCCGGCTGCTTGCCTCCCGCAAAAGGATTCCAGGACAAGGGAACCCCAGTAAGGGGAACAGTGCCAGGAAACCAAAGGAACAACCCTCTGTGCACGAGTTTTAAGAAGCTACAGCTAGTTCTGGTTGAAGAAGCTGAAAAAAACAAAGGTCTTAGAAAACCAATATCCATCTCTATGCTCCAGATAGCACCCCACTGCTCCAGGTGCATCTTGGCCCCTCCATCCTCAGAGCTCTCACCCCTTTATCAGCCTTCTGTCCAAGAGCCTTAAGGCAGAAGTCCCTCAGGTTCCCATAGGGATCAGAAAGCAATTCCTTAAACTGCACGTCATAGAAGAGGTTGGCCCGGAAGCAGGGAGTCTTGAAGATGGCAACTGGTTGCTTCAGGTGCAAGGCAGCAAACACATCCTCTTGGACCTGTGGGGTGGCTGTGGCGGTCAGAGCTACACATGGGGCATGTGCCAGGCGGGAGCGCAGGGCACCCAGGCGCAAATAGTCAGGACGGAAGTCATGCCCCCACTGGGAAACACAATGAGCTTCGTCCACCACCAGGTAGGAGAGCAGGTGGCGGGACACCAGGGAGTTCAGGGTGGGCTGGAAGGAGGCTGAAGCCGCCATCTCTGGCGTGATGTACAGAAGTTTGGTCCGGGGCTTTTCTTGCTCCAGGTCAGAGAGCAGCTCGTTCTTCTCCTGTGCTGAGAGTTTCGAGTTCAGAGAACTCACTCGTACCTTCAGGGCCAGCAAGTGATCCACCTGGTCCTGAGGGCAGAAGAAGGAGAGGCCACAGAGGGGAGTATAACTGGCCCTCAGGACTCAATGGTAAATGTCATTGCGACTCCCTGGGGTATTTTCCAGTCATAAAACATCCTCCTCCCACCCTCCAATATGTCTTCTCTTTGCAGATAAGAAGTACAGATGGTGAAGTAGTTGAGAGGACAGGCTCTGCAGCCAACAGAACTAGATTTAATCCCAGCTCACCTAATCGCAACAGGCTCTTTGGCTGGTTCTTAACTTTAACCTTTCAATTTTCTCACCTTCTTTCTCTCTATATATCATAAAAATAGTAACTACCTAATAGGATTGTTGTAAGAATTAAATAAAATTTTACATCTCCAAGGTGAAACTAACGCACATAAAGCACTTAGCACAAAGCCTGACATCTAGTGAACACTCATTAAGCATTGTTATTGTTGCTCCCTCTCTCTCTTTCTTCATGGCAGATGGCTCTTAACCACACAGCCATACTTCCTCATTTCTGATTCTATCAGCCCATCTGCAGGCCTTAAATATAGTCAGAAGTGCAGAGCAGATATTAATGCATCCCAACCAGTTTCTCATCTTTTTTCTGTCTCACAGCCGTGCCCTTACCAGAACAAAGCAAGATACCAGGGATGCCCCCATATCAATTTAGCTGTTTATCTATCTGATCTTCTGTCCTGTCAAGAGTGCACACATGTGTACACATGAGTGAGTGTGTGTGTATATACAGATACAGTTCCATATTCCTCTGAACAAAAAGTTACAAAGAAGAGTGAGAGATCTCAGGCCATCAAAACCCAGAAGACTCATTTACAACCTACCAGCGTGATATGCACTAATGGAGAACCCCACATTTGGGCAATTCAGAAACCCAATATAGAGAGAGAGACAGGCAAATCAAAGAAAATAAGAGGGGAAAAAAAAAAAAAGAAAGAAAAAGTAAAATTTCCAGCTATAAAAAAACCTTCCCCTAAACTTTTTGGGCTACTATCTTCATTTCTCTAAGCCTCACCTGAATCAAAGCGATGAGAGGAGAGATTACGATGGTGATGCCTTTGGCCAACAGAGCAGGGAGTTGATAGCAGAGGGATTTTCCTGCCCCTGTGGGCATGCACACAAAGACATCCTTGTCACCTGCAAAAATACAAGACAACATCTCAATGCCTTTTATCTTTTTCCTTCATCAAAGCCGTTGAAAATTAAATGATAATGTAGGAAAAGCACCTGGCAGAGTGTCTGGCATATGGGAGGTTCTCAATGTAACGTTAATTTCCTTCTCATCCTTTCTATGAAAAGGGCAGGGATCCAGGGAGATTTGGAAATGTGCACAAACCATTTCTGATAAAGGCAATAACAACTACAAGGTTAAGAAGTCTGAGTCGGCTGGGATACGGATGATTAAACTAAACAGCCATTGAAACCTGACTATTTCTAGACGAGTGGGCATATCTGTGTAGACATGGAAGCAACATCACTTAGAGGTCTTCGGTTTATAAATGTTATAATGTAATTAAGATTACACTGCTGCTTCCTTCTTGACAACTTCCATTTGTCCCCATATCTTAGGTTTATAATATTATTACTCCTTCCTTCCCTATTTGGGACCCAGGGTACTCAATCTTCAACAAGGGGATTACCTAGAAAGTCAGTGACTAGGTCAGGCAATTCCTGCCAACCCCACTACTGCCTACACACAAATGAACAAGAATGGGAACCTATGAACTGGTGTCAAAAACAATCTGTAGCTCCGGCCATGAAATGTAAGAACCAGAACAGATGGGAGGTTCTGCCAATAAAACTGCAAGCTTTGGGTGACAAGCCTACAAGATTTCCAAAACCAATTATGGACCAATGGCAGGGAGGTAGGAAGGGTCAGAAGTAGGGTATTCTGCAGCAGTGCTAAGGTAGAGCCAGCACAAATGTAAACACAGGTAGTTTGGCAATGTTACCTTTCACTACAGCCATGGTTGCACTCTCCTGTAAAGGCGTCTTAAAAGAGTCAAACCCAAAGACCTTCTTCAACGTGCTCCGGACTCGACGGTCAGCGCCAAAAGGAGAGGAAGGGTGGGTGCTCATCTTAGCGACAGACAGTGGCCAAAGGTTAAGGCAAAGGTGATGATCCTATGGTTGCCAAAAGAACCCTCTGCTCTGCTTGTAAAATACAGTTTATTTTTCTCTCTGAGTATAAATTCGCTTTATTACACTCAAGCAACATATTATTTTCAAGCAATACAGCTCCAGGTGAATTACCTCAAGCAATATATTCCTGTCTAATTAACATCTCCACTTTTATGCTCAGTGAAAATAAAAACATTGAACTATCCCAGGCCACATTTTAGCACAGTTAGAAATTAGATCACGAGAAGAAACACAAACGCCTTTGGAATAGTTCGGAGAAGGTGCAACTGTTTTTCTAAGAGCCACCTTCTGCTCCTTCTATAAGCGCAGCCATGACGACCATTCTTCCCCCCAGGACCCCGACCCTTTCTTCCCACCTCCTGGAGGAGAGCTCTTCCCTTTTCCTCCTCTGAGCCTCAGATTCGCTCTTTTCTCCCTTTCCCAGCCGAAGCCTCCCTCTCTTCACCCCAAGAAATCAGAGCCGGCCGTGAGCAGCCCAGGAGCGAAGGGCTCTCTCCGGGCCGCTGCTGCCCCCTGGCCCGAGAACTACTCGAAGACCTCCGTATGCCACCCCCAAATCTGAGAAGCAAAACCGCTAGGAATTTAGCGTCAGGTAAAACCCACACAACCTTGTATCCGTCGGGCAGTGATGACGTTACTCTAGCGCTGGCACGAGGGGCGGGGCCAGACCCAGAAATGGCCGTTTTGATTGGTTCCTGTCTGGAACAGACGCGGGGTCTCCTGGGATCCGGAAGAAGTGGCTTTTCCGCACGGAAGTCGACTTCTTGGAGTCATAGGAGTGAGCCACGCCGGGACTGTGGGTGTAAGATGGCGGGGAAGAAGAATGTTCTGTCGTCTCTGGCAGTTTACGCTGAAGATTCAGAGCCCGAGTCCGACGGCGAGGCTGGAGTCGAAACGGCAGGCAGCGCGGCTGGTGAGGCCCGAGTAGGGAGCTGGAAGGGGAGAATCAGGTGTCTGCTTGGAACGTTGCTCCTCTGGCAGGGCGGGAGGGAAAGAGATGGTCATTGTGCCCCAAATATGGGGCCCCGGAGCCGCGAAGCGCGATCGGGGTCCTGGGTGGGTCAGAGGGTAGACGCTTTGTAGTAAGAATGGACTGTCTCCTTCCGTCGATTGATTATTCTGCCGAAACTCACTGAAAGTCGTCTCCGTGCCGAGCATCGTGCTGGGCAGAGAGATGGACGAAAGGTAGAGAGGATCCAAAGCTACTGAACCACTACCTATTCCTCCGGGCTCGTTGTTTGATGGGGGAGCGATGAGTAAAACGTACGTGAAGGGTGATAAAGGTTGTATCTTGTTAAATTTGTAGCTTTTAATTAGGAATGTGCCCTAGACGCATCTCGGAGCTTTTAAAAATACATATATATCTGGTCTCCACTGCGAGAGAGTCTAATTCCGTAGATCTGGGGTAGGATCTGGGCATTTTGATGTTTTTAGGGCTCCTCGGTGATTCCATTACTTTGTGAGTTAAAGGCCATCAGTGATTTTGTTGCCTTACTTTGGTTGGGAATCACAATGTTAGGAAATGGGAACAGATTTCCTTGAGATCATAGACAGGGAGCAAGTTACCTAACATTCCGGGCCTTGGTTTTCTCATCTGGAAAGTGAGGGGGAATTAGACTAGGTTAGCTACTCTGTTTTGTGTGGTCTGTTTCAGTCAAGAGGTTCTCTCGTGGTTTCCCAGTAATTTGTAGTGTTTGGGGTTTTGTTGTTTGTTTGGTTTGTTTTAAGCATAGAAAAAGATTATGCTTCTCAAGTAGGTGTGATTGGGAACCCTTTGGAGTGCCCCCTGTTCAAGATCCTGTTCCTAGGGGAGGACACACAAAAATGAGGAAGACAGAGTCCTTGTCTTGTATGAGAAGACAGGTTTACTGGTGCCTATGATACAAGGTAGAGATATGCATATGAAAAGAGGTGCTTAAACAACATGTTATAATAGTTCAGAGAAGAGAAGGCTTCAATTGGCATAATATGTGGATTGGAAGCATTAGAAATAGAGTTTAGTACTTGGTTTTCTTCCATGTTCTTTTAATGATTTTGTACACTGAATTGTGGCCTTCCCAAAGGCAGAATCTGGGCCTACGATTCCTTACATGAGATTTAGGCTCCCCTTTTATCTTCAGAGATGGTTCTGGCTGCTCAAATCACTGAAGAGTTTTCTTGCGTTTTTTTTCCCAATTCATACCTTTTTCTTTTTTCCCTCTGTTTTAGAAGAGAAAGGTGGATTGGTGTCTGAAGCCTATGGAGAGGATGACTTTTCTCGCCTCGGGGGTGATGAAGAAGGTTATGAAGAAGAAGAGGATGAGAACAGCAAACAGTCGGTACGTAAATCTGTTCCCAAGTCCAGAACTGCTCAGGGCACCGTTTCATTTGTCAGAAACCAGAACTGTACCAACAGTGTTCCATTTCATGCCTAACTTCACATCCGTATTCCACACCCCCTACCCTCCCTGCTTTCGTTTGGTTTCAGTTGAGGAAACTAGGTTGGACGTCAGTACTTCTGTTTGAAAATCAAGCTTGTTTTCACCTGGAACACTTTGTATTAACTTTAGAATTGAAATGTGGGGAAAAAAGATGGTGGATTAGTTTATTTAACCCAGATATTAACGTTGGTTTTCCCTGTTTAGATAATTTATTCCGTTTGTAACAGTGCATTCGTCCTAATTGACCTATCATTTGTATCTGCAATTAACTCTGTATTATTTTTAATCTTGTTTGGGGCTCATTTAAATCTTGTAGTTTATTAAAAAGATTAGGAAGGAAAATTATTTTGTTTTTATTTATGGTTTGATCCTTAGCTTTTTTCCTTGACATTTTACTTGGCACTTTTATCAGAGTGCCCTTGGTTCTTGATCACAAATCTTAGCTGAAAGATTATGTGCTGGATAACAAAAGAGAATTTATGTCTTAATGAACCAGAAAGACTTGAGATACACAATCACCTGGGCATCATGAGCCAGAATTGAAAAAGTTTGGAGAAAAAACAAAGATTCAGGCTGGTGCTTAACACAAAGACGTACAAAGATGAATCTGGATATAAAATCTGGCTATTTAGCAACAGCTTTAATTGAAACAGTCAATGTACCTTATTATTTGTTTGAAAAATTTTATTACAGGTTGATTTTTTTGTGTGTGTGTGAGGAAGATCAGCCCTGAGCTAACATCTATTGCCAATCCTCCTCCTTTTTTTTGTTCCCCCCAAAGCCCCAGTAGATAGTTGTATGTCGTAGTTGCACATCCTGCTAGTTGCACATCCTGCTAGTTGCTGTACGTGGGACGCAGCCTCAGCATGGCCGGAGAAGCGGCGTGTCGGTGCGCGCCTGGGATCCGAACCCGGGCCGCCAGTAGCGGAGCGCGCGCACTTAACTGCTAAGCCACGGGGCTGGCCCTACAGGTTGATATTTAAGTGTTAGAATTAAAATACTTTCCAAGTTAAACAAAAATGCATTTTGTATTTTATACTCTTTTGGGAGATATTTTCATGCCCTTAACCTCACCATTAATGCTGATAATTCAGAATTGACTGAAATTGTTTAGAAAAGTTTTTCAAATTGTTTTCTTTTCCTAACTTTTCTTAAGTGCATACATACTGGCTTAACATCCATAACTATTTTCTTCAATAAATTTGCATGATATATGTTTTTGAAGTGTCATTCCACATTTACTTTGCTTAGACTTTTCATCATATTTAAGCTTTATTTCATATTTTAGTAAAATCCTCTCATTAAATCCCAATATAGCCATTCTAAAATGTGACTGTATTTGGCTTAGCTACATCTCTGATTATTTGGCATGATTGATTTAATATTAAGGAGATTATGGAGATTGCATTTAAAACTTTTGGCTCACTGGCACCTTACAGGACAGTTAAATCTCAAACCCATCAGTATAGTTTGTTCAAGCGTCTCAGGTGATATTTATATTAACATCTGGAGTGCTGTTTAATGTTTGGGTTAAAGTGTAGCTCAATTGAAAAAAGCAGTTTCAAATGAAACTTAATTTGTTCCTGGGTGTTAAGTTAAAGGCTTCGGTGCTTTGGGAGTGTGCTGGGTAGTGGAACAGATATGGGTGTAGCTACCTATCAGAGTAGCTGATCTTTGACCTTCATTAGCATTCAGTGAAATGGTGGGCTAGCTCGTGCGAGGCCAGTGCATGCTTTTGGAGGATGTCTTGCCCACATGGTGCTTTGTGTCAGGCAGGCCGTTTGAATAAGGAACAAGCCTGGATAGAGTGTGTCAATGGCAGTTCTGTGAGAGCTTGGATGGAGGCAGGGCCTACTCAAATGGAACTTAGGAAAGGCTGGACAGTGTCCTTTAGTCCTGCCTTTCTCGGGTCACTTGCCCTGGTCGTTTGATGCCTGCCTTCCTGCTATTCATGTTGATGCAGCTGCTACTGGTTGAAGTGCTGGGGTGTTGTTGTGTGTGGGTCATAGCACTGTGATGGTGAACGATGTCACGGTAGGTCTGAGTCTGATGTATTTGTGTTTATGAAAGGCAAAGAAGGAATAAAAGTTCATATTCCTGGTTTTAAGTAATTGATATTTCATGGGAAACACTATGCCTGTTTTATCCTATGGGGCCTTGTCTTATCCTTTTCTGAAGTATATTGCAACCTTTCTCCATTTTTGTGTATGTGATTTTTAATCTCAGGCATTTTCACTAATGTAGACTATGGCATTGCTGGAGTAACAACTTTGAGCCACTGGTGTTCTTTTATTTCCCCCAAAACATCTCGTTTTTCCCTTCTCTTTCTCCAGTTCTAGGTCATATGGTAGGGGAGGGGTTCTTAGTGGGATGACCCAGGCGGGGTATATTTGCTCGAACCCCTAGTTATGCATGTGAGAACCTTCAGGCCCACTCCTTTAAGCTTAATCGTCTAAATTCTTTGTCTTGTAGGAAGATGACGATTCAGAGACTGAAAAACCTGAGGCTGATGACCCAAAGGTATTTGGTGTTGGCTGTGGCGGGGTGGCTGGATGCGAATAAGGCATTTTAACATTATGGCTCAGTTCACATGTCTGGTCAAGATCTTTCCCACTAACACACTACACAACCATTTGTAAATTTTATGGGGTGAAACCAGCTATAAAGAAACCTGGAGACCACCTTGGAATGAGTAAGTCCTGAGGCAGCTTGGATTTCCAGCCTCACAGATAGTGCCATATGTCCGGACTAGAAAGGCGAGCGGCCTAGCTAAGTGCAGCAGCCCACCTGTGCTCTGCACCCAGGTGTGCTTGGTGGGGTCACTGCCCTGCAGGTGGGTTAGATGTGGGAATGTCTCTAGAATCAGGAAGCCATAAGAGCTGCCCTTGTACTCTGGGTTCTCTTTAGTCATCTAGATGTGAAGAAGGGCCATGAGAGAGTCAGACGAAATGAGGGTCTCTCCCCAGCTGTCGGGATGCTGCCCCCAATCCTTGTTTTCCCAGGCTTGTGCCCTCCCACTCTTGGATAAACTGTACAGAATGGTCTTTTTTGAAACAGCATAGCCATTTCTTTTATTTCCATCCCAGTAGCAGCCAAGAGTAATTAGCAGTGTTTTCCTGTCACACTACTTGACCTCTTATGATGAAGGTTAAGAACCGCCCCCCCTTATGTTGGGTAGGCTTGCTGTGCTGTGCACTGGGCCTTAGTACAAGTGTACCCGTTGAGGAAACATTCTTTAGGGGACAAAGGGTTTTTTTCAAAGAGAAATACTAATTCCATCACTCTAGGCCTGGGGAATAGGGACCAAGTTTTGTGATTAGAAACTGCTTTGAGGGGCCAGCCTGGTGGTATAGTGGTTAAGTTTGCACGCTCCACTTCAGCGGCCCAGGGTTTGCAGGTTTGGATCCCGGGCACAGACCTGTACACTCCTCATACGGCGTCCTATATACAAAATAGGAAGATTGGCACAGATGTTAGCTCAGAGACAATTTTCCTCAAGCAACACTAGGAAGACTGGCAATGGATGGTAGCTCAGGGCCGATCTTCCTCAGCAAAAAAAAAACTGCTTTGAAACCAACTGAAGCCTTCAAAGTGATGTAGAATTCAGGAAAATTGTTCCCAGTTATAATCTAAAAACAGTAGTATACCTGAAAATATAACGTGACCTGTTCCAAATTTAAACTGATTCTGTGGTTGGATAGAACTATGTGCAGCCATTGAAATAAACCTGTGAAAGGCTGTGAATAATGCAGATAAGAAAACATTTTACCAAGAAAGAAAGTTTTGGCACCAGCATGCAGGAGAAAGAAAAAAATTGAACCCTAGGAACTGCAAATGCAAGCTCCTTTCTATGCCGAGTAAGGCATCCAGGATTAAGAACTCATCCGAGCATTACTAGCAGGAGGGTAGACGTGGCCTGGATCAAGGACGCTCACAGCTCTGCTTAGGCTTGCAGAAAGAAAATGGTCAGCAGTATTAGTATTCGTCTTCTGTCTTAGTATTTGGGGTGTGTGGGCCTTAGAGCCTGTGTGTAACAGCCCAGGGAACTGCAAGTGTTGGGGCTTCAGTTGTGGAGGGGAAGGAGGGTTTGTGGGCCCTGGAGCCTTGATGTGTATAGTTGCTGGCCTTTGCCTGAAGCTACAGCCTCTTGGGGAAGTTGGCTGGAGAGCAGGGTGTGTACACTTAACTGTCACCCCTTCTGGAATACATACAAATAGCAAATCCCTTGGGAATGACAGGTCTTTATGAAAGAGGGAGAAGAGCAAAAGAAAGGTAGAATTGGGAAGTTTGTTAATGTGTGTTTTGTGCTCAGCCTCCCCTTTCTCAGTCCCACATGAAGGTTGGAAAGACCTGTCATTTATACTTGCTCCTTGACTGATGTGCTTTACTGTATTTCATTCAGTCATTTGAATTTCAAGTCTGATTGTGGAAAGAAAAATTTTCATGGAACGATTTCTGTTCATGTTGGGGAGCCCTCGGAAATCAGAACACAAAATCTAGCCCTCAAAGTAACTTGATGTAGTTCTTTTGGAGGGTGAGCGTGGAGGGGGTCAGACGGAGCTCTCCAGCTCAGATGTCCTCCAGTCACCAGTGACTAGAAGAGACCCACCAGGAGGACAGAAAGACCACGAGTCCTCATGGCATCTCCAAGAACTAAAAGCAGTCCCCAGCGAGAGTCCTCTGCACTCCTCTTGTCTTAGTCCTGGCCCTGACTTCCTCTCCTGCCTGAGCTGGCCTCACTGTCTTGCAGGTGGCGGCCTCCACCTCAAACCCCTCTTGACCCCGGAACTTTTCTGGCACATTTAAGTTTTATTTCAGTTGATACTTAACAATATTTTTGGATTCTAAACCCTTAATTTTGAATATTTCTACTGTAATTATGTGAAGTTTCTAACATTAGGACATGTCGCTGGAGGTGTCATTTATTTTGTTAGCAAATGGATTGATGTCATAACTGTCTTTCCCACTAGATGGCACTCCTTCCTACTTTGGCTTTTTAAGATCTGCTTTTAATTTTTTACTGTAGCAGTTCTCAAGACATTTTGCTTTCTTTACACAATTAAAAATTAGGACCTTCAAGAGCTTTTGATCTTTTTGGCTTTATCTATGGATATTTATTATCTTAGAAGGTAAAACTGAGAAAATTTTTAAATATTTATTTTAAAACAACCAACCTATTACATATTATAAATAACATTTCTATGAAAAATTACTGTTTCTGAAACCAAAAGAGGTTAGTACAAAGAGTGGCATCGTTTTACCATTTTACAAGTCTGCTTAAGTCTAATGTCTAGCTTAGAGACAGCGAGGTTCTTGTAACTGCTTCTGCATTCCGTTTATTGCTGTATGTTGTTTTGGTTGAAGTATTTGAAGAATACTTCACACAGACAGGCCATGGGAAAGAGAACTTTTTTTTTGTTTTCTTTCTGGTGAGGAAGATTAGCCCTGAGCTAACATCTGTTGCCAATCCTCTTCTTTTTGCTGAGGAAGATTGGCCCTGAGCTAACACCTGTGCCCATCTTCCTAGGTTTTATATGTGGGACGCCTACCACAGCATGGCTTGATGAGCTGTGTATAGGTCCGTGCCCAGGGTCCGAACCTGCCAACCCCGGGCTGCCACAGCGGAGTGTGCAAACTTAACCACTATGCCACCAGGCTGGCCCCAAAGAGAAGTATTTTAATAGCCCTTGGGTACCTTTGGATATTCTTTGATACTTCATCAAAACATAACGTGGTTGGGCTAGCCCCGTGGCTTAGCGGTTAAGTGCGCGTGCTCCGCTGCTGGCGGGCACCGACGCACCGCTTCTCCGGCCATGCTGAGGCCGCATCCCACATACAGCAACTGGAAGGATGTGCAACTATGACATACAACTATCTACTGGGGCTTTGGGGGAAAAATAAATAAATAAATAAAATTATTAAAAAAAAAAAAAACATAACGTGGTAGGGGCCAGCCCGGTGGCGTAGTAGTTAAGTTCGCACACTCTGCTTCAGCGACCTGGGGTTTGAGGGTTCGGATCCCGGGTGCGGACCTACGTACCGCTCATCAAGCCATGCTGTGGCAGGCATCCTGCATATAAAATAGGGCAAGATGGGTACAGATGTTAGCTCAGGGCCAATCTTCCTCACACACAAAAAAAACTTAACACATAGTAGTTCCCTAAAGGTTAGTTTGTTGCAACGTGGAATGTAAAACCTTATCAATGAACTTTTTGTACTCCATTAAAATCCACAGTCTCTCTTGCATTTCGAAGGGCTCTTTTACCCATCCATGATATGACATTAGCAGACACTAGCAATTTGGAAAACATTGGTTCACTGAGTTATGCAGATCTCCTAAAAGCTGGCACATTCTGTTCTATAATATTCAGAAAGATGGTATTCATTAGCGACGTTGCTGAGCTCATCAGACAAGCCGTTAAGTATTGGAAAGCTGTTATGCTCACAGTGGGGAGTACACATTTCTCCAGATTCTAATTTTGCTTGAGAGCTTGAGTTTTATCGTTGCCAATTAATATTATCAGAGTTTTCCTTGAAGTGACAGGCTTTGTTTTTTAAGAAAATGTCTGCCACATCCCCAAGTCTGGATAACCATAGTTTGTCTGTGAGTCATTCTTTCAAGTAAAAAGGGGGTTCCCTAAAGAAAGCAGCTAGTTTAGCTTGTAACTCAATCACATACATGCTTTTCCTCAAGATAACCATCGTACTTCTGTATGTGCAGAAGTGTTTATGCATACCTCTCATGTCAGCACACAAAATGCTAAAAAAAATTGTTCTCAAGAATCAAGGCTAATCATTTTTACTGCTTCACCAAGGACATTCTTCAGTGAAACTTGCTTTTTTTTAACTGAAAGTATGACTACTGCTAAGATTTGGTGCTGCAGCCTTGATTTGTTCTAAAGGGCCAGCAAATTTACCTACCATTGTTCCTGTAAATGTCAACAGAGTGAAAAAAACAAATGTCTTAGTATTATGAAAATAGTTTTGACCTTGCAGACCCCCAGGGGCCCACAGATCAACTTTGAGAACACTACTCTTCAAAAACAAACATATTGGGTCTGTAATATCAAATAACTGTTTGATAACTGCTTTTGTTGCTCTGTAAGGCTCCATTAAGCTGTTAGCCTTTTGGGGCCTTGAGCTGCATTAGAGGCAGTAGAGCATCCAAAGGAAGACGAGCCAGCCCAGGTGGTGGGGAGAAGTTAAAGCTCTGGAGTCCGAGAACTGGGTTGAATTCTAACTCTCCTTGGGGAAGTCCCTTAACTTCAGTGTTTCCCATCTGGAAAACAGGCATCATAATATAATCTGCCTATGGGCCGGCCCCGTGGCTTAGCGGTTAAGTGCGCACGCTCCGCTACTGGCGGCCTGGGTTCAGATCCCGGGCGCACACTGACCCACCACTTGTCCGGCCGTGCTGAGGCGGGGTCCCACATACAGCAACTAGAAGGATGTGCAACTATGACATAGAACTATCTACTGGGGCCTTGGGGAGAAGAAGGGAAAAAAAAAAAGAGGAAGATGGGCAATAGATGTTAGCTCAGGGCTGAATCTTCCTCACAAAAAATAATAATAATAATAATAATAATGTAATCTGTCTCATTTGTTTTATGAGGATTAACTAAGTAAATATAAATAAATACTTAGCTGAGTAGTGTCTGACATGGCTGTGTTCAGTAGCGTTAGTTGCAATAACCAGTACCTCCTCTGCTCATTTTCCAGTCTGGTTTTAGAATATTGAATTCCGTGTTTTAAACTGGAGTGGGCTCAGAGGAGAGGAATCGTAAAGGTGCGGGGCCTGAAAACTGCATCATGTCAGGAGAAGCTAAAGAGCTGGGAGAGAAGACTGGGGAAGAGCCAGCAGTTCTGTCTGCTGTTTGAAGGTCTGGTGAGGGAAGGGAGGTAGCAGCCAGTTGCAGAACTGGAAGCAATGCATAGAATTACATGGAAGAAGTTTGCCTTCACACAATGAAAAACTTGCTGTCATCTTGGACCAAAAGTGGGTCGAGCTGCTTCAGGAGGTAGTGAGCTTCCTGTTTCTGGATCTTTTTCAGACAAGTTTTAGGAAACCATTTGTCATGAATGTCCTAAAAGAAATTTGTGGGTTGGGGTTGGGCTAAACCCCAAGGGGTTTCCTGGGAAAGGACTTGGGCATTATGAATAAGCAAAGTTGAGTGTTCTCTAACTTTGTTATCTGTTGACTTTAGAAAGTACAAGAGCAGGGTGGAAAGACTGTGGAAATTGCCCTGATTTTTATCACTTGGATGTTTGAGGTTACCTATGAGTGCAAAGTCCCATATTTGAGAGTTTGACTAAGATAATAACTCGAGACCCACCTCTGTAGGGAGTCTTTTGGTCCTCATCTGTCAGCCCAGGGTGGCAAGGATCAGGCTCTGGGTTTGCTGAGTTTGCCCTAAACTAGAAGGAGGTAGCTGAGCATTCCACAGGAAACGGAACTCTTCAACACTTCTGTTCCATCATATCTTTTTCTCTAACTTCAGTTTTCTGATCTTACTTTTTCTATGAGCAGCCCAACTGAGATGTTCTGATTACTCAACAGAAAGTGGCACTGCTGTCCTAGAAAAAGCCAGACTAGAAGTGGCAGTCCTGGGTCCAGCTCACTGCAGGGACGGGGGTGCCTGATGGCTAAGTGTTTCCTCCATCTGTTGCCCTTGGCATATGAGCTTCCCTTTTCTCCACTCTCCTTTGTCCGTGTCTTACCTCGGTTGCCCTGGAACATTTGCCCTTGTTTATTTTTTTCCCCGCTCCCACAGTTCCGGTGAATGAAGGTATTTCCACTCACTTACTGTCCCTGACACACCCTTCCTTTGAAAACAAACACGGGCGTTGATGACCCATCCCGGGAAAGCTGGAGCAGCCTGTTGCCAGCTAACTGGGAGGGCCGGCTTCGCTGTGTGCGGCGGGATTGCCGGCCTCCCCCAGGTGTTGTGGTCCAGGCTTTGACCCAGGGAGAGAATCCTCCTGGCATGAGGAGCAAACACCTGTCAAAACAAAACAGTGTCTCTAGGTCAAGCAGGTGTCATGGGGCACGGAGGGGTTGGTCTGACATTTTTTTAAAAGGCATGTATAACCTCAGTTAAAAGAAAACAATTTAAAAATTCTTCAGTCCCAAAAGTAGTGCAGAAATGTGGTGTTCACAACTTCGAGCCAGTCCAGTGGACTTGGAGTCAGAAGACCTGGGTTGAGCGCTGGTTTCCCTCTGGCCGTGGGACCACAGGCACATCCTTTAAACGGCACCAGCTCATCAGTGAAATCGGGGCTGTGAGACCCACTTTCCCAGGTGGTTGTGAGGGTGATATGAGAGAATATACGTGAACGTGCTTTTCACAGTCTAAAATGCCGTTGTCAGCACAGCTCAGCCTTTTCAGCAAAACTGAGTCTGATGTTACACTCTCATCCTGTGGGTCAGAAGTTACCACGTTTTCTTGGTTCACGGCCCCCTTGGTGTCTCAGGAATTTTTCACAGAGCTCCTGGGCCAAAAGAAATACCTAACAGTTCTGTTTATTAAGTAATTACCTCCAAACAGTGAGCATTACTGTCCTCACAAATCAATAGCCACTTGAAAAAATAATATGCGTAAGTTTGTGTGGTATCCAACATCTCCAGGAATGCTCTGTTTCCCTTGAAATTCTTAAATATCATGGGCACCTTTGTGAGTTTGCTGCGGCACCCTGGGGTGCCTTGATGGGCAGTTTGAGAACTGCATTGGTAGATTGTCATCAAGTTCCAGAGTGGTGGGACTTAGTCAAGTCCTCACTCACTCTCCCCTGGAGGCTTAGCTCAGCAGAGTGGATGGATCTCTGCCTCCCGTGGCTGTAAATACACACCTGAATTCCCTTAAGAAGGTCCAGCATCTCAGCTGCCGTGTGTTACTGACTCGGAGTCTAGATGAAGGATTTGCATTTGGCAGAATGGACTCAATAATTCCCTCACTTCCTTTCCTCTCTAGCCCCTTCCCTCTGACCCAGCATTATTGTTGATCTTTTAAAGTATCAGAACCAAAGATCTGGAAACTGAAACTGCCCAAGGAGCTTATTTCCCAGGAATTTGTTGTTGACTGCTGGTTTTAGGAAGAACTTTCAGGAGCCGGCCAGCAGTTGTGTGTGGGCAACACTACAGGTTGAAATTTTAGATTTTCTTTGTTGACCACGTAAGGAAAGAGGCTCCCGAACATGTGCCAGCTTCTGCAGGATCTTTGCAAAGCAGAATGTTTTCCTGTTTGGGCTTTGAATGTGTTTGCTAGACCTCCAGGACCTTGAAATCAGAAAAGGAGATGCTAAGGCTTTTCATAAACAAGTGGCATGAGGTTCTCTTTGTCTTGAAGGATACTTAAGAGGTCAGGTTGTGTGGTGTGGCGTAGGAACCGAGAGAGTCCCTTTCCAGCCTTTGGAAATGGTCGTTGTGTACTTTTGCTTGGAGAGCTTCTGGAGAACTTGAACTTGTAGAATATTCTACTGAGAATTACTTTTCAGGATGGGACAGCAAAGATTAACGCTTAGAGCTTAAACGTAGACTTTCTTAGAGGTCTTCACATGGAAAGGGTTATATGGCACTGTTTTTCTGGTGGTTATCCTATCAGGATTTTATTTTGTTTTTATATTGTGCATATTTTTATTGACAAATTATTACTATAGCAAGATTGAATATTTTATAAAAGAAAAAAAATCACCTAATTCCATGATCCTAACAGTGCAACTATTTTCATTCTTCCATCTTTCTTTTATGTTTGCCTATATAGTAGCATATATATTTTGCATCTGGTTTTATTTCCATCTGTGTTATAAACATCTTCAGTGTTGCTACAGTCTGGGTCATTAGCATGACACAAATGAAAAATTAAAAACTAAACACTTAAGAATTATATGGTACAGGGGCCGGCCCCGTGGCTTAGCGGTTAAGTGCACATGCTCCGCTGCTGGCGGCCCGGGTTCGGATCCCAGGCGCGCACAGACGCACCGCTCCTCCCGCCATGCTGAGGCCGCGTCCCACATGCAGCAACTAGAAGGATGTGCAGCTATGACATACAACTGTCTACTGGGGCTTTGGGGGGGGGAAATAAATAAATAAATAAAATTATTAAAAAAAATAATTATATGGTACAAATATGATATATTTATATCTCAGTAGAGCTGGTATGAGAAAAAAAATTTTTTTTAATTTTCTAAATACCTTCAAATGGGGAATGATTAAAAAAATGTGGAGATCCACCACGTTTTTTTCTAGTAGTGATACCAATCATTGGTAACACACTTTTTCACATCGATTCCTTTAGTCCTTCTCATGTTTTCTTCAGCTAACTAGAATAAAATCCAACGTTAGTACATTTATAATAGCAAAATATGGGTATATTTTTATAATTGTTATTCAATAAAATGTTATGCTGGCAATTTCTTCTCAGTGAGATTCTCTGATGGACAGGAAACGTGTTCTTTACATGGGTCAGAAGAAATAGCTCATTCTTTAAAACTTGAGTTCTCGTTAGAAGTCCACAGGACTGTTCATGCAGTAATAGAGGAGAGTTTACTAGGGTTCAGGATTTGGTAGCATTTCTTCTGTGAGTCCCCCAGGAAGTCTCTAGGCTAAGGGCAGGGGCCTGCTGTTTATATGATTAAGTCTTCAGGACCAGCCCTTCCGTTCAAGTCAACTCAGATATTACTCACTGGGGCACCATGGACTCTTGAACTGTTTCTCCTGATCATCATAGTTAAAAGGTAATAAATCTGGCAGTCTTCCCCTTAAGTTGAGGCTTTAACACCTACTTTTGCTCTGTGACCTGCTACAGAGTCATTCCTGGAGAGGTATTTTTCCTCTTTGGTCTTTGATGTTGCCTTCCCCAATGATTGAACCAAGCGCTTCATAGAAACCGTTACTATTTACAGCCTCCTAGGCTGGAGGGAGGAGGTGAGAAGTTGGGAAGTGTTATTACTAGACTTTGGAGTCAGACAGACTCGAGTTTGAATTCCAGCATTGCCATTTACTGGGCAGGAAGCTGCTTCATTGTACTTTGCCTCAATTTACTCCTCTGTAAAATGGAAATAATATCTGCCTCGTGGGGTTATTGTGAGACTTGAGTGATGTATGTTAGCTAGTGAGTTCTGTGTTTAGGATGTGGGAGGGGGACTATATGCTTGGTCCTTCCATCTTGGTTTTATTATCCTGCCTGCCCCTATGTTCTGCCTCCCATACCCCATGATCCTTTGAGTGCTGATTAGAAAAAAAATTACAGCATGACTCATCTAGGACCAGAGAAGGAAATGGCCTGTGACTATTGCTGATTTGTGAGCCATCCACTCTTAACTCATTGCTGACAGTTGCAATGAGGCCTTTGAACTGTCGAGAACGCCCAAGCCTACTTAACATTTGACATTTCCTTGCTCTCACCACGATGAATGGCCAAATGGCCTTCTTTATGCCTCGTCTTTAACAAGGCTAGGGTTGCCCTTGCAGAAATGGGAGACAGGAGGGGCCGGCCCGGTAGTGCAAGCGGTTAAGTGCACGTGCTCCGCTACGGCAGCCCGGGGTTCGCTGGTTCGGATCCCGGATGTGCACCAACGCACCGCCTGTCATGCCATGCTGTGGCGGCGTCCCATATAAAGTCGAGGAAGATGGGCATGGATGTTAGCCCAGGGCCAGTCTTCCTCAGCAAAAGAAGGAGGATTGGCAGAAGTTAGCTCAGGGCTGATCTTCCTCACAAAAAAAAAAAAGAAGAAGAAGTGGGAGACAGGGAATTTCCATGCTGGGGAGAACTCACCCACCCCAGGCTGGGGTCTGTGGGTCTGTCTGGGTGCAGCAGAGAGAATGACAGATACAGGGGGCAGGCTGTGGAAGTAGCTCTTTTGTTGTGCAGGTTGAAAAATCCTTTGTCTCACCACCTTCCAAAGAGGGCCTGGCTACAGCTTAAGCTGAACACCGCTTGTAGAAACATTGTAATTTCTGTAAGTTATGATCTCATGCAAAGGGGAAGAACGACCATTATTCTTCCTCTGACCCCCCTTCTTGGCTCCACCGCACTGCCAGCAGGGCCTTGACTGCACTTGCTTCAAGTCAACTAAAGCTCAGACTCCCAGAAGCCCCACCCGGCTCCTGCATGGTTCTGCAGCCAAGAAGCAGCCACTGCGTGCCCAATCCATCCACCCGACAGCCGTGCAAGCCCCAACATACTTCCTTCCCTTCAGGCCCAGATGCCACGGATTACTAACCAAGGTGTGGCGGGGCGCCTCCTTCCCCAGTTTGGATTTATCTTTTTGCAGAAAGCAAGCTGCCTGTCCTTAGGGATCCAGCATTTCCCACCTTTGTTCTGTTTTAATCCATGACCCTTAAAATGCTGCTGTGCGATTTCTGGGTTCAATAGGATTTTGCTTATTCGTATTTATAACTTTGGTAACTTTTGCTCACTTGTATTCTTTACTTTAGGTAAATTTTTCCTAAGCAGTACCTTAAAGATATTGGCATTCCTTCTGGCCCTGTAGATAATTAATTCCTCTTCCTACCAATGTGTAGATGATGACCGGTTTGCATTTCCACACTCTGACTGTCTGGTATCTTAGTTATATTTGCCCCGATGTTAATCTAACATCTCAGTTTGGCGGCTGACCTCTCAGGATAATCCTTTTGTGATTTAATGGCCGTGTCCAGTTGTGGGCCTCTCACTTTGCTGTCCTCAGCCTCACAAAGCTGTCCCCTTTGTCCTTGTCTGGCTCCAAGCCCCTTCCCCCTCCAAAAAAATAACAACTTGAAGCACAGAGACACTGTTCTGTGGAAAACACAGCCCACCCCAACACCCTGGGGGTAAGAGAGAAAGAGGAATGGAAATGCCTTCTCTGAACATCTTCTACAACTTTTAAGAAACTCATAATCTTCAGGTGTCTTGAATGAGATCTGAGATTATTCTTGGAACAATCAGATAACAAAGTCTCCCCTTTGGAAATGGCTCCCGGCCAGAGCTTCGCATTTACATTGAAGTCTGGTTGGTTCCGTGTGATAGCATCAGTGCCATGCTGAGCAGTGTTTGCTTTGTTGTAGCCAAATTTTTCAGATAGAGAAAGAGACTGTTTCCCTTCCCTGCTTTGCTTCCATCTACAAGGCCGGTTCTGAGCTGGCTTAATTTGTCTTGGCAGACACCCCGGTTTAACCCTTTCTGGTAGAAACCTTCTCTGCTTGGGGAGCTGAGCCTTCCCGTCAGTAAGCCGGGAGTGAAGGTGAGTCCATTGCGTCCGAAGTGGCCACCCCAGCTTCCGGCCATTTTTCTGATAAGTTGAGCTTTCCTATCTCTAGGCAAGCAGTGTGCTGCGGCAGTGGCCCAATCCTCACCAACAGGATACAATTGAAGGAAATGTGCTGGTGACGGGCTTTCTCCAGGGCTCTCCTGTGTATGTGGGCAAAACAGCCCGCATTGGGCAGCTGTGCCGTGGGGTGCTATCCCCACACAGCAGTGAGTTCAGTGCCTTCCACTGAGCCTTGGGATTACTGTCAGCTCTCAATCCACACCCCCAACCATGTGTGTCAAGCCACAATAATTTTATTCTGGAGCTTGGAGGTATTTTGACAGAAGTTCCAGAATTGCTGCTTTCTTGGCAACAGGAAAGACTCGCACGTGCATCTCTGCAAACCTTGTTTTGACTATCATTTTGATGGCTTCAAGAGGGCTTCCTAGGCACACCAGGTGCTTCTGAGGCAGCCATATTGTCTGCCATGACTTCATGGGGCTCTCGTGAGAATTAAATGACATCCATCGTTAAAGTGCTTAGCATAGGACCTACGATTCTCCCCTAGATGGAGTTTTGTTCATATTCTATCCCCAGGGTTTGGCCCATTGCCTGATACCTAATACATGCTCAATAGGTTATTTGTGGAGTAAGTAAATGAATTAACTATACAATAATTCTGTCTTTTTGTCTTAGTGATTAGGAGCAGCAAGCTGGATTTAAGATTTTTTAGTTCAGTATTGGTGCCCCCCACCCCCTTCATGCTTCTGCCTGTCTCATATCTGCCTTTTCTTGCAAGTCTAGCCCCTTTATTTGTTCCTCTGCTGCCTCCCTTTCTGACATCGAGTCCACACATTGAAAGTAACTGTGGACTTGAACAGGTTTGGAGTCCAGGGGTTAAAGCAGTGCAGCTGAAGGTGCCAATGAAACCCTTAGCTGGACTGAAGAAAAACTGCCCACTGGCCGGTTAGAAAGTGGGGGAGAGAGAGACTCTGTGTGTGTGTGTGTGTGTGTGTGTGTGTGTGTGTGTGTGTGTGTGTGTTTCCTCAGTGTTTGAGTACCTGTTGTGGGCAGGACACTGACTGTTGCAGGTGCTGGGAACACTGGTAAATCAGACAGTGAGAGCACAGAGTGGGGCGTATGTCCTCGTTGGCCGGGCGGGGGTGAGGTGAGGCCGAGGAAGGCTTCCTTGAGCCAAGGTCTGAAGTCTGAAATCTGAATGGGGCTTACTAGGCAGGAGTGGGGAGTGGGGAGTGGGGGGCGGTATTCCAGGGAGTGGGCTTTGCCAGGGCCCTGGTGCAGGGAGGAGGAGGCTGAAATGTCGGCAGGGAGTCCCCCAGAGCCTCGGGCCACAATGAGGATTCATTTTTAAGTAGGTACTCTGCTCATTAACTGAGAGATCATGAGGACTTTATAACTGCTTGGACAGTCCCAGATCTGAGAGTATAAGTTTTAGAAGGTGTTTTACTAATCTGCCTCCCTTGCTGCCACCTTCTTTTAAGATGCAGGATTACATCATCCAACAGAAAACATACAGTCTATATCATTCTGCCCCCTGGCAAGGGGGAGAGGCTGCCCTTTGCCTTCTATTCAGAGTAGAGTGCTTTCTCTGTGCCTAATGCTCCCACAGCTGGGGCAGAATCCAGCTGCCGGAGGCTGTGTTGCTTTGTCTCAAGTTGGATGCTGGACCTTTGAGCATGCTCTGTGAGGCTAGTTCCAGGAAGGGTTGATGAAGCATTGTTGGCTGTAAATAAACTTCCATTCTCTCTACCAGGACCTGGGACTTCTCTGCTGAGTAAATCCTCCCAGCTCAAATGGCAGCTTATCCCGCTTCATGGAGCCATATTGTTTTTACTTCCTTCCTCTGCTCCAGTCATAGTTTCATTGGTGGCTGGACTTTTGTATTCTCTGCAGGGGGAACCACATTCTGGGTTCTGTAATTCCTGAGAATGAGGCCCCTGCCGTGGCTGTGGCGTTCTTACAAGTCTCAGACAGAATTGATTAAGAAACCAACATTGGTAGCTTCAGATCACTGTTCTCCAGGGACGATCACTGTTCTCCAGGGACGTCCCCTGGCCGGCCACAGCCTCCTCACGCCCTGTTTGGTGGGGCTTTCATCTCAGGTGAAGCCTGGGGAGGCTGGATTGCTGCAGACAGTCGGAAGAGGAGGCCTTGCCTCAGAGTTTGGTTTCTTTGACCAGCTCAGTGCTCTCTTTCCTCCCTTTCCTGTCTGCTCACTTGGCTTCTTAGGAAGCTGTGGATTTTGTTTTGTTTTGTTTTCCTTGTGTCTTAACTGGACTTGACCTAGGAAGCTGAAGAGGTTTACCTGGCCCTTTCTCCTAGGAACTGCTAGGTGAGATGCTGTCCTAGGTAGGATGCTTTGTTTTCACCTTCCTAATGAACAGGGTGAAAACCCCTCTGCCTGCCGTGTCTGAGGGGCGTGTGCTCTCACGTGCAGGTCTGTCCAGGTCTCTGGGCTGTGGGCTCCATGCCTACTGGCTGACGCAGACAACTGTCTGGTAAATAGATTTCCAGGCAGAGTTCATTACTTTGACCAACTGAGAATATCCACCTGGAAGCCAGAGGGATGGATTCATACATGTCAAAACAGCTGTCCCCTGTGCATTCCAAAACACTGCTTTGAGGGAAGAAAAGGAAGAGTGGTTTCTTGTTGCTTTTTACTTGTATATTCCTTACTGCTCTCTTCCTGCTTTTTTAAGGTATAGCAAGGATCTCTCCCTATTGCAGGTTTTGTAAAACCGGTTTCTTGAACTACTGGCAGTTTAATAACATGAACCTTCCTTCTGTCTCCTTAGCTCTATCATTTTAAATACTTCATCAGATGTTTTTTCTGACGCTATGGCTGGCTTCCAAGATAACTATCCTGGGTGTTTGGTTAATTTTTGTACTGAATTCCTGGTATCTGAGGCATGACTGGTAGGAGGATGTCTCTCTGGGTCTTCGTCTTGAGTGTGGGCCTCCTCCCCCAAGTCCTCTTCTCCTCTGAGGCTGCTTTCATTGGCTGAAACTTGCCTCAACGGACAGTTGAGTGTAAATCATTCTGAAAAGTATCTTTGGGGTATTTGACACCCGTCCTCAGTGGTCTCGCCAGATTCCTAACTCTCCTTCCTTGCTGAACTTTCTTAGCATTGCTTGAAGTCCTGGACCCAACTGCATTTGAAGAACGTGTGATGCTGTGGCTCCGGGCCCTTCGTTGTGGGCTGTAATCAAGCCTTCCTTTTCATGCTCAGGGCAGGGTGTAGGGTTAAGCTGCTTTAGGATCCAAAAGAACTTGGGTCATTGGTATTCTTCCTCAGGGGCACCTTGGTACAGTAACACATACCCAGGAGCTTAGCTAAGCTCGCAGCCCAGCTTGTTCATGTCAGAGGGCAGAAGAATGATATTCTAAAACATAACAAGTTGTCACCACCAGGAGGCACAGATTCCCCTTGTTTGATTCTCCAGGGCCTTAGAAGTCCCATGGATGCCTGTGACACAAATGGGGAATCTGAGCAAGCACAGATTCCAAAGTCTTTCCAGGAGACCTTTGTGCAGACTTTTATGGTCTCCAATCTGTGGAGGCTCATCTATACATTTGGCTTAGAGGATTCTCTTAAAGGAGGAGAATCTTCTGGTGCTTAAAGTTGGGTCCATGTTCCATTGGTTATCACTTTGCTTGGAGGGACCATGGAGCTGGATTCCACTGCTGGGAAGTCGGGGTGGGACTTATTCTGGGATATTGGATTTGAGGTTGAGTAAGAGTCACAGCTCCATGGGGCTCAGGGTGCGCTCTGGGCACGCCCCGCCCTTGTGTGTCTGTGCACGAGCACACACAGTATGAAGATAGAAAAGCGAGGACTATACTTGTTGGCAAGTCGAAACCAATTACCAAGTTTATCTTTTTTTTTTTTTTTTTTTTTGGTGTGTGGAGAGAGATTAATTTGGGGGGAATGAAGAGCCAAGCCAAGAAAGGATAGACTAAAAGAAGGAGGAGAGAAAACTTCCTGTTTGTGATTTTGCCCCATTATATCTTTTCTTCCAGAAACATGACTCAACAAGCTCAGCTAAGCCTGGCAAGGACCTTGTGAAATGCAGGAATCTCCACCTCTCCCCTACCCCTTCCCCCTCCCATTGCCGGGGTCACAAAAGCTGCGAGAAGCTCCAGGGAGGCTCGTGGCCTTTTATCCTCCCCTGGAAGCCCCTAGGTAAACAAGTATTTTCCCCTTTGAAGAGACCTTGCATGTTTGGTGACTAACTTCCTGTGCCTCTGGAGTAGACACATAGAATTCCAACATGGATATCTTGCCTCCTTCCTTGGCTCTGCATTTTGGAAAGAATCTCCAGGGGGCCTTTGAATAGTAAACGAGTCAGGTCTCTGCAGGACCAGCCAACTGGCCAGGGAGGGGAGGTAGGATGTACCCAACTGATGTTTTCCCACAATTAGCACCCGGAAAGCTGTCCCCTAGAGGGAAATTTAAGGACCTTTTATAGTCCCATGTTTTGTTACTGCCACACTCTTTATCGTTGGTTCCTCCAGAGTCACTGCTACAAAGGGATTGTTGTGGGGCCCCTGGAGACTGGCACTCTCTGTAGAGCAGCTGATTGATGACCAACCTGAATTTGGTGTGGCAATCCTCCAGCAGCGCCTCCTTCTCCACCCCAGTGCAGGCCGCGCCTCCTCTTTGCCCACCTGATAGGCAGGGGGCGGGTGGCTGGAGGAGACGGGTTGCTAAGCAGCCTGGCATGGTTATTGTGCCTGTCCAGGTCGAATGAATAGCCGCAGTGTTCAGAAGAAATGAGGGGGTTTTGGCCTGTCACAGAATCAGGAGGGACTTTTTGGGGAAGGGGGCTAAGAACTACTACTCTGGTCTTAGCATGGAGCCATAGCATGGGAGAGAGTTTGGTGGCCTTCTGGTGCTTTCCTTTCTGAGATGTTATCTTGGTGTAACATGTCTTCGTGTAAGTGGCGTGCACAGAGCTCTACAGCTGTTTCCATGCGCTGTCTTGTTCCGGAGTTGTTACTGTCCTGCCTCCTCCCTCACCAAGCAAAGGGGAAGGGAGTGAGATTCAACAACTTCCTGTGAGCGCTGTGATCAGTAACGTGTTGTGGCACTTAAGACCCCTGATCTAACTATGAGGGGCTGGGTTTCCCCAGAGATGTGGAAAACAAGTATGTTCTTGCCGTTGTACATTTGGGGCAATGGAGGCCTTCCTCCCCGCTGTGCCGTGGCTTGTGACGGGGGCTGGGACTGTAGCCTTCTCTGTGTTGATTTGGTTTAGGTGAAGCATCTACTTTGAGCAGTGAAATACAGAGCAAGTCCAGAAAAATGTCTGATAAGAAACCTTTGCTCTCTTAGGTTTCTGCACACGGCTAGAACTGAAGGATGTGTGGAAGTGGGTGTCATGGGGCAGTAGTTTGCATTAAGGATCAAAGAAGGCTTTTCTTTGGAGAGAGTATAAAGCCAATGTAAAGAGAGCTGAGAGGTGAGCCAAGGAGAGCCAGAGAGAGAAGCTGCCTCCGTGCTAGAGCCTTTCAGGGGCCTGGTTCAGTCACTTATTAAAGGCCTGCTACGTGCCTGCTCCAGGGTTCATGAGCTACCCCCTTATGATCAAGTCTCCCTTTTTTGCTTAACCTAAAAGTAAGAAAAATCTCTTGGGAGCAGGTAGCCTTTTGTTTTTTGGTCTTGGGGTTCTCACGTTATAAAGCAGCCACCTCTTGCTTCCTCAGTCCCAGGCAGGGGCGGCAGTGTTCTGAGGTGGCTGGCCAGGCCCCAGGGGAGAGCAGCAGGCAGGGTCCGGGTGACGGATGGCTGGCGTTTGCCCTCCTCAGCATTGGTGGGTGTTGGTCCCTGCTGGAGGCTGTGGAGGAGAGACCGAAGTGGGCGTCTGGAGCATCCTGGCTGCTCTGATGAAGGAAGAAGGGGGATTAGAGGGTCAGGGGTCCCAGAGGGCCCCCAGAGCAGCGGCTCGCTATAGAGTTCCATGTGGTGCTTTCACCTTTTCTCTTCCTTAAAAATCGTGAGTGGTCTCAGTGAAGAGAGTAACTATGGTCAGGAGCCCCGGGCTCACCTCCTGGTATTTCTGTTTCTCTTTTGCAGGATAACCCAGAAGTAGAAAAGCGAGACCCTCAGGAATTGGTCGGTGAGTACCCCGGGGGGCATATTTCTGAGCCTTGCCTAGAGCACACTGGCTTCTGGCCATGCAGGCTGTGTGGGGCTTCTACCTGCTTCAGCCAAGGCAGCTGCTCTGTGGGGAGCCTTGTCTTCATGCTCTTTCAGGGCCTTTGGCATTTCCTAAGATGTCTGGGTAAGACACCCAGGGAACAATTATTCTTTGAAAAGCATATTCATGGTGCATTTCACTGGGCTCTGGTCAGTTGCCAGTGTTGTCAAGAGGGTTTCAGGGCCCCCTTCAGCTGGGACCTTGTTCCTCTGGTGCCCTGGGCCCGTCCTGTGTCCTTAGACCCCCTCCTCCCCTTTCTGCTGGCATATTCATGTACTCAAGGAGCAAACACGTGGCCTCTGCTGGCACTGTGCTCTGTCCCCGGGAGGAAACATGCCTCACAGCCCTGGAGTCTGGGACCTTTTGTGACTTTGTGGCAGGGCAGTTACGTTTCTGTAAAATGGCACACCTGTCATCCCAGTCCTGTGTTACCCAGCCTCTTAGTCCTTTAGAAAGTCCCTCAACTCCTTCAGTTTGGCCATGGACTTTGTAACAGCTCTCCCAAAGCCTGGCAAAACCTCACACGGGCTGACCCTCCCTCTCTGTGGCAACTGTGACCATCTCTCCTGGCCTGCCCCATTAATCTTCACCAAGCTGGGTTCCTGCTTTGCAGGCGGCCCGCAGAGCCGGCTCCTGTGCTTCCAAATGGAGCCTCTGCAGCTCAGTTACTCCGACCCTGGGGAGCCCAGGACTCAGCCTGGAAACACAGCTTCCTGCAGCCCCTCCAATCCTTCCTTTTTGTGGATAGGATCCTTTCACTGGGGATGGGAGGTGGGGACCCATTCTGGTTTTCCTAACTAAAAGAACTGAAAACTGTTCATTATACTTGTCGTCTGAGGAGGGATTGGGTAGGAACGTGACCACTCAGCAGCCCAGACTTCTCTGGGCTGGATTCTGCCTTTATCCCTAAGTTTTCTGATGAATGGAGTGTGCATCTTTCAAATCTTATAAAAATAAGAGTTTTCCTAAAACCTTAGCATTTGCTCTTGAGAAAATGGTGCTGTAGGAGCACGCCTATTGGCTTTATGGGGGGAGGAAGGAGAGCATGCTCTTGCCAGGAAGCCTGTGGCCTCCCCAGAGTGGGTTATCCATGGGCCAGGCGTGGACTGGAGCTTCTGCCTTCTCTCCCCTCCCCGCCCCTTCCATCCCTGCTGTCCATTACCAAGAAACTGGGGGTGGGTTTGGGGTCGAGTGGTCAGAGGGCAGCCTGCCCAGGAGCCCCATATAGCAGTGCCCTCCACTCTTGCTAGCAGTGCTCAGCAAGCGGGGCATCTGTGTGGGCATCAGCCATTGCAGCCCTGACTTCTTCTGCAACCAGTTTTCACTTTTTCTGTCTTCACCACTTTTTGAAAATAGCTTTATTGAGGTATAACTTAGATAGAATGAGATTCACCAGTTTTTTTAAAATTAATTAATTTATTTATTTTTTTGAGGAAGACTGGCCCTGAGCTAACATCTGTTGCCAGTCTTCCTCTTTTTGCTTGAGGAAGATGGTCCCTGAGCTAACATCTGTGTCCACCTTCCTCTGTTTTGTATGTGGGAGGCCGCCACAGCACGGCTTGATGAGCGGTGTGTAGGTCTGTGCCCAGGCCGCCGAAGCAGAGCACGTAAACTTAACCACTATGCCACTGGGCTGGCCCCAAGATTCACCAATTTTAAGTATGCCATTTGATGAGTTTTGACAGATATATCTAGTTGGGTTCGCTCCCACCGCAGTCATGGTATATAACATTTCCATCACTCTAAAATGTTCCCTTGTACCCCTCCCCTTGCAGTTTCCTCCCTCAGCCTCAGGCAAGCAGTGATCTGTCTTCTTCACTATAGTTTTTCCTTTTTTAGAATTTCATATAAATAAAGATTTCTCAACCTCGGCCCTGTTGGCATTTTGGGCTGGATAATTCTTTGTTGTGGGGGCCTGGCCTGTGCATTGTACAGTAATTTAGCAGCATCCTTGGTCTCTGCCCACTGGACGCCAGTAGTGTCCACCCCACCCCCTGCCAGATGTGACAATGAAAAATGTTTCTAGATGTTGCCAGTGTCTCCTGGGGGGGATAGAATTGCCCCCAGTTGAGAGCCACCAAATCAAATGGAATCATAGTCCTTTTTTATTGTTATTTGGCTTCTTTCATCTATGATGATGTTTTTGAGATCCATCCATGTTGTTGAGCATATCCATAGTTTCTTCTTTTTATTGCTAAGTATTATTTCATTCTAGGGTTACACTACAATTTCTTTATCCATTCCCCCACGGAGGGCACAGATAGATCTTTAAGCCGCAGTCTTCGTTACTCTTACCATTTCTCACTGAGGAGGTAATAGTTTAGCTGTATGGAGTGGCTTCCACTCACAGGGCTGTGGTTGTCAGCCCCTCTGCCTAAACTCAGCTCCTTTTATTAATACCTCTGGTTGGGCACTCTCAGGTTGCTCCCCTGGTGTGGGAGGCATTTTCATACATGTAGACAGCCTCAGGCTTAATGGAGCCAATGAGAGCAGAGAAGCTGACTCAGAGCTCTCTCCAGCACTGTAGCTGCTTGACAGAGCTGAGCGTGCACACCCTGTCCGTCCCCTCCAGGTGCCCCACTGCTGCCCCACAGACGTGCCTGGACCCATGGCTGTGCGTAGTAGTCCAGTTGGGTTCCTCATGTCTGTAGTGAGCTAGAGACACTCCACTGCCTCCTTACTTACAGCCCCACAGTACCCCCAGGCATTCCTTCATTCCCCGCCATTACAAAGCCCAGCTGACTAGCTGCTCCAGCTCCCATTCGTACCTGGCAGCTATGGATACCATCGGTTTTCTGACTTGGGTGTTCACGAGGGGTGAGTCACCCGACGGCAGGCTTCTCAGATCCTGAGTGTGGCTGCCCTCCTAGAACATCTGCAGCAGACCCGGGAGCAGCCACAGACACAGGCTACCCCCAAGTGCCTGGACGCATTTCTCAATGTATTTCCTGGGAAAATGCTTTGAGGCTCTGTAGCTGCTCAAATAGCCATGTATGTGGGTCTGGTGTCTTCTACTTTAAATTTGTTCTGGGACTTAGGAAAGAGAGAATCGCTGAAAGATTGCTTCTGAAATCTATGAGACAAACTTTTCTCTAGTTTCCTGAATGTATCCTTTCATTTACCAGTTGCTTCCTAGGAATTCTCTTGTTCCTAACCCGGGAGCTCGGGAGGAGCTCTCCCTTCCCCGTCCTACTATATACCATTTGAGCCCCAGTGTGGTTGGGTTGCTATGGCAACAGTGTCACACCCTGTTTTTCCAAAAGGCTTTCCTGGCAAATGCCAACGGGCATTCTTTGTCTCTCTGTCACGTGCACACATACACTCCACTCCAGGGAAGAGCTTAACCCTCTTTGCCGTGTACCCGAAGCCTGCCCAGGCCCTCTTTGCTTTTGTTGCTGATGCTCCTGAAATACGAGGACCATCTCAACCCCAGCTAATTCCGCTCTCAGCTGGCCTCTGCAGCCTACAGGAGCCTTGGGCTTAGAACCCTTGCCCCTCCCAGAGCTGGGAGGAAGGAGGAAGTCAGGCCATGACTTGAACTCCAGCCAGATCTGGGTGTCACCCTTGCTTCAGGAGTCAGGAGACAGAAGGTGCTAGAAAAAGAGAAGCACATAGCCCCTGGTGGAAACTGCCCCTGGGCTGCAGTGGGGTCTCAGGTCCACAGCAGGGTATATCACCCAGTCTCTGTCCTCTTGCCATCACCCAAAATGGCAGGTCTAGTGCTCTGTTCTTGGGGCATGTCCAGTGAGAATTCACTGACAACAGTGAGAACTGGCATATGTGGCCGTGTTCTGAGACTCTGCTGTGGGCTTGGGCCCCAGCCTCAGTGTTTGCAGTGTGTGCGGGCGGGCTTGTATGGCAGCAGCTGAGACTGGTGAAGCCCGGGGAGCCGTATCGTCAGCCCTGCTCAGCACTGAGTTCTTTACAGTAACAGTGAAGCTCTCAGCGGAGATCAAAGCACCTTATCTGCTAAGAAAATATTAACCCAGCCTTGGGAGAGGAGAAAGGGGGGCGGTGCTAGGCCATCCCTAGGCAGGGCAGCCACTCTGAGCTAAGCAATAGTCTCGCCTGGGGCCTGGCACATAGTGGGCACCCAGCGAGTACTTGCTGGGTGTTATTGGTGCTGGTTTCTTCATTCTTCCCTTCATCCTGCCCCACCCCGTTCTGCCTACTGTTTGCTCATTGTATGGTCCTTTTCATGAGAGAATGTTTTAAAGAGTACAGACAGAACCTTACAACAAACAGTGCATTATCTAAGTGATCCAGAGCACGACTCAGCAGTGGCCAGGGTGGCCAGAGGCTGAAGGGAAGGGAGTGGAGAAAGAGAGAGAAACTCGGGTAGGCAGATCTCTGAGGGATTTGTGGTTCTTCACATCGGAATCAGAGCTTTTGTTCCCGAGGAGGGTTGATTGGTTTATTTTATAAAGACTCTAAGCTAATAACCAACAGGTAATATTTTAAATGTCATATACAGTATGCACAAGGCGGTTTTGAATGCCTTGAGTCTCAAAGCCTAGAGAACCCCGAACCTGGTTTCTCCTCTCGCTTGGATAGAATAGCCTGAAGTGAGAAAGATGGCACCAAGCAACTCTGAATTTCCAGAATCCTGGGATGGTGTTTTAGGGACACAGCCAGTGGAGGGCTGGAGCTGGCTCACATTGTGAGCCAATGGTGCACATCTCTTCCCAGTCCTGGGTTCAGTGACTTCACATTGGTAGCTTGAAATTGGCCATGGCAGGAGTTTACACCACCAAAACTGGCAGATGCTGTAGTCATGGCTCTTCTCCTCCCCACCTCCCACTGCCAGCTGATTGTTAAACATTTTCCAGCACACCCCTGGGTATCCCCTTTCTTTAGAAGTTAACTACTGTCGGGTGCCGGCCCAGTGGCATAGTTGTTAAGTTTGCGCGCTCCGCTTCGGCGGTCTGGGGTTCGCAAGCGCAGATCCGGGGCGCAGACCTACGCACCGCTCATCAAGCCATGCTGTGACGGCGTCCCATGTACAAAAATAGAGGAAGATGGGCACAGATGCTAGCTCAGGGCCAATCTTCCTCACCAAAAAAAAAAAAGTTAACTGCTGTGACGTGGTAGCACATGTTCTTTATACTTGTACCCTCTGCCTGAACTTCTCTTCCCCTGAGTTGGCACACACTGGCTCCTTCTGGTCATTTGATCTCAACTCAGATGATACCCTCTCAGAGAGGCTGCTCTGAACACCCTGTTTTACTGTTTCATAGCATTTATCCCTCCTTCCCTGAAAACATTATATGTGCTTTTTTTTTTTAATTATTGTCCTTGTCTGTCCCCTATTGTGACACCCCCACACACATGGAATTTTTCTCTCTGTTCTCTCAACAGCCTCCTTTTCTGAAAGAGTCCGGAACATGTCACCTGATGAAATCAAGATCCCGCCTGAACCCCCTGGCCGATGTTCAAATCACCTACAAGTAAGCACAGAGCTCGGCTGCTGAGGCCCATGTGCATGAGGCAGCGTGGGTCAGGTGTCTGGTTTGGTCTGACTTTAAGAGGCTTCTGTAAAAGAAACAGCCCAGCTGGGAAGGAGCCTGCAGTCCTGGTTACCTCCCTTAGCCCACTCTCAGGAGTTCGCCCTGTGCCCTCTGCCACCCTCTGCCATACCAGCTGGTGCTGCTCTAGCTGGGACCCCCTCACTTGCCCTCAATGAGGCCCTAAGCCTAGGCAGAGAAAATAACATACCTTTTCTGTGCAACCCAGCTGAGCCAATTGGAACATCTGAGAAGGAACTTTGCTAAGAAACTGAGGGACCGGGGCTGGCCCCGTGGCTTAGCAGTTAAGTGTGCGCGCTCCGCTACAGGCGGCCCGGGTTTGGATCCCGGGCGCGCACCTATGCACCGCTTCTCTGGCCATGCTGAGGCCGCGTCCCACATACAGCAACTAGAGGGATGTGCAACTATGACGTACAGCTATCTACTGGGGCTTTGTGGGGGAAAAAAAAGGAGGAGGATTGGCAATAGATGTTAGCTCAGAGCCGGTCTTCCTCAGCAAAAAGAGGAGGATTGGCATGGGTGTTAGCTCAGGGCTGACCTTCCTCACAAAAAAAAGAAAGAAAGAAAGAAACTGAGGGACCATCAAAATGTAAAATAAATTATAGAAATGTAAAAACACAGGCATTTATATGCATAAAATGCCTATCCTCCTGTTCCTAAAATGCCAGTTCACCAGCTTCTTGCCTGACAAAATCTCATACAGACCTGACCTGAGATTTTGAAGTCTCAAGGAGATGGAGCATATAGTGCAGTTACTCCCTTGGGAGCAGCTGGGGTTTGCACCTCCTTTTCAGCCTGTGTGATTGTTTCTCCTTGTATGGACACTCTGCGGGTTCCCCTGTGAGTAGGACCTTGTGATGAACAATAGGGCAGACACCCAAGGCTGCCCATTAGTGGCACCTGGTCCACTTGCTCTACCTTTGATCCTGTAGCTTCTGCTGGTGCCTCTGGCTACACTGCAAGCCCATGGCACCACCCTAACGGATGGATGACTAATGGGACCTGGGGCTATGGAATGCAGCAGGCTGGGTGGGGGCCAGAGTCAGGACCAGGGCACAGCGCAGATTCTCCTCCTTTCCTGGAAGTCTCCTCCCTTTGCTGAGTCGTCTACCCACCTAGCCACCCTTCCACTCCTGCCACCCCCCCAGCATAGCGTCAGCTCCACGCCAGGCAACAGGCCACAGCCTGTAAGGACAGTCCTGTAATCTGCCAGGTAGAGACAGCCAGCTGGCTCAGCCTTCAAGTTCAGATTTCTCCTTTTTAGATCCTCTTAGAGGTAGAAATCATGACACTGAGCAAAGATTTTAGTTCACCTGAGATGGGAGAACCCATCTGGTGGCCCAGGAGACACAGAAGTCATCTGTAAGGTATAGGTCTGCCTTGATTGGCCGAGCCTTTTGGTTTCTTTTGTTTGTTTTTTGTGTGGTTTTTTTTGTGTGTGTGTGAGGAAGATCAGCCTTGAGCTAACATCCATGCCAATCCTCCTCTTTTTTTGCTGAGGAAGAGTGGCCCTGGGCTAACATCTGTGCCCATCTTCCTCCACTTTATATGGGACCCCACCACAGCATGGCCTGACAAGCGGTGCATCGGTGCAAGCCCAGGATCTGAACCCGGGCCACCAGCAGCGGAACGTGTGCACTTAACCACTACGCCACGGGGCTGGCCCTGGCCGAGCCTTTTGTATAAGGCCTCCCTCTGTTGCCCTTGAAGAGATAACGTTGAGGTTTGTCTCTCTTGGCTTCTCTCCTCCCTGGTAAGTGTATTACAAACCTTTCTGTGCAATTCAGTGCTTCCTCTGGCCAGTCTCAGCAGAAGGATTCGGCCTTCTGACAGAGGGAGTGTATCACCTCTCCTGATGTTCCCAAAGGGCATCACACGGGACCTCCAGCCCTGCCCACCTCCTCTTGCAGGTGAAGAGTGCCCCAAATGTTTTCCTTCTGGAGAGTCTGTATATTTATCTAGTGGGGGAGGCTGCAAAGAGACCTTGACCTGGGCCGGCACCAGCTTTCTGGGTAGGACTGCTCTTCCTCAGAAGTGGCTCTGCTCTGAGACTTGGGTTTCTGGGGCCTTCTCACACACTGGGCGGTGCCGATGCCATCTGTTGCGGGCATCGTCTCCATGGGCCTTGTGGCACTGGTCTGGATCCCTGCCAGGTGGTTCTCCTGTTTCTCATCGAAAGCCAGAGCAGGGGCCGGGGGAAGGGGAGGTTAGTTTTGAAGAGAGATGAGCTCTTGACTCCTGACAGTGCTTCTTGATAAAGTGGCAGAAACCGACCATCTGTGAGCCTCCCCACAAAGGACTCTCTAGGAAGTTTGTGAGACCAAATCCAAAAACTCTACTCTTGCCTTCCTCCGAAAGGGCATAGCCTTCCCAGATCTCCCGCTGCAGAGTTAACCCCATATTAAAATTTAGAACCAGTGTTCATCCCCTGCCCATCAACTCTAATGCCTGAAATTCCTCTTCGGATGATTCAGGAGCTGATTACCCAGCTGGGGATTCATTCTTTGTCTTCTCTGTGGCTTCTCTGCCTTGACCTTTTTACTACTCACTCTACTAGCCATCCAGAGGGAGTCAAGAGAAAGCAAAACGAAAACACACTGGTCTCCATTTATGTTACTTGTGCTCAGCGCTGGTCGAAGGCTAGGTAGAGAAAGACAGTATGGCTGGAGCAGGGCTGTGCATGGCTCTGTGGATCTCCTGTGTTCGTATGTCCACACAGCACACGTGGCCACAGATGGGATTGTGAGGGGATGGGGTGGTGTCACAAGTGCTCTTCTGTTTCTCTTCCGTAGGACAAGATCCAGAAGCTTTATGAGCGGAAGATAAAGGAGGGAATGGATATGAACTATATTATCCAAAGGAAGAAAGAATTTCGGAACCCCAGGTGAGTTTCCCGTGAATCTGCAGGGTCAGTTGAGTCATTGATGTTAGACTGGGGACCAGGATGCCCCCATGTAGGTAGCAGAGAGAGGCCCAGCTAAGACCCCGCCTGGGCCCAAAGGGGCTGTCACCCAGACCGTTTAACCCAGCTGGAGGTTTCCTGTTGAAGATCCAGACAGAACACATAAACCAGTATGTAGGGTGGAAGCCGAGAGACCTGGACTGGAACGGGGAGGCCGGGCTGGGCTCCTGTCCCTGCTCTGCTCCTAAAGCACACGACCTCACGAGGCCTCTGTTTCCTCGTCTGTACACAGAGAGGATTGGCCTAGATGATTACTCTGGGTTCTTCTATCTCTTAAAAAGTCATTGATTCTGCGTGTAGGTGAGAGGTTTTATGAACAGAGCTGTGTCTGGGTCTTACGCTGTCCAGTGCCTGAGCAAGTGACACACCTGGGAGAGAGTCTGGTGTGGTGACAGCAGGGACCTGCCCTGGCCCTTATGTGGGCCTGAACCACTAGCCCCAACCCAGCCATGCAAACTAAAGGTCAGATGTCCCAGTAAGATCAAAAAACACACAGCCCTCACCCCGATATCATAGTCATCCTGGCTGCTGGCTGACGGTCTCTCTCGAGTCTGGGAGGGTAGAGGGCGAGAATTGACTCTTAATGTCAGGCCAGTAGACATTTCCCCTCCCATCAGGAAGCTTGCTTAGAACAATTCAGCTGGGTTTAAAGGTTTTGTCTGAGCCCAAGAGCTGGCTGGTTCTCATCTCTTGAAATCTGGTGCGGCTCAGGGCCATGGGACGAGGGCCTGCTCAGTGCCTTGTGGTATTCTTCTTTCAGCATCTATGAGAAGCTGATCCAGTTCTGTGCAATTGATGAGCTTGGCACCAACTACCCAAAGGTATGTCCTACACGCAAAGGCTGAGGGGGGAGAGAGGATACCGAGGGCCCTGTGCTCACTCCACCAGATTCAGCCTGGAGCCACAGAAGAATCCGTGTAGCAACACTGGTGGCTGAAGAGCGCAGTCCCCATCTCTCTTGTTTGAGCTCCTGTCGCTCTGAAATAGTCCAGTAAAGAGATTGCAGCAACAGACCTGGCCCTGGGCCCCTGACCAGTTAGGGTCTGAGTGGGGCCTCGTGCTGCTGTACAACAGCCCGTGGACAAACACATCACTGCTGTCATATTCCTAAGAAGGAATTGGCCACCCCCTTGGCTGGAGACCAAGGATAACAGCTGATCCCCTGTGCCCTTGAAAGCGCGGGGACTCCAGGCCAGGAAGATCTATGGAAAGACTCATGGCGAAGGGACTTGGGTTTCTAAGTCATTTGTCATCCTATGGCCATTACTGACTGTAGCCTTAACCTTTTCCTTTTCAGGATATGTTTGACCCCCATGGCTGGTCCGAGGACTCCTACTATGAGGCATTAGGTAGGTAGCCATCCATCCATCCACCTACCCACCCATCCATCCATCTATCCATCTGTCTGTCCATCCAGTCAGTCATCAGGCAACACATACTTCAGAGTCTCCTCTATGTCAGGCCATGTCTGAGGAGCTGGGTATACAGTCTTGAATGAGACAAACCCCATCTCTGACTTATGAGGCTTATGATCCAACGAAGAAGACAGAGGACTGAAGGAGTAATTCCAGCAATGATTAGTGTTGTGATGATGGGGGTGCAAGCAGGGCCCCCTAACCAGGCGAGGGGATGGGACAGCCTTGCTGAGGAAACCGTGTACGAGCTGAGGTTTGAAGGTGCGTAGAGGCTAGCCAAGCAGGGATAGACAAGAGTGTCCCCAGCAGGGGGACATCATTTTCTGAGGCCAGCAAGAGTGCAGCATTTTCTCAAGAGGCCCATTAGGGAGAACTGAGATGAATTTCAAAGGGTCCAAGCCCTCAAATGACAGGTCTCAAACCAGCAGTCCATGGACCATATCTGGCCTGTAGGTGTTTTGTTTAGCCCATACAAGTTTTGTCTTGCTTTAATTTGAATTAGTTGCTAACATTTTACCTAAAAATCCATAATTCTAGCTTCTCTTGGTCAGTGGGAAGGTGTTCCACACTGGGCCTGCATTCCCACGTGGCAGCTGTCAGCTGGAGCTCAGGAGCAGCTGACCCCTCCACACAGGGGATGCGCAGCCCCCGCCCCTGGACCTTTGAGGTTGAAGCCCCTGCTTTACGCTGGCCCAGGGCTGGCACTTCATTTTGCCCATTTCAGAAGGACACTGAGCCTATCCAGACCCGTGGTCTACTATAGTACGTTGAACAAGAACTCAGGGGAGGCAGTGAGTGCTGGACTAGGTCCCTCGGCCTAAAGTGTCTCCTCATGTGCGAGCTGTTCAGGGCTGCTTTTGTAAGAGCTTCTCTTGTCTTTATAGCCAAAGCCCAGAAGATTGAAATGGACAAATTGGAAAAGGCCAAAAAGGAGCGAACCAAAGTAAGTGATGGACAAATGTCCTGGATGAAAAGGGCAGGTGTTTGGTGTGCGTGGGTCCTGCTGGCTAAGCCCAGAGGGCTTCCAGGCTGCTCTCCCCCACCTGCCCATCCCCTCCCGCGACCCCCTGGGTTCATTGCCTGATGATGCTCTGAACAGCCATAGATGTGCCTTGTGGACTGAACAGGCCTTGCTGGCCTGCAAGTTCCAGCCTCTGTAACTCAGCTTGGAGATGCTTTCTGGTTGCTTCCGTTTGGTTTTTTGGGGACTTACAGTTGCTGCATTATACACTTCCTCCGCTCCCCTTACAGCTGCAGAACCCTGATGGCTTTCTCTCTTTGGGGTCATTGGCGTCCTCCTGGGCTGGATGGAGCAAGTATTTCCTTCTGAGAGCACTTTGGTCTGCGCCTTTCTTGGCCTCCAGAGCTGACCTTGGCAGCCTACCTCAGTGCTTCTCTGTAGGTCCTGTGTCTGATGGCCAGGTGACCCCTGATTTTAGGACCCTGAGCACTACTTCTTCCCAGGCAGTGTGGTCTGGGTTCTTCAGGGAACAGAAATTTAGCTGTGAGACCAAATGTCTTCTGGATACTGTGCCCTTTATGACCAGAGTCTCCGAGAGAGAAAGCCAGGCCTCAGGACACCAGCTCCTCCCACTTTTGGTTTGGCCTGACCCTCCTGCAGCAGCTGTGGCCTCCAGGGCACCCCCTCACCCCCTAGGCAGAGGGCCTGGGGGGGCTTGGCAGCCCTCTGGGAGCTGGTCTTAGGGGGTGATAAGGGTTTCTCATACTTAACCCTTGATTGAATTTCCTTTCTCTCTCTTTCCCTCCCCCTTCCAAACCCCAGGCTTATTGCGGGGACGTGTCTGCAGCGCCTGGGGACCGGAGCTGTCCTTCCCCTGTGCGGGCGGGCACCGCCTTGTCCGGGGTGTGAGGAGGAGGAGGGCCTGGGCATGTGAGGTGGGGCGGCGGGCAGGGGGTGCCCGGGCGTGTGCAGAAACCTGGTGATGTGGGGGGGAATTCTATTTGGGAAATTCTCTTCAGAATAGTAAAAATCCCCTTCAGGCGCCTCTCCGACACCTCTCCCTCCCCCAGGCAGTCACAGCAGAGCTGATTCTCAATGCCTCCTTTGTATGGTGCCAAACTCCTGTCCCCTGGGAGCAGACGGCTGGCCAAAGGATGTGGATAAACAGTTTGCACGGGTCTTACTCTCTTCCCTCTCCCCCTCCAGATTGAGTTTGTGACGGGCACCAAGAAAGGCACCACGACCAATGCCACGGCCACCACCACCACCACAGCCAGCACAGCTGTTGCAGGTAGAAGGCAGCTTGTCTGCTTCTGGCCACACCGCAGATGGAGGAGGGTTTCCCTGCCTTGTTTTGGGGAACAGACACCATGGGCATCTGCGCCTGAGCCTGGCCTGGCCATGCTTTTTTCTCAGCCCAGGGTTTGGGAGGCAGCTTTGGAGCCCAGGGTGGGGTCCCTGGTTCACTGGCTGCCCCTTGGCTTTCTGTGGCTGGGGCCCCTTCAGTTTCTATTCCCTAAGCTCTGACTGCTGGCCTGTTGGAAAAGGGAGTGTCCCTTTTTGTTTTGTCTTGGTCCTGATCTCTCTTGCCTTATTCCCAGATGCCCAAAAGAGAAAGAGCAAGTGGGACTCGGCCATCCCGGTGACAACGATAGCCCAGCCTACCATTCTCACCACCACAGCAACCCTGCCAGCTGTTGTCACAGTGACCACGAGTGCCAGTGGCTCCAAGACCACTGTTATCTCTGCCGTGGGCACCATTGTGAAGAAGGCCAAGCAGTGACCCGAGGGAGTGGCTTGGGGTGGCTTGGACATTCTCCTTTCCCTGGAGGGGAGGAGCCGCTCCAAGACGGTGCAGCCCAGTGACTGATGCCCCCTGGGAGGTGCCACTTTGTGTATTTCAGGACTGCGACCTGCTTCCCAGATGCCGCCCTGAGAGGAGCCTCTGTGTGGCATTCCAGCCAGGAGAAGGACATTGCCACAGAGGAGTGGGGCCTGTGGACATGTCCACACACCACCTGGGCTCTGTTGCCCTATTAAAAGTGCCGTATTCTTACATCTTGGCATCTCGGATGCACTGGCCTCTCCTACAGTCTGTTTTCAGGCAAATGTGAAGCTGAAGTGCCCTGTCCATCCTCTCGGTTTGGATTATTACCTCAGGGTTGATAATGGGGTGACCAAAGCATGTGGCACTAGTCAGAGGGGGTGGCCAACAAGTTGCCATGGTCATTCCCAGTGTATGCCTCTTGGCGTGGGCAGGCGGGTGTCCAGAGAGTGAGTGAGACTCCAGGTTCCCACTCTCTGCTACTCTGATCCTGAAACCCAGCCAGTGCTAACAAGAGCCAAGGCCTCTGCTCCCCTGGGGGCAGTTGAGCCCTCCCCGGACCACTTCTTGGACCCACTTAGGCTTTAGAAGTCAAGCCAGTTACCAGAAAGGCTGGGGTTGATCCCCAACCTGCACAGGGAGGGAAGGCATCGGCACCGGGCCAAGGCAGCCGTGGTGCCTCGGTGCCTGGCGAGCGCAGCCAGCAGGCTCCACGTGGTGGGGGAGATGAATCACCTCCTGCCCTGGCTGGGCAGCAGCTTATTGTTGATGGGAAAGCCCAGCTCCTGGGAGGATCCTGCCACCCCACCCTTCCTGTGCATGTTATCTCTGCCCCACAGCAGCCCCTGGGCAGCACTCATGGCCGCTGGGCTCCTCTTGGGGCCAGAACAGATTTCCCAGCCACCGCTGCCAGCCCTCGAGTCCGCAGGGAACCCATTTGTCTTTCCTGCTCTCTGGCAGCTCCACTCCAGCGGAAGGCTGCGTGTCGGAGAAGGAAGCCAGGCTGTGAAGAGCTGTGTTGTTTTCTTGGGGTGGGGGGAGGTTTAGGAAGGTGGTCCTAAAAAATACTGTTGCATGACTAGAGGAGTATGATGAACATGCCCCTGCCATCCCTAAAATAAAAATCAAGTCACACTTGTCCCCTCCCCCCAACACACAGACTCGGGCGCTACTGGAGGTTGAGTCTCACCCTTCCCTCCTTTGATGGGACTTTGCAACCCTGGAGAGAGGAGCTGCTGCCCCCTTAGTCCCAAGAGGGTCTCTGAAGGGGCTTCCTGCCCTGCATCCTCCAATAGGGGCCTGTCTCCTTAGCACAAGGGCACTGTGGAGGTTGTGTAGAAGGCAGTGTGGGACAGTGGGGAACACTAGCAAACATAGACTCGGCATCTCTGCTCTGGATCCCAGTTTAAAACAAGTTGTGTTTTAGTTGTGTGTGTCTTGGGCCCTTACCTCTGTAAGCGTTCTCTGTCAAATCACAGTAATAAAGCTTCTTAAGTTGGTTGTGAGGAATCAATGAAAATATTTATGCAAAAGCTTTATAAACTGTAAAGTACTTTAATGTTGGCCAGTCCAATTCCTTCTTTTTTTTTTTTTTAAAGATTTTATTTATTTTTTCCCCCAAAGCCCCAGCAGATAGTTGTATGTCATAGCTGCACATCCTTCTAGTTGCTGTATGTGGGACGCGGCCTCAGCATGGCCGGAGAAGCGGTGCGTCGGTGCACGCCCAGGATCCGAACCTGGGCCGCCAGCAGCGGAGCGCGTGCACTTAACCGCTAAGCCACTGGGCCGGCCCCAATTCCTTCTTGATTTAGACCGAGGAGAGAAGCAAACTCTGGAACTGGTAAAATTGGCTAAGGTCATGGCCCTTTGCTGTCCTGTGGGCCCCCTAGCCCTGCCATGAGCTGTCCAGGTGGAGCAGTAATGACCACTCCCCCTGTGAGTTGAGCAGCCTCAGCAGCAGTGCTGTTCCACTTAGAAGCCTGTGAGTTGGGTCAAGGTCTTGAATCCTTCCAAACTTTAGTTTACTCTTCTGTAAAACAGGATTAGTGCCTGCCCACCTTAGTCCTGCTGAGGGTGCCTCAGGGGCGAATTACCAGTTTTTTCTGTGGAGACTAGATGTCCCAGGCACCAGGACCCACGGTCCTTTCTTTTTTTTTTTTTCCCCCCCTTCTCCCCAAAGCCCCAGTAGATAGCTGTATGTCATAGTTGCACATCCTTCTAGTTGCTGTATGTGGGACGCGGCCTCAGCATGGCCAGACAAGCAGTGCGTCGGTGGGCACCCGGGATCCAAACCCGGGCCGCCAGTAGCGGAGCGTGCACACTTAACCGCTAAGCCACGGGGCCGGCCCCCCACGGTCCGTTCTGACTGGTTTGTCCCTGTTCACAAAGGGAACTCAGTCTGTCCAAACTGAACTCTACTCCCATCGCACATCCCCTACCCTCCGCCTATAGTTCTAATCATGGGTGATGACATCATGGTCCATCCAGGGCCCACAGGGAATCCCATCAGGGAATCCTGTGCTGTCCCCACATCTGACGGGTCACTTCAGAATCCCCTCCTCCATGGGCATTATAACTGCTCAGTTTGGGTCCTCATCCTTCTTGTGGCAGATTGCTCTGGCCTCATCTGCATGTTGTCTCAGTTTCCCACTCCCATCCAAGCTCAATCCGGGCAGCATCTTCCTACACCCCAGCTCTTGCACATCACATGATCTCCCACTGTCCACAGAGAGAGTTTAGACTTCAGCTCAGTATGCAAGGCCACCAGCATTCTCAACACCCCTCCTGCTACTGCCCCGCTCACACACCCTACTCTAGCTGCTCCCATCGTTTTCACTGTTGCCCTTTACCACCCCCAACCTTGGCAAATGTGACACCTTCAAGATGCAGCTCAGATTTTCATAATGCCTTCCTGACTCCCCTGGGTGCTAATTGCTCCTTTCCCAGTGCTCCCACACTCTCTTGCCCTTCTCATAATACCACTGCCTTGAAACCTCTGTCTATGCGCTGCTGGGCTGGGACCACTCACCTCCCAGTTCTCCTTTTGAGTGGAGACAAAATGGTCAACAACGCTGTGCCCCAAGTGCCTGGCATGAGATAAGAGATGGAGGGATGGAAGGAGAGGTGGTCCCTGCCCCCATGGTCACTGGACTGAAAGCTCCCCAACAGCCCATACCCCACCCTCACGACATCCTGTTATGGATGGGCCATGCACTGGCAAGTGTTGAGGCTCAGTGATGGGTACAGGAGGGTTCATTGTCCTCTCTGATCTTGTATATGTTTAAAATCTCTGTAATAAAAAAAAATTTTTTTTAAAGGAATGTTGAGCCATAAAAAAGAATGAGGAGGGCCGGCTCCGTGGCTTAGCGGTTAGGTGCGCGCGCTCTGATGCTGGCGGCCCGGGTTCAGATCCCGGGCACGCCCCAAGGCACCACTTCTCCGACCAACCCGAGGCCAAGTCCCACGTACAGCAACTAGAAGGATGTGAACCTATGACATACAACTGTCTGCTGGGGCTTTGGGGGGAAAAAAATGAATAAATAAAATCTTTAAAAAAAAAAGAATGAGGAGGATCTTCATGGACAGATTTGGAGTGATCTTCAGGAGAGAGAAAATGAAAATGGCAAGGTGCAGAACAGTGCATATAGTATGCTTCCATTTGTGTAAGAAAGGGAAGAAATACACCACAAAAAAGAATAGGAAAGAGATACAAGAATGAAATCAAAGAAATTAAGAAAAATCTCTCATGTTAAATTTGAATTGGAAATATCAATATGAACTCATGATCCAAAAAAAAAAATGTCCTACCTATGTCCATTGAAAGGACCCAGAAGCAACGGCCCCCAGGAGCACTGAGCACACAAAGCGCCCAGATCTTGATCTCTAATACCATTCCCTACTAAAAGGAACCTGGGCTCCTTGGAGGAATGGCTGATCCTGAAATCTAAGTGAGACTGGGGCAGTTTGTTCCAGAAAGCAGGGAAGACTAAGAGGAGTGTTTCAAAGGTCAAAGGAGCTAGTTTGAAGGGAGCTCCCACTGGCCACATTAAATTTGAACATTCAGAAAGAATGACTGCAATTATTGTCAAAAAGGAAACACTCCCTTGTTTCCTGTACTCTACTGCTCACAACACCCACAAAACGCTTCTGACACCAAATGTGTGGGCTTTCCACAGCATGCAATTCTGACACCAACTGCCTGGAGTTAGTGAGGATCCTGTAGGTTAAGGGCTCAGTCCCACAAGACTGCCCCCCACTCAGGCGCCAATTGCAAGTCCGGGCCTCTGGTCTTTCTGACCAACTGGCTATAAATTGGAGGTCCCCATGACCCCCTTCTCAGGCTCAATAATTTGCTAAAATGGCTCACAGAACTCAGGAAAACAGTTTACTTACTGGATTACAGTCTTCTTATAAAAGGATACAACTCAAGAACAGCCCGATGGAGGAGATGCATAGGGCAAAGTATGGGGTCAGGGGCCCTCTCTGGGCATGTCAACCTCCCAGCATTCCATGTGTTCAGCAACCTGGAAGCTCTCTGACCCCACTTCAGTTAGGATTTTTATGGCGGCTTCATTACCAGGCATAATGGATTAAGTCATTGGTCACTGGTGATAAAACTCAATCTCCAGCCCATCCCCCTCCCCAGAGGGTAGTGGGGTGGGGTGGGGGTAGGGCAGTGTTGAGACTGAAAGTTCCAACTCTCTAATCATGTGGTTGGTTCCCCTGACAACCAGCGCCCCCATCCTTAGTGGCTTCCCAAAAGTCACCTCATTAACATAAACTGGTGTGGTTGAAAGCGGTTGTTATGAATAACAAAAGATGCTCCTTTCACCTTTATCACTCCAGAGCTGGTCAAGGAACCATGCACAAAAACCAAATATATATTTATTATTATATCACAATGTCACAATTATAAACATGGACAAAGACTAAATATATATTTCTTATTATATCACATCACAATTGTAAACTATTGAATAAGTTAAAATCCATTCATGCACAGTATTTGAAAAAAGAAAGGAAAAAACGTATTTGCCACCATTAGAGTTGAATACATCAACTCTTTACTTAAAATTGATAGTTAAAAGAAAAGAATTAACCCTTGTATGCTGTTGATGGGATTATAGAATTGTGCAGCTGCTATGGAAAACAGTACGGTGGTCCTCAAAAAATTAAAAGTAGGACTACCACGTGATCCATCAATCCCACTTTTGGGTATATATCCAAAAGAATTGAAATCAGGGTCTCGAAGATATATCTGCACACCCATATTCATAGCAGCATTATTCACAATAGCCAAGAGGTGGAAGCAGCCCAATGTCTATTGACAGATGAACGGATAAACGAAATGTGGTATGTGCATACAGTGGAACATTATTCAGCCTTAAAAAAGGAGATCCTGTCACATGCTACATTATAGATGAACCTTGAGGACATTATGCTAAGTGAAATAAGCCAATCACAAAAGGACATATACTGTATGATTCCACTTACATGAGGTATCTAAAGTAGTCAAATTCAGGGGCCAGTCCGGTGGCATAGTGGTTAAGTTTGCGTGCTCTGCTTCAGCAGCCCCAGGGTTCACAGGTTCGGATCCCAGGCATGGACCTACACACCACTCATCAAGCCATGCTGTGGTGGCGTCCCATATACAAAATAGAGGAATATTGGCATGAATGTTAGCTCAGGGACAATCTTCCTCAAGCAAAAAGAGGAGGATTGGCAACAGGTGTTAGCTCAGGGCCAATCTTCCTCACCAAAAAAATAAATAAATAAAAATAGAGTAGTCAAATTCATAGACACAAAAAAATGGAACGGTAGTTAACCAGGGGCTGGGAGAGGGGGAAATGGGGGACTGTTTAACGGGTATAGCATTGCAGTTTGCAGGATGAAAAAGTTCTGAAGATCTGTTGCCCAACAATGTAAATATACTTAACACTATTGATACTATAGTATAACACTATACTTCACACTTAAAAATGATTAAGATGGTAATTTTTGTTTTGTTTTGTTTTGTTTTGTTTTGTGAGGAAGATCAGCGCTGAGCTAACACCCATGCCAATCCTCCTCTTTTTGCTGAGGAAGACTGGCCCTGGGCTAACACCCATGCCCATCTTCCTCGACTTTATATGGGATGCCACCACAGCATGGCTTGACAAGCGGTGCGTCGGTGCATGCCCGGGATCCAAACCCGGGCCACCAGCAGCAGAGCACACGCACTTAACCACTACGCCACAGGGCCAGCCCCAAGATGGTAATTTTTATGTTATATGTTTTTACTACAATTTTTTAAAAAATCTTTTGGGTTGCTTTGTAATAATAGTAGTAATCTTAAAGTGTCTATAGCTCAAAAAGAAAAGAAGCACTGACCCTGGAGTTTTGGAGGAACGTAGTTCATCCGCTGTTGGTGAAGGGAACCTCTATTTTTTTTTTAATCAGAAGGATACCTTTGGGGCCAGCCTGGTGGTGTAGTGGTTAAGTTCATGCGCTCCACTTCAGCAGCCCAGGGTTCATGGGTTCAGGTCCCGGGCGCAGACCTACCCACTGCTTATTGAGCCATGCTGTGGCAGGCATGCCACATACAAAGTAGAAGAAGACGGGCATGGATGTTAGCCCAGGGCCAATCTTCCTCAGCAAAAAGAAGAGGATTGGCAACAGATGTTAGCTCAGGGCTAATCTTCCTCGCCAAAAAAAAAAAAAAAGTTATCTTCTATTAAATATAGAAATGGAAAATCACCATATTTCAACCTTAAAAGAAAAACTGCGGTGGCGCAAGTGGTTAAGAACACGTGCTCCGCTGCGGCAACCCGGGGTTCCCAGGTTCGGATCCTGGGCATGCACTGACACACCGCTTGTCAAGCCATGCTGTGGCCGCGTCCCATATAAAGTAGAGGAAGACAGGCACAGATGTTAGCCCAGGGCCCGTCTTCCTCAGCAAAAAAAGAGGTGGATTGGCATTGGATGTTAGCTCAGGGCTAGTCTTCCTCACAAAAAAAAAAAGAAAGAAAAACTGGGGCCGGCCCCATGTCTTAGCAGTTAAGTGCGCGCGCTCCGCTGCTGGCGGCCCGGGTTCGGATCCCTGGCGCACACTGACGCACCGCTTCTCCGGTCATGCTGAGGCCGTGTCCCACATACAGCAACTAGAAGGATGTGCAGCTATGACATACAACTATCTACTGGGGCTTTGGGGGGGGGAAGTAAATAAATAAAATCTTTAAAAAAATTAAAAAAAAATAAAAAATAAAAAAAGAAAGAAAAACTGATTCAGGCAAGGATCAACAATAGATGCTAAAACTTCAATGAAAGGTTGTTAGGAAATGGGCAGGGTGACAAAGCACCAGCCTCCCCTCTGGATTACTTCTTAATCACAAAGTGGAAAACATATTTTTACGATGGAGATGGTGATCACTTCCTTAATCATCACTAACAGTGAGACAGCTGACAGCGGGTGCCACCAATAAAATACACTGCACCACCTATGACCATCATTGCCAAAAATGTCTAACCTGAATCTAACCAGACTTTCAGACCTAACTTCCAGGAGGCTAAAAACACAAGTCCAGAGGCTGGCACCATGGCGTAGTGGTTAAGTTCAGCACGCTCCGCTTCAGTGGCCTGGGTTCGCAGGTTCTGATCCTGGGCGTGGACCTACACCACTCATCAGCCATGCTGCAGCCGCAACCCACATACAAAATAGAGGAAGATCAGCACAGATGTTAGCTCAGGGACAATCTTCCTCAGCAAAAAAAAACAAAGTCCAATGATACCATGAGGAATCAATCAGACAAATCCAGACAGTGGGACATTCTGCAGGTCAACTGGCCTATCTCTTTAAAAGGTCACTGTGGGTGTGGGGAGACTGTTTTAGAGTAAGAAAGAGATACAACAATCAAATGTAATGGGTGACATGGATTGGACTGGAATTCAAGAGGAAACAGTTATAACAGACATTTTGGGGACAACTAAGAAATGTTCATATGGACTGAATCATAGATATTAGGACATTCTTGTTCTTTTCTTAGGTGTGATCAAGTTATTGTGGTTATGTGGGGGACTGTTCTTGGAGATGCATGCCTGGAGTGTTGAGGGATGAAATGTCATGGTATATTCAACTTATATCCAAATAAAAAGACATATAAATACATAACATATACATAAATAAAGCAAATGTGGCAAAATGTATGCTCTTGGGTCCAGGTGGTAAAAATGTGGGTGATTTTTGTAGTCTTCTTTCAACTTTTTTATATGTTTGAAAATATTCAAAATAAAAAGTTGGGGGAAAAAATCATAACTTAAGAGGCAGTCTATTGAGCAACCCTCTGGCCCTGGGGAGAGACTAGGCCTAGAGACTGTCCACCCGAGAGGCCTTTCCCTCAGTTGGAGGGAGTGGTTGACACTGGGTCTCAAGACTAGTCACCAAACTGTTTTGATCACACATCCCCTGTCTCTCTGTTTACCTTATTTTTTTTTTATTATTTTTTAATCATTATTTTTTTTTTTGCCCAAAGCCCCAGTACCTAGCTGTAGAGTTGTAACTCTTCTATGTGGGACGCTACTTCAGCACAGCTTGATGAGCGGTGAGTAGGTCCACACCCAGGATTTGAACTGGCGAACCCCAGGCCACCAAAGCGGAAAGCGCGAACTTAACCACTGTGCCACCGGGCCGGCCCCTCTATTTACCGTTTAACTTATTTATAGAAACGTACCATTCTACCAATAAGTGACATACATTGTCTGTAGTGGATCATCTGGCACATGCCTGGCGAATATGCAGCCCACTTAGGAGTGGTTTAAACTATGAGCTCCGTGATGCGAGCAGGAGGTGTGTCCCACTCCTCTGGGTATCCCCAGCACCTAGCACAGGAGCTCCTTAAATGCTTGTAAAATGAATAAGCAATTGAACTAATGAGTGAACAAAGCTGGCCTACTGGAGGCCACGTGATGAGTGCAGGGGAGCAGCAGTCCGAGGTTCATGAGCTTCTCCATTCCATTCAAAGGGCCTCATCTCTCTGGCAGGGCCTAGAGAGGGAAGTCCCCCTATATGCCAGCCTCACTCTGGCTCTAAGGCTGCAGAACAAGACAGTGGGGTTTTGTTTTATTTTTACAAAAATACTATGCAGTACAATGATCCTTAACCCTTTCGGGGCCAGTAACCTATTTGAGAATACAGTATAAGCTAAGGATCCTCTTCCCAGCAAATCTATATTCCTATATCAGATACACTTCCAGTTTTGCACATGATCTCAGATGGTCTATGGACTCCCCTGAAGTCCACACGTAAGCTCCAGGTAATGAAACTGCAGACTCCAAGAAACCTGATTGTTTCTTGGATTGTCTTCTTAGGGCCTCCCCAGAGTAGATGTCTCACCTCTCAGCTGCTACAGGGCTCCAGCACCCCCCCCCAGGCATTTTTAGAAGGGTCTGGCAATGAGGAGAGGAATGGGCTGCTGAGCCTGGTGGAGTCTGTGGCATTGCTGCCTCTAGGCCTGGGTCTCCTTCTCTAGGAGGGTGCCTCAGCCCCTCACTCACAGTAGAGTGCGTATGGCCCACCGCAGCCCTCTAATGGGTGGTGCTGGCAGGCTGCTCTCTGAGCTCCAATTTCCAGGGGTGGACTGGGCACCTGCTGGCGTAGCTGAGGTCCACAGGGCACTTGTGCTACCTGGTATGCTCTGACCTGAGTGCCTCAACCAAACTGGGGCTCCTGCCACCATGCTCCCAAATCCAGGAGTCAGCCTCTCTGAGCCCTGGACTGTGCAGAGCAACTCTCAGACAACTGGGCAAGGTGGTAAGTGGCGACTGTGCCTCGCACAGTTGCAGTGAGCACTCATGTGTCCACGGCACTTCCATATCCAGTCCCAGCTGCTCCCAGGATCACTCTGAGAGTTGGCAGCACACAAGTCTGAGTACAGATGAGAGCACTGCACCTCAGGGAGGCTATGTGAAAATCCACCACACTTTTATTGAGCACCTGCTATCTGCCAGGCACTGTGCTAGGTGCTGAGGATAAAAAGATGTGCTAGACAGGGCCGGCCCCGTGGTGTAGCGGTTAAGTGTGTGCACTCAGCTGCTGGTGGCCGGGGTTCGGATCCCGGGCGCGCACTGACGCACCGCTTGTCAGGCCATGCTGTGGCGGCGTCCTACATAAAGTGGAGGAAGATGGGCACAGATGTTAGCCCAGGGCAAGTCTTCCTCAGCAAAAAGAGGAGGGTTGGCATGGATCTTAGCTCAGGGCTGATCTTCCTCAATAAATACATAAATAAATAAATAAAAAGTGCTAGAGAGCGTCCATCCTCAGGGTTCACAGTCGAATGGGGAAGAGAGACCCCTAAACAGATCATTTTAAACTAATGTGCAAATGCCATGGAAGAGCCATGTCCCAGGGCTATGGGGACACATAACCCAACCCAGGGAACAGGGAAGTCACTGAGGTTCTCTGGAGCATGTGACGTCAGCACAGTACCTTCAAGGATAGGAAGGATAAAGCAAGCTGGCTGGTGGCAGGGAGCCCAAGCACAGGGACCAGCCTGGTGCAGAAGTATGGCGGCTTGAAGCTGCATGGTTTGGGCAGGGGGGCTGCCAGCAACAGGGTATTGTCTGCCTTTGTTGGCAGGTGGGGCTAGAGAAATAGACCACGTCGGGGTCATGGAGCAACTTGAGAGGCTCCCCCTGGAACACAGGTTAACCAGTGGCACTTGAGAGATGGCATGCTGAAGACGAGGGCTCATGTGTGTGAACCAGCTTGTCAAGAACAACTGTAACAATTCGAGTGCTTGCTCCATGCCAGGTCGGTGCTGGTCTCCTGATGGGTATTATTCACATTTGAAGGAGGTTTAAGTAGTTTGCCTGAGGACACTCAAGGAACGAGTGCTTGCTCGGATCTCCCTCTGGACACACGTGTGGGGGAGGCTGAGAGGACCCAGGGAATGGCAGACCTGGCCTGAGGCAATCCCTGGGCCCATCCCTCGCGCCAGCACAGGAAGCAGGGTGGTGGCGTGTGCAGTCGATTGCCATCGGGGAAGTGCGGCGGCTCGCCGCTCGGGGTCTGGAGGAGGGAGGGCGGCGGTCCGGGCAGGGGGCTAAGAGGCCACCCCCAGCCCGAGACAGCCCAGCACCCGAGTCTGGAGCCCGGAGGGGTGGGGAGACGCCGCGCCCGGGGCTGGACTGGAGAGAGAGGGGGATGGCTCCTCCCCTGCCCCAGCAGCCGTCGGTCGGGGCGCGGGGCTGGGCGCCGCGGGAGCCGCAGCCTTTTCCGGGGGGCGGTCCCGGCGACGGCGGCAGCGCCCCGGCTCCTGCCCCGACAGGTGCGCGCCGCGCTCAGGAATGCGGCCGGCCTGACTCACCAGTGCCTCCTTCCTACCTGCCGCCCGCCCCATAAAGCGGCCCCCTCCTGCCGCCCGCCGCCGCCCTCCCTGCAGCCCGCCCTCCGGACAGTCCCGGCTCGCCCGCGCGCGCCTGCAGCCGGAGTCGCCGAGCGGAGCCCAGCGCAGGGAGGGCGCAAGTCCGCCCAAGGTAGGTCCAGCCTCCGACCGCGGCAGGCGCCAGGGGCACGGGCGCAGGGCGGAAGAGCGCTCGGGGTTGCCGGGCCACACCCTGCTCGCCCCTCCAGTGCCCCGGGCCGCCAGGGCTGGGCGCCCATTCTGGGACCTCGGAGATGAGGAGGAGAAAGTGGGTGCCCACCCAGCCTGGGCAGCCGCGCAGGGGAGCCGGTCGGGAGGGCCGAGTGGCTTTTGTTTCCTCGGCTCTTCGCCTCACTGAAGGCTGGCAGGCCCTGGCCCGCTCTGCCTGTGCTGCCCAGGGCAGGTGCCCAACCTGCTAGAGTGCACCCAGGGGGTAGCTGGGGGCAGAGGGGCAGGGGAGCTTGGGGAAGTCTCTTGGCCATCAGACCTCTGGGCTAGAGGAAGGCAGCAGGAGAGAGGCCTGGGCTTGGGTGGGTGTGCGGAAGAAGAGGGCAGAGGCTGGGCAGTGGCTGGCAGGCCTACTGGGCTAGGCCCCTCCGAAGTTTGCAAAGAAGGTGGGGGAAGCAGCCACCTAGAGGCAGAGGCTCTCCCTGTTGGGCTGGTCAGGGCTTACTGTGTGCGGTGCCATAGTCCATCTGGGGTCTGAGGAGTCCCTGACTCTCCTCTTCTCTTGGCCAAGCATGCGCCCGCCCTCTTTCCAAAGTTGGCTCAGGACATCCTTCCTCCAGGAAGCTCTCCTGAGCTCATCCAGCAGCCTGAGGGCTGTGCCCACCACAGTAACCTCCTGCAGTGCCGGCCTGTTTCTCACCCACTCAGCCTGTGGCTGGCCCTCTGGCCCCTGGGTCAGGGGCTCTAGATGGCTCCCGAGGGCAGGGGCTGGGCTTCTCCTCCTCACCCATGGCCTTGCCGCACCCTGAGCCTGAGGACTGGGCACAAGTAGCATGGTTGTTATTGCCTCCGACAGAGCTGGAAGTGAAGACTGAGGGTCTCCATCCTGGGGGCTGAGGGGAGAGAGGAGAGCAGGAGGGACAGCGGGGAAGGGGTGCCTGTCTCCTTAGCCCTGATTCCGGTGGGTGATAGAGCAGCTGAGGGGCCAGGAGATGGGAAAGCAGGAGGGGAGAGAGCTGTGGTGCGTTGGTGCAGATGTACTAAGCAAGGGTCCTGTGGGGTGGAGGGAGAGTGAGTATGGGGGGAGCTCTGAGCCTATGTGCCTGTGGGTCACGGCGTGTGTGCATGCACGTGCATGTCCCTGTGTGTGGAAGGCCTGGGTGTGCCACAGTGTGACAACATTCAGGGTGGCAGTCACATACTCCTGGGACCGGACTGGTGCATAAAAAGGCCCAGCAGCCTGGTGGGGCCCAGGGTGGCCTGAAGAGAGTGTATGTCCTGAGTACTCCACCCAGCCCGCAGTGGCTACATCTTCTGATAAGCCCGCAATCCTAACTTTTATGTAAAATCTCATTGTTTTTAACATCGACACATACTTTTAAAACTTTTAAAACACAAGTTAAGTCCAACAAAACACTCTTGAGTGTGTGACTAGCCCCCCAACTGCCTTTTTGTAGCCTCTGAGGATAATATGGAGGTTAAATGGGGAGTCTGGACTGCCCGGGTCCCATCCAGGCTCCCCCACTGTTGGCTGCGGGATGAGGAAGCCCCTCAGCCTTGTGCCTTGTCCTCTCGTCTGGGAAATGGGAATGATGCAATCATCCCTCATTGGGTTTCTGTGCAGATTAAACAGCAATCATGTACATGAAGTGCTGGGCGCATGCCCGCTGTGTGCCCAGCCTGTGGGCATGCTAAAGTTAAGAGCCAGGATCAGCCCTCCAGAGTGTACCTGCCAGTGTAATGGTGCCCCAGGGAGGCCAAGTCTGCAGTCTTATTGTGTAGCGTGTGGGTGTGGTGCCTACGCCGCGAGGCTGCAGGAAAGTTATTTCCTCCAAGGAGCTCCCCCTCAGGCTGGATCCAGGCGTCTTGACCTCAGCCCTGTGGAGTGCGGCTCCTCCCCAGCGGGCTCTGCCTGTGGATGTGTTGGAGCTGCTAGTGGCCTCCTGGGGGCCACATGCCTTGGAGGGAGGGAGGCAATGCCTTCCTGCCGCCACCCCAGGACTCCCCAGCACTGTGGGGGCCTCAACCCCCCAGATCTTGGGGCTACTCCTGCCTCACAAGCTGGGGACTGAGAAAGGATCCAAGGAGGGTGGGCCAGTGGGCATGGCGTGGTCTTGGGCCACTAGGAGGACTGGCCCCAGAGAAAGAGGCCAGGGCCCTACTCTTTGTCCTCAGCTTTGCAGGCCGGGTGGCTCTAGGCAGCCCCCTTCTCTTCCTGAGGCAGCAGGCTGCCCACCTTTTAAAAGCCCTCAGGGATGCCAATGCCTGCCCCAGAGGTCAGGTTGTTGATGAGTTGAGATGGTTTAATAGTGAACCAAAGGCAGACAGGGCTCCTGGGGTGGCTGGCACTATGTGTGCGTGTTAGTGGGCAGGAGGGGCTTGTAACCTAGCTGCAGGCTAACTTTTGAAAGGGTCAACTGCTCAGGGGCCCCAAAACTCACCTCTGGGGTAGGCAGAGGTGAAGGGTAGGACAGGGGACCCCACCTCTGATGGGGCAGGCAGCCATTGCAGAACCTAGCCGAGTGCAGCGAGCTGCCTCCTCCCCTCCCCAGGCCCCAGATATTGGGAGGAGTCCCTCCTAGCTGCGCCCCCTCACCAAAGGGCAAGTAGACCAGGACAGAGAGTGGGCAGGAAGGTAGAGCCAGGCCGTCTAGGGTAGCCCCCCTATTGGATGGCCCTATCCCTGCCAAGCCTGACCGAGGGCCCCTGGGGTCTAGAAGGCAAAGGCAGGGTAAGCCTTGCCCTGCCCTCAGGGAGACCAGCACAAGAGACCTGGCGTTGGGACCAGCTCAGAGCCCAGAGTCCTCAGTGGCGAGAGGGTGGGGGCCTCCCTGGGCAGGTTGCAGGCCTGCATGGTGTCTAGCCACCCCAGGGATGGCAAGGAAGGGGGCAGTGGAAAAGAGGAATCAGGGGCCCTGGCCCTGCCACTCACAGGCTGCGTGGCCTTGCGACATCACTGAAGCTCTCAGAGCCTCAGTTTCCACACCTGTGCGTTAGGAATGGTGGAACTCTGACAGGGACCCAGTGAGCTGTAGAGTGGCCCCCAGGGACCAAGGGTGTAGAGGCATCGTATGTCAATTGTTGCTGTTATACAGGAGGAAGAGGATGGCAGGGCTGCATCCCAGCCCATGGACCAGGCTGCTGCTGGCAGCCCTGCTGAGTGTGAGCTTCCCTGGGGACATGGGTGAGTCTGGCATGCCCCTTCAGCACCCCTCTTGGCGAGGGCATGCCTTTCAAGGCACTGCCCTCACGCGAGGGCCTCTCATGGGGTGTCTCGCCCAGACACTCACTCAGCCATTCAACAAACGACCACCACCCACTTCGAGGGCTAGGGAATCGTGAGCCTGAGCCATGTGGCCCGAGAACACCGAAGGGAAGGAGACTTGGTCTAGAGGGAAGAGAAGACGCCCACTCAGAGAATGGAAGCACTCGCAGGATGTGCTGAGGCCTCGAAAGTGGAGTCAAAAGTTTTAGGGGCCAGCCCCGGGGCATAGCGGTTAAGTGTGCACGCTCTGCTGCTGGCGGCCTGGGTTTGATCCCGGGCGCGCACCGATGCACCGCTTGTCAGGCCATGCTGTGGCGGTGTTCCATATAAAGTGGAGGAAGATGGGCACAGATGTTAGCCCGGGGCCAGTCTTCCTCAGCAAAAAGAGGAGGATTGGCATGGATGTTAGCTCAGGGTTGATCTTCCTCACAAAAAAAAAAAAAAGGTTTATAGGAATTTGGAGGAGACCAGTGGCTCATCACTTGCTCTCTGAGTGTCTGCAGTTCACAAGGGGCTAGAGGCTGCTCCTACCAATAAAATTTTGCCTGTCAGTAGAGGCCATGTTGATAGCTTGAAATAGACCATGGTGGGAATATTTATACCATGGAAATTGGCAAATGCTGCAAGTCAGGGCTTCTCCTGTCTCACCAGAGCTGTTGTTGAACATTGACAGTGCGCCATTGCCTGGAGCCCAGGAGACCGCCCACTGTGTACCCTGGGTGCACACAGTAGGTGTTAATGTAATTTTAACTGAGCAGAACCAAAGGGAATCCCAATAATCTTTGGGGAAACTGTGGAGTTTTACCTCATTCCTTTACTAACAACCTACTGTGTGCCAGGCCTTGCACTAGGCACCAGGGACCCAGCGATAAACAAGACAGAAGAACAGGCGAGGGGGATGGCCAGGGTGTCCCTGCCAGCAAATGGGCCAGCACCTCTGTCTCAGCCCCCACTGTCCTTCACTCTGGACTGGAGCAGAAAGTTCTAGGTTTCAGACCTGACTCTGCCCATTTCCAGCTGTGCTGCCTGGGGCAGAATCAGGCCTCTGTTCTGGCCTTCTGGCTTCCGTTTTCTCTCTGTAAATTGGGAGAGAATCCCTACCTCTCTCAAGTGAGGGTGCAGATGGGAAAGGGCTTGGTCATCGGTGAGGTCCCTCTCAGTGGATCTGCCCGTCTCTGCCCACCAGCCAACAGCTGCAAGAAGGCCCAGGTGAAGAGCTGCACCGAGTGCATCCGTGTGGCCAAGGACTGCGCCTACTGCACCGACGAGGTGAGCTGCTGCCCGCTGGCCTGCCTTCCCGAGCCAGGGCCGGCCCGGACCACCTCCCCGCCCTGGGTGCCCCGCCCTGCCTCAGCCCAGCCTTGGGCCAGGTGGCTGTGGGAGAACAGGCAAGGGTCAGGAAAGTCTGGGGGAATAAATCCGGGGTTGGGACAGCCTGGGCATGGGCACTGCGCCCCTGACTCCATCTCCTTCCGGCCAGATGTTCAAGGAACGACGCTGCAACACCCAGACAGAGCTGCTGGCTGCGGGCTGCCGGCTGGAGAGTGTGGTGGTCATGGAGAGCAGCTTTGAGATCACAGAGGTGCCCAGAGCAGGGGTCAAGGGAGGTGGGCCCTCCATGCTCAAGGTTGATGGTTTATGGGGGTCCACTGTGTCCCCTGGCTGGGCTGAGAGGCTCCCCATCAGGTCTCTGGAGTGACCCTCCAGCCAGCTGTCCCTCTCCCCTGGACACAGGAGACCCAGATCGACACCACCCTGCTACGCAGCCAGGTGTCCCCCCAGGGGCTGCGGGTCCGCCTGCGGCCGGGTGAAGAGCGGCACTTTGAGCTGGAGGTGTTTGAGCCCCGGGAGAGCCCCGTGGACCTGTATATCCTCATGGACTTCTCCAACTCCATGTCCGACGATCTGGACAATCTCAAGAAGATGGGGCAGAACCTGGGTATGGCTGGGCCAGCACGGAGGACAGTGGGGCAGGGGATGGAGAGAGTGGCCTCACCCACCTGGCTGGCCACCTGCTCAGGAGGCCAGGGCTCAGGACAGCTGTGCCCACCCCACAAGGGAGGACAGGACAGGGACATCTGAGCCCTCCAAGAACTCCCTCCCCCCATTCTCAGGGGAGGGTCTCGGCCAGACCCTGCTAACTACTCAGGACTTCAGAGAGGGCCTACACCTGGTGGACCGCAGAGCCCTCTGGCCCTGACAGGGAGGCACCCGGTGCCATGAGGCTGAGGTTGAGTCCCACCCTGCAGACAGAGCTGGTCCAGTTCTCCAGCCGCCCCACTCCCATTTGCCCCATGTATGACTCTGGGTCCCCCGAGTCCCATTTCCCTCCTCTGTAAATAGGGACAAGGGCTATTGTGAACGTGAACTGATGTCCAACATGCAAAATGCTGCTAGTGGGTGGTTATTCTTCCTCTTCCTCCTTCCTGAGCCAGCCCCCAGCCCTCGTGTTGATGTGGGGGTATTGGGGCTCAGCTGCCCCCCCTTTTTTTTTATATTAACACTCAGCCAAGGTCCTGAAGCAGCTCACCAGCGACTACACTATTGGATTTGGCAAATTTGTGGACAAAGTCAGCGTCCCTCAGACAGACATGAGGCCTGAGAAGTGAGTGGGCAGGGGTCCTGGCCGTGTGGCCTGCCTCCTCTTCACCCAGGCACTTATTAGTCTTCTGGTTGAAATGAGCCAAGGGGGCAGTTCCCAGAGAGGGTGGGCACGGGGATATGTGGGTCTCCTTCTGACTCTCTCTATCTCCCTCCCACCTCTGCCCAGGCTGAAGGAGCCCTGGCCCAACAGTGACCCCCCCTTCTCCTTCAAGAACGTCATCAGCCTGACGGAAGATGTGGACGAGTTCCAGAGTAAACTGCAGGGAGAACGGATCTCAGGCAACCTGGATGCCCCTGAAGGAGGTTTTGATGCCATCCTGCAGACAGCCGTATGCACGGTGAGTGCCAGGGAGGGTCCTGCCAGCCTAGACCAGGGCTGTGCTTCTCTACAAGGGCACGAGCTGCCCACTGCCCTGCTCTGGTGCCTGGCTTGGAGGCCCGCATGCCCTGAGACACACTCAGACTCCCTGGGTGGCCCTCAATTACAATACAGGTTTAGATATGCTGGGAGCCAAGGTCTCCCAGCTGAGCAGTCACAGCCTGCTTTTGTATTGACCAGGGAGGCAGACATGAGTCCTGGGGTTCTGGAATCTTCAGTGCCCTGAGGCCAGCCTCTCACCCAATCTCCCTGCTAATGCCATTCTCAGCACTGTTGGATACTGGGCAGCTGAAGAGGGCACTTGTTTTTATGTGCATATCAATTTTTTCATTTTTAAAATAATATACCCATATTACAGACAATTTGGAAAACAAAGAACAGAAATTGGCCATAATTTCACCATCACCAGACAGACAGCCCCTTGATATCTCACCATATTTTGTTCCCTTTTTCTTATTTTATATAGTTGGAATCAGTGTACTTATAGTTCTGAAACTTGCTTTTTCACCTAACACCATCGTAAACATTTTCTCTTGTAATACATGGTTTTCAAAATCACTCCATATATTTCTCTAACAAATTGCTGTGCACTGCTATACCTGTTCTAACTGGCCTTTTTCATTTAACGTTGCGTGGTGTACATTTTCCTATGCGGTTAAAAATATTCTCACAGAGTGGGTAGCAGCTTGAGAGGATAGTCTGATGAACCTGGTTCAAATCTTACATGGTGCCACTGTGTGCACAGACCCTACATCTACTTCCCATTCCTCATCGCAGGTGTCTATTTTTCACTCCCATCACTCCTGCGCCGTCTGTCACATGTGTCGTTCATGATGGCAGCATGCTGTCAATCCTGTGGCCTAGCTGAGCCCCGTGTTGGGAACCACTTTCGCTGTCGTACACGGTGCTGCAGTGAGTGTCCTCAGCAGGCAGCCTGCTCAGCTGGCATCCCTTCCTTGCTCTCCCCAGAGGGACATCGGCTGGCGCCCCGACAGCACCCACCTGCTGGTGTTCTCCACCGAGTCGGCCTTCCACTACGAGGCTGACGGTGCCAATGTGCTGGCCGGCATCATGAGCCGCAACGATGAGACGTGCCACCTGGACGCCACGGGCACCTACACCCACTACAAGATGCAGGACTACCCGTCAGTGCCCACCCTGGTGCGCCTGCTTGGCAAACACAACATTATCCCCATCTTCGCCGTCACCAACTACTCCTATAGCTACTACGAGGTGCGGGGGCAGGGGCCTCACTGGGCGAGAGGATGGGCAGGGTGGGGGGGATCCATGGCACTTCTCAGACACCCACCCTTCCCTAAACTTTTGGCCCCCCAAGGATGTGCCCATCCCCTAACCCAACTCCCAAGCAGGTAGAGGCTTAGAGGACAGGCTCTGGAATACACCTGCAAGTTCCAGGCCTTAGCTTTCCCATCTGCAAAGTGAGGCTAACCTCAAAGCTGTTGTCTGGATTCAGTGACATGATACTTGTCAAGGGCTTAGCCCAGGCCTGGCATTCTCTCCTGCAGAAGCTGCACACGTATTTCCCTGTCTCCTCACTGGGGGTGCTACAGGAGGACTCGTCCAACATCGTGGATCTGCTGGAGGAGGCCTTCGACGTGAGGGGCAGCGCGGGCTCGAGTCTCAGTCCTTCTGGGGCGGGGCTGGAGAGGAGGCGGAAAGGGCAAAGGATGTCTCAAGTCAGGGTTGAGAAATAGGATAGGCCAGTGAGGAAGGGTCTCTGCTGGTGCCTGGGGGCCCTGAGGAGCCCACCTGGGCCTGGCCCCAGGCTCCTGGGGGCCCTGCCACCTTGACCGCCCACCCCAGCCCTCCATGCAGGTGGGGGTGGAGCACAGCCAGGCCAGGCCAGAGTGGGTGAGCCCAGGCTCCCCCCAGACCACTAATCACCTGCCTTCTTTTAGCGCATTCGCTCCAACCTGGACATCCGGGCCCTGGAAAGCCCCCGAGGCCTGAGGACAGAGGTCAACTCCAAGATATTCCAGAAGACCAACACAGGGTCCTTTCACATCCGGCGAGGGGAAGTGGTACGCCTCTGTGGGGGCCCTGGAGCAGGGGAGGATGGGCACACCGCCCTGCAAGTGGGGGGGTCTGCCTGAGCAGAGGTCAAGAGCGGGGCCTCCAGAGTCAGGCAGGCCTGGGTTCGAAGCCCCCTGGGTTACCCACTCAGATGAGCTTGGCACCTTCTTTGGCTTATTCTCATCTGTACAGCAGGGATTAATTAGCACAGAGCTCAGAGGGTTGCTCAGATGAGTGAATGGGCCGAAGGAGGCTCTTGTTACTGTCGTTGCGATTGTTTTGTGACTGTGCCTGGAAGGAGCAAGGTTTCAGCCCAGAGGAAAGGTGGGCAGGGGGCTGGGCATCAGGGACCAGGCCCAGCCCTGAAGCTGGAGGGCTGAGAACTTGAGGTCATCCCCAGCGGAGCCTGCCTTGACTGACATTGGGGTCCCTGCAGGGCACATACCACGTGCAGCTGCGGGCCATTGAGAAGCTGGATGGGACACACGTGTGCCAGCTTCCAATAGAGGATCAGAAGGGCAACATCCATCTGAAACCCTCCTTCTCCGATGGCCTCAAGATTGACGTGGGCATCATCTGTGATGTGTGCTCCTGTGAGCTGGTACGATGCGGCTCTGCCAGGTGGGAGGGAGGTGCTGAGCCACGTCCCCAGCCCTGAGTAATGAAGCAGAGCCTTCGGGGCCACATCTGCCTTCCGGGGTGCCCTGAGGGGCAGAGGCAGCAGTAGTGTCCAGTGGCCCTGGCCCCCCTCCCCCCATACACCCACCACAATCTCATTCCAGCAAAAAGAGGTGCGGTCAGCTCACTGCAGCTTCAACGGAGACTTCATGTGTGGACACTGCATGTGCAATGAGGGCTGGTGAGTGCGCGGGAGTGCAACTGGCACCTGGCTGGGCCACTGCAAGGCCCTGACCCTGAGCACACCATATATGCTCGGCTGAGGGTGGGATGGTGGGTCATAGAAAGGGCTAGGAAAGGTACACACCCAGTTCTTAGGTGGATCCAGTTCAAAGCACTTTGAAATATGAAGATATACAGTCATGCACTGCATAACGATGTTTGGGTCAACATTGGACCACATATACGATGGTGGTCCCATAAGATTAGTATCATAGAGCCTAGGTGTGTAGTAGGCTATATCATCTGGGTCAGAGAATGGTAGTGAGGGCTTTAGCTTTAACTCCAAGACATTGAACAAATCTGTCATGATTTGAGGGAGGGACAATGGGAGGGTCTCAGGGGACTGAGATTTGAATTTTAGCCTCACCACTGGTGTTTGGGTGACTTGGCCCCACTGAAGCCCTCTCAGAGCCTCAGTTTCCTCATCTGTAAAATGGGATGGTGAAAGCCCCAGCCTTCCTCCTGGGCTGTGGGAAGTGACTGGCTCCTTCCGCAGGAGTGGCAAGACCTGTAACTGCTCCACCGGCTCGCTGAGCGACACGCAGCCTTGCCTGCGGGAGGGCGAGGACAAGCCGTGCTCGGGGCGAGGCGAGTGCCAGTGCGGGCACTGTGTGTGCTATGGCGAAGGCCGCTATGAGGGTCAGTTCTGTGAGTACGACAACTTCCAGTGTCCCCGCACCTCCGGATTCCTCTGCAACGGTGAGCTCGGCAGCCATGGTGGCCAGTGCTGGGGACTGCAGGGCAGCGAGGGTGGCCTGGGTGCCCAGTCCTTGCCCTGCCCACTGGCTCTCCCAGTCAGGACCCAGGTTGGGGGGGGGCCAAGCCAAGAGTCAGATTCCCCAAGTTCAGGCCCAGCCCTCCTCCAGACTCCCTGAGTGCCTCCAAGTCTAGCGCCAACCTGGACCTCTGTCCCTCTCTATATACTTGATGCCCAAGGGCCCTGCCAGGGCAACATTCACCTCATGTTTAAGACCTCAGCTCCCGTGAAGTCCTCCAGTCTGTAGCTACCCCCTTCACTCTCCCATCTCATTCGGGTGGGTACCACCCACCTCAACCCTCACTGGTTGCTGGTATGTGGCATGGTGATCTTTTTTTTCTCGGAAGATGCTACACTTCTACAGGCAGGGCCTGCAGTTATGCATCCTCTGTAGCCCCCCAGGGCCTAACACAGTGTAGCCAGGTCATGGGCACATAGTCTGGGCAGGGCTTCTGAGCTAAGCCTGGGTCTCAGAACCCAGACAGGGACTACATGGAAGAATGAGTGAAAATCCACTCATCAAATACTTATTAAGCCCCAACTGCATACTTGCCACTGGGGGTGGAGCCCCAGCATTTCTACCCTTTCCTCTGTTCTTGCTTCTGTCTGCTATTTCTCTGCTCAGAGAAATGAAAGGAGCACCCAGTAGTGTGGAGAAAAGCAGACATTTGATAGAGGCAGAGCTGCGAGAGAGGAGGGGAGGGAGATGCTGCTGGAAGGGATGCAGGGCCACAGCGTGAGGGGTTGGGGTTCTAGTCTAGTCCAAACTTTTTCTTAAGGGGCAGAAAGTAAATATTTTCAGCTTTGTGAGCCATATGGTCTCTGTCACAACCAGTCTGCTCTGCCATTTTTGCAGAATGCAGCTATAGACAATATGTAAACAAATGAGTGTGGCTGTATTCCAATAACGATTTTGCAAAAATGGGTGGTGAGCTAGCTTTGGCCCACAGGGCATAGTTAATCAACCCCTAATCTAGTCTAAGGATATTGGACTTTATCCTTTGGGCAAAAAGGAGTCATTGTTGGTTTTAATTTCATTATCCAGCCTCTTTTTTTGTATCTAGCCACCTTGCTAAACTCACTTATGAAATCTAATAATTTATCTGTAGATTCTTCTTGATATTTTGTGACATGTTCCTAATACTTGCAAATAATGACAGTATTATTTCTTACTTTCCAATATGTGTATGTTTTATTTCTTTTTCTTACCTTATTGCATTGGCCAGGACTCATTAGAGGTTCTTAAACAGGGGAGCCACATGCTTGGATTTGTGTTTTGTGATGCTCACTCTGGCTGCAGAGTGGAGGGTAGAAGATGGAATGAAGCAGGAGAGATGGAGGGAAGGAAGCTCCAAGAAAGCAAGGAAGAGATGGCTCTGCCCTTGGCTGGAAACATCCTAGCTCCCAAGGCTCAGCTCCCACAGGCCCTCCCCAGCAGATGGGCAGCCTGGACTGCAGGTGTGAATGTGGCTCTCCTCTGCCTTCCCTCTCCTTCTCTGCAGACCGAGGACGCTGCATCATGGGCCAGTGTGTGTGTGAGCCTGGCTGGACAGGCTCGAGCTGTGACTGTCCTCTCAGCAATGCCACCTGCATCGACAGCAATGGGGTAGGCCTGGGCATGAGGCAGGCAGTGCGGGGTGGCAGAGGGGACCCCAGTCAGGACCACCCACCCTCTCAGACAGGGATGAGGGTACAGCTGGCTCACTGGTGCCTCCTCTTGTCCCAGGGCATCTGTAATGGGCGTGGCCACTGCGAGTGTGGCCGCTGCCACTGCAACCAGCAGTCGCTCTACACGGACACCATCTGCCAGATCAACCACTCAGCGGTGAGGCCAGAATCCCTGGGGTGTGGGCATGGGAACCGTGGGCACAGGGCAGGGGGCACAGGGCAGGGTGGACAGGAGGGTCTGAACCTGGTGCCATAGGAGCCGGCCAAGGGTGTGAGATTGGGGGAGTGGGCCTGGCAGAAGCCCACCCCACACAGGGCCCATCTACCCCCCTTCTCCCATCCAGATCCGCCTGGGCCTCTGCGAGGACCTGCGCTCCTGCGTGCAGTGCCAGGCCTGGGGCACCGGTGAGAAGAAGGGGCGCATGTGCGATGAGTGCAGCTTTAAGATCAAGATGGTGGACGAGCTTAAGAAAGGTATGGGGCGGAGGACCAGGTGCTAAAAGCCTAGGCAGGGGGGCATCTGATGGGTGAGTGGGGTCACTCATCTGGGCAGGGGTATAGAGCTGGGCAGGGGGCTCATAATCCAGGTTGAGATCACACAGTCAAGAGAGAGGGGTTCCAGGGGCTAGCCCTGTGGTGTAGTGGTTAAGTTTGCGCACTCCGCTGCAGCAGCCCAGGTTCACAGGTTCAGATCCTGGGTGCGGATCTACAACACTCATCAAGCCATGCTGTGGTGGCATCCCACATACAAAATAGAGGAAGATTGGCACAGATGTTAGCTCAGAGCCACTCTTCCTCACCAAAAACAAAAAAAAAAAGAGAGAGAGGAGTTCCAGACCCAGGAGAGGTCACAGAACCCAGATAGGACACACAGAACCGGGCAGGGGGCACAGCTGGGTAGGAACCAAAGAGTCGAGGGAGGGGGTGCCTGGCTTGGGCAAGCGGCACCTAGCTGGGCAGGGGGATGAACACAGCAGGGGTACATGATTGGGCCATGGGGGCACACAGCCTCTTCTCCTGTAGGTCAGATAATGTTCTAGAAGCCAAGCTCCTGAGTGATGCCCAGGACAGGGAAGTGGGGGGCACAGATTGGCAGACTTGGAGGCTCCTGGGCATGGGGCAGAGCAGCCCCAACCTTGCCCCATCCCTGTGCACAGTTTGCCGGGGACTTGCGTTCTTCCCTAGGGAAGTGCTTCCTATCCTGCAGTAGGTGGGTGGGCCCCAGAGTAGGGGACACCTCACCAGACCCTGGGGTGCTCCAGGGTGGGGTGGGGGTGCCCTGCTGACCATCTGTGGGTGCAGCAGAGGAGGTGGTGGAGTACTGCTTCTTCCGGGACGAGGATGACGACTGTACCTACAGCTACACCGTGGAGGGCGACGGCACCCCCGGGCCCAACAGCACCGTCCTGGTGCACAAGAAGAAGGGTGAGCTGGCAGCCAGGCAGTTGGGGGGGCTGGGGGACACCTGTCAGACCCAGGGAGGGGGACACCACCTCCCTCCCCCTCTTCTTTCCTTCCTAGACTGCCCTCCCGCCTCCTTCTGGTGGCTCATCCCCCTGCTCATCTTCCTCCTGCTGCTCCTGGCCCTGCTGCTGCTGCTCTGCTGGAAGTACTGTGCCTGCTGCAAGGTGACAGCCCCTGCCAGAGGCCCCACCCCCAACCAGAGTTCCACCCTCCACCAGGGTCCCCACTTCCCCAGAGTCCCCACTTCCCCAGGGTCCCCACCACCCACTAGCGTCCCCACCTCCCCAGAGTCCCCACTTCCCCAGTATCCCCTGCACCAGTGTCCTTGTAGATGGCAGAGGCCAGGTGAACTCGGGTCTTCTGCTCAGTTCTAGTCCCCTCTCCACCCCAGCCCCTCGCCTCTGCTAACCGTCAGTGGCCAGATACCTGGGAGCACCTGCCCTGGGGTCAGCCACATGCAAAGGGCCATGGGAGCCAGCAGGGAAGGAAGGGCCCTCCCCCCGCAGGAGCTGACATTCTTGTTGGGGAGAACAGACAAGAGACAGGAAAGCATGGAGGATCGCATGGCCGGAATACTGAATTCCCAGCAAAGGCAACACTCTGTAGTGACCGCAGTGTTGTGGGATATTAGTATGGGTTACAGAGAAAAAGAGTTCTGTGATCAAATACATTTGAGATACAAGTTTCTTCTCTGCAGGCCTTCTCAGAGTCTTTGATCTAGTTGTATGTGTAGTGAAACTATAAGAGGGGCATGGGGAATGAATTCAATGCTTCCCAAATAAGTTTGATCACAGAACCTTTACTTTACAGAGCATCTGGCAACACCAGGGTCCCATGGCATGAACTTTGGGAACCCTCTGGCCCCATCACCTTCTATATGCACCCTGGGTGCCCCACACATAGATCTCTGCAACTGTCTGCATGACCTGGTGTCTGGGGAAGGCTCTGCTGCCCCTGGACCATTGGCATGGGGGTGGGGGTGGCTGGAGGGGCTTACCTGGGCTGGGGCAGCTGTCCCAGCCCTCATCCTCCCCACCTTGTCTCCTAGGCCTGCCTGGCACTTCTCCCTTGCTGCAACCGAGGTATCGCCTGGCATCAACAGGGGTGGTGGGCCTCTGACCACTCTTCTCCCCAGCTGGGGTGGAGGGGCAGTGGGGGCTGAGTGTGGAACAGAGGTGGGAGGCCCTGGGGTCCCACCTGAAGGGATGTGCCTGGGAGAGTCTAGGGAGGGGCCTATCCTGAGGACCCTGTCCTGCAGGTCACATGGTGGGTTTCAAGGAAGACCATTACATGCTGCGGGAGAACCTGATGGCCTCGGACCACCTGGACACGCCCATGCTGCGCAGCGGGAACCTCAAGGGGCGTGACACAGTCCGCTGGAAGATCACCAACAACGTACAGCGGCCTGGCTTCGCCACCCACGTGGCCAGCACCAACCCCACGGAGCTGGGTGAGGGCCGGTGCTGGGCACTACACCTCTTAGTGGTGCACTTGGGGCCTGGAGCACAGTCACCCCTGTTCCCAGTCCAAATCACACCATTCCTGTTTCCTCTGGGTGTTGGGAGCAGGCACAGGCCTGGCCACCTTCTACCCTTCCCGATAGTGCTCCAGGCCTTAGGCCCCTAGCTAGCCAGTTGTCCCCCATCCTAGCATGGCTCCTGGACGGGGCTTCTGGGGTGCCTACCATGCGGGGGGCTGACGACCCCCATCCCTGCCTGCCCCTAGTGCCCTATGGGCTGTCCCTGCGCCTCGCCCGCCTTTGCACCGAGAACCTGCTGAAGCCTGACACTCGAGAATGTGACCAGCTGCGCCAGGAGGTGGAGGAGAATGTAAGGGCCAAAGAAGCCGATCCTGGGGCAGCCGGCGTCTCTGGGCGTGGGTGTGATCCAGGTGGTGGGGGAGCAAAGGGAAAGTGGCCGTGGAACCTGGATTTTTCTGAGTAGGAAAGAGGGGCTTCCTTAGTTAGACATGTGCCTGTCCGGGGGTCATCCTGGGATCTGTTCCCTGTGAATGCTTCCAGAAGGGGATGAGGCAATGGGCATGCCCCCAGCCAACCTGGGAGGTCCTCTGGGCCTGGACGGCTCTGGGTAGAGAGGCTCGCCCAGGGCCCCAGCTTCATGGCCCTCCCTTGCCTGGCAGCTGAACGAGGTGTACAGACAGATCACAGGCGCACACAAGCTCCAGCAGACCAAGTTCCGGTGGGTCCTGGGTGCCCGGGGTTGGGTGGGGGAGCTGCCCATACAGCCGTCTCCAGGAGATCTCCCCCAAGCAGATCGTGCCTCCACCCCAGGGACCATCTGGCTCATGGTTCCCTCTTTGTCCCCCACAGGCAGCAGCCCAATGCTGGAAAAAAGTGAGTTGAAGACGCACAGTGGGTCAGCCCCAGCCCCAGCCACCTGCCCCGTCTGCCCCCTGCTCCCCCCCACACCCCATCCCCATCCCTTAGGAAGGGAGGACGGTATGTGTCTGTCACAGATTAGGACTTCGTGCAGCAAATACTGATGTGAAGCCCTCACTATGAGCCAGCCCCTGTACTAGGACAGGCAAAGCACAGGGAACCAAAGGGACCCAGTCCCTGCCCTCACACCGGCGAGAGCCCCCACCAGTACCAGGGATAGCCCAGTGCCCAGCCCCGTCCCTCCTCCAGGGCACCTCTGCGTGCCAGGCAGGTTACCAAGAAGACGGACCAGTGGGTCACACCCTCTTTCCCAGTTCCTACCCCGTGTCCTGACCCTTCATGGGGAGAGTGAGGAGGGGGCCTCAGTGCAGAGAGGACAGAATGTGCAGTAACAGAGTACAGCTCTCATGGAGCACACCACCGTCAATAAGAACCATTCAGATTAGCACTTTGAGGGCTTACAGTGGGCCAGGCCTTGTTCTAAGGGCTTCATGTGTGGGGTTAGCTTATCCAGCATTCTCATCAACCCAGTGAGGTAGGTACCATTGCTAGTCCTATTTTATAGATGAGGAAACCGAGGATCAGAGAGGTTAAGGAACTTGCCCAAGGTCACCTAGCTATCAAGAAATAGAGCCAGGATTTGAGCCCAGGCAGTCTGGCTTCAGTGCCCACACGCTTAGCATCTTTGCTGTCCTGCATCTACTTGCATCACCAGCCCTTCTCAGTGAGGTGGGCACGGGTAAGTCCATTTCACAGATGAGGACACTGAGGCTCAGGGAGACACAGTGGCTTGGCTGAGGCTGTAGTGTGAGATGGTGGGGCCAACATGGGCCTCCAGGACTGCCCGGTTCTAAAGACCCTGCACGTTTTGCTGCCCCGCATCTTGTCCTCTGATGGAGAGAGGACAGGCAGGAGAGGTGGGTGGGGACAAGTGCCAGCCTCCTGGCCAGCTTGACACCTCCCGACCTGACCCCCGCAGGCAGGACCACACCATTGTGGACACGGTGCTGATGGCGCCGCGCTCGGCCAAGCAGACCCTGCTGAAGCTGACGGAGAAGCATGTGGAGCAGGGGGCCTTCCATGAGCTCAAGGTGGCCCCCGGCTACTACACCCTCACTGCAGACCAGGGTAAGTGGGCAGGCTCCCTGTGCCACTCCCTCTCACCTCCCACCCCTGTGCAGCCCTCGACCCACGTCTGACTGCCCCCCGACCCCTACCCAGACGCCCGGGGCATGGTGGAGTTCCAGGAGGGCGTGGAGCTGGTGGACGTGCGGGTGCCCCTCTTCATCCGGCCTGAGGACGACGACGAGAAGCAGCTGCTGGTGGAGGCCATTGACGTACCCGTGGGCACTGCCACCCTCGGCCGCCGCCTGGTAAACATCACCATCATCAAGGAGCAAGGTCGGTCAGGAAAGGGGGAGCAGGGGGACAAAAAGGGGGCTCTGGGGTCCCTTGTTCCTCCTGGTATCTGAATGGAAGTGGCGCCTGGCCGTGTGGCCTAGGCAGGTCACTTAGTCTCTGTGAACCTTGGTTTCTCCATTTGTAAAATGGGTACCAGGCTCTTGTGAGGGGTACGTGACTGTGCATCTCTGCACAGTGCCTGGTAGTAAGCACTCAATATGGAAGCTTCTGTTATAATCATCACAGGTGCTGGGTCCTCCTGGAGCTGTCCCACATCCCTCCCCTGTTCTCTCCCTATGGCCTTTAATAATTTTATTTATTTATTTATTTAATAAGCCCTAGTAGATAGTTGTATGTCATAGCTGCACATGCTTCTAGTTGCTGTATGTGGGACGCGGCCTCAGCATGGCTGGAGAAGCGGTGCGTCAGTGCACGCCCGGGATCCGAACCCGGGCCGCCAGCAGCAGAGCACGCACACTTAACCGCTAAGCCACGGGGCGGGTCCTCCCTATGGCCTTTGAACTGAGGGGATTGAATGGGCCTCCCTAGGATGCCAGGGCATTGGAGCAGGAAGGAACTAGGGGTTCCTTTTGCCAAAACCTATCTAGAATGGGGTGGACAAAGCGTTGCACCATTCGACACCCTACCTGCTCCTTGGGAAACCCGGAGTTGTTGATAATGGTCCTTCCCACATCCAGAGGGCCTGACCCCTCCTCCCCTCCTGCTCCAGGTCCCCAAGCCTTAGTCCTGCCTGCTCCAGCCCTCAGTCTCAGGTCCTCATCTCTGGTTCTGCCCCTGCCTGGCTTCCTTTCTCTGCCCTGACCCTTCCAGGATGTCAGTTGGACACTATTCCAGCCCCCTCAAGTTTTTCTGGAAGAATTTTCCATCCCCTTCCTCTGCCCTCCCCAGAGAGCAGTGGGGTGAGGGGTGACAAGCAGACTCCTGGAGTCTGGGCTGGGCTGGGCCAGAGGGAGGGCAGGAGTTGAGAAGGACCCCCTGACCAGTGCCTGGGCTCCTTGCAGCCAGCGGGATAGTGTCCTTTGAGCAGCCCGAGTACTTGGTCAGCGGCGGGGAGCAAGTGGCCCGCATTCCCGTCGTCCGACGCATCCTGGACAACGGCAAGTCCCAGGTCTCCTACCGCACGCAGGACAACACAGCACAGGGCAACCGGGTAAGGCTCCATCACGGGGTCAAGGGCACATCCCAGGGGCCCAATGGGAGCAGGACATTGCAGCTGCCTGAGTCCCTGGATGCTGGTGATGCCCCTGGCTGGCCTCCCAAGCACATGTCCACCTGCTCCCTGCAGCAGGGATGTCTTGCTCACCAAAAGTGCCAGTGACGCCCTGGGCGAGGCCCCATCGTTGCCAGGGACCGAGGCCAGGAACATGTCCAAACCATTTGTGTCCCCTTTCCAACAAGCCAGGATCCACCAGGGCAGCCAAACCGCTCATAGAGAAGTGGACTCCCCTGTCTGCCCCAGTCTAGGGACTTTGGGCTTCTTGAGGTGGGATCACAGGCCCCATGTCCCGGGCAGACCTTCCTGGGGCCAAGCCGCAGGAGCTGCCCTTCAGGGCGGGGAGAGCCACGTCCAGGGGCCGGTCTCCCTTTACTCAGGGAGCAGCCAAATCCAGGTGGTGGACGTGCTTGGTTTGGCTTACAGGTTTATTTGTTTGTTTTTCTGAATTTATTAACAACATTTAAAAACTAAAAATATTCGTATCAAAAATTCACTTAAGGGGCTGGCCTGGTGGCACAAGTGGTTAAGTGTGCGTGCTCCGCTGCGGCGGCCCGGGGTTCGCCAGTTCGAATCCCGGGCATGCACCGACACACTGCTTGGCAAGCCATGCTGTGGCCACATCCCATATAAAAGTGGAGGAAGATGGGCATGGATGTTAGCCCAGGGCCAGTCGTCCTCAGCAAAAAAAGAGGAATATTGGCAGATGTTAGCACAGAGCTGATCTTCCTCACAGACACACAAAAAAAATTCACTTAAAAAGTAATAAAGTCTAGTCTCACTGGGCCCACAAGCCATTCAGCAAACACAGGAGGGCATGCACTCTGCGAGTCCTGGCAGCCCGGCCACTTCCTAGTCCTCTTCACTTCTTTTGATTGGTAGGAACTGTTCTCATTCCTGCTCCAATGCTCCCGATAAACATTCGAAAGAAGAGTTTGTATGTCCGTAAATTTCACTGCATATGCCCTAGTATACAAGAGATTCTGGCTATCCTGTTATGCTTTTATAAAGAGGCTTTGGTATTTAATTATTTTTTAAAACATTTTTATTATTTCTCAACTTTTCATTTTGAAAAACTTCAAACCTACAAAAAAATGGGAAGACTAATAAAATTAGCACTCCTTTACCCTTTACATAGATTCGCCAACTGTTAATATTTGCTTTCTCTCTCTCTTTCTGTGTAGATAGAGGTATACATGCATGTACAGTGTGTAGATATAGTATGTAGATCTGTGTCTCTATATCTATAACTGTAGAGACAAAGGGAGAGAAAGTTGTGTTGTGTTTAGTTTTGTTTGCTGAACTATTCAAAGTAAGTTGTAGACTCCTGTAGACCCTAAACACTTCTGCAGGCCCCTGCTAAGAACAAGGTCATTCTACATAGCTACAGCATAATTACCAAACTTAAGAAACTTCCCATTGTACTAGTACCTAATAAGTAGTCCATATTCAGATCTCCCCATGTTCACATGTCCCAATAATGTCCTTTATAGCTTGTTCCCCGAAATCCAGAAAACAATCAAGGATCTGGCATTTGCATTTTGTTGTCATGTGGCTTTAGTCTCCTTTAATCTAGAATAATTCCCCGGCTTTGGGCTTTGTCTTTCGTGACTTTGAGGTTTTTGAAGCGTCCCCCACCCCACCCCCACCCCCTCAGGGTCAGTTGTCTTGCAGGAGTCTCCTGCTTTTCTTACATCTGCTGTCTCACTGTCTGGGTTTTGCAGCATTTTAGTTTGTCCCCTGCTGCACAGCGGCCGGGCTAGCTGGGCCTGGAACTGAAATCTTAGTTTGAAGCGCCACCTAGTGGTCTCATGTGAGATGGCTTTCCCACACACAGGCTCCTTGCAGTTGATCCGTCCCACATGTATACACACTCATCCTGGGACGTTCAGGAAAGCTCTGGGGCATTGAAAAAAGACAGGTGGAGCTAATGGAAGCACCCCACCCAGCAGGGGCCTGAGGCCTGGCGGGATTCCAGACTTCAGAGCCACAGTGTGGGGGAGAATCCCTCCCTCGGTAGGGCCTGCAAATCCCAGCTCCCCCGGAGCTGAGCCTGCCTGTGTGGGACTCTCCATATCTGCCGTGCATCCCTGTCTCTCTCTGTGCCTTGGTTCAAATCCCAGCTCCATCACAACTAACTGGGGGAACTTGGGCAAATTTCTTCACATCTGCGTGCCTCAATTTCCCCATCTATAAATGGGGACAATAATATTTCAACCTTGCACTGCTGTGAGGAGTGAATGAGCTAATATTTGTAAAGTGCCTGATGCACAGGAGGTGCTATATAAACATGAGCCATTTCGTCTCCATGTGGGACAGCCCGTGTGTGATGGTCTCTGCAGTGTCCATGAGGTTGGGGTGGAGCATGCGGCCGTGACTTGCCCCCCAGGCCTGGTCTGACCTTGACCCCTTCCCACTCCCAGGACTACATTCCTGTGGAGGGCGAGCTGCTGTTCCAGCCTGGGGAGACCTGGAAGGAGCTGCAGGTGAAGCTTCTGGAGCTGCAGGAAATGGACTCCCTCCTGCGGGGCCGCCAGACCCGCCGCTTCCACATCCAACTCATCAACCCCAAGTTTGGGGCCCGCCTGGGCCAGCCCCACTCAGCCACTGTCATCATTGGGGACCCAGGTGGGCAGAGCTGGGGGTCAGCTTAAGCAGGTGTGGAAGGAGGGCTGGGGGCCTCTCAACTAAGGCTGTGAGTCTTAGCAAGTAAAAATACAGGATGCCCACTTAAATTTTAATTTCAGATAAACAACAAACACATTTGTAGTATGTGTGTCCCATGCAATATTTGGGATATACTTATCCTAAAAAAGTATTTGCTGTTTATTTGAAATTCTGATTTAACTAGGCATCCTGCATTTTATCTGGTAACCTTACTCTCGACCAGAGAGGCTGGGGTCATGTTGTGGCCACCCCGCCTGCTGGTGGTGCTGTGAATCCCACCATTAGGCCTTAGCCCTTTGACGTCTGCTTCAGTTCCAACTAAAACACAGGTGCTCCCGGAAGGGGTGAAACAGTTAGTTCTTATTGGTCCTTAGCCTCCAGTCTGGTGGTGTCTGTGAGCCCACCCCCAGAGGAGGCTTGTGGGGAAGATGGGAGAGGAGGGAGGAGGAGCAATGTGACATTCCCTTGGCTGCCAAGGGAGAAAGAGGGGCAAACTCCCTCCTCCTTCTCATTCCTTCAGAGACTCTCCTGGGCCCCCACCAAACTTGGCAGGATGTCCTCTGTGGCACCAATGAGGGCAGCAGCCCCCCAGAGGCCCGGGGAGGTTGGGGGAGGGGGGATGTGGGGCAGGTCTCAGTTGAGTGCTGTGGGGGGAGGAGTCTTGGGTGTTTAACTGGGTCTCTGGCACCCCCTGCTAGTAAGAGTGGGTTCCTGCCCCCTCAAAGAGCAAGTGTCTGAGCTGGCTGCCCCGTGGACTTGACCCACTACAGATGAACTGGACCGAAACTTAATAAGCCAGACCGTGTCCTTACTCCCACCCCCCCGTGGTGACCTGGGCGCCCCACAGAACCCCAATGCCAAGGCCGCTGGGTCCCGGAAGATCCATTTCAACTGGTTGCCCCCTCCTGGCAAGCCCACAGGGTACAGGGTAAGGTGGGGGATGATGAGGGAGGTGGATGGGGAGGCCTGGCAGCCACTAGGGAGGTGGGCCACCGGAGGCCAGAGCGCCCCTGAAGGAGAGGAGAGGGCATGCTTGGCCCCAGTGGGTCCGAGCACAGGTGGACAGGGGGAACCCGCATCTGTGCAAGGGGAGCTTTCAGAGGTTTGCCCTCCTTCCTGGAATGCAGCCCCTTCCCCCACCCGGAGACACCCCTGCTCTGCCCCAGCCCTGCTGTGTGAGGTCGCTCAACGCCTCAGTGTCTCATCTGTGCAAAGGAGACAATGAGGGCAGGGGATCAACAGGGAAGAGCGGCTCTGGTGCCTGCCGCTCCCCGGTGACCAGCCCCTCTCCTGGGAACAGGTGAAGTACTGGATCCAGGGTGACTCCGAGTTGGAAGCCCACCTGCTCGACAGCAAGGTACCCTCGGTGGAGCTCACCAACCTGTACCCATATTGCGACTATGAGATGAAGGTGTGCGCCTATGGGGCGCAGGGCGAGGGCCCCTACAGCTCCCTGGTGTCCTGCCGCACCCACCAGGAAGGTGAGGCCTCGCACGTCCCTTGGTCCATCCATCTGTCCATCTGTCTCCTAGCCACCCTGAGGCCAGCGTCCCAGTCCTGCCCCACCTCCACCCGTCCTCTCAGAACTCCACCCTCCCTCTGCCACTGACGCTCTCTTCCTGCATACCCCCTCCCCCAGTACCCAGTGAGCCAGGGCGGCTGGCCTTCAACGTTGTCTCCTCCACGGTGACCCAGCTGAGCTGGGCGGAGCCGGCCGAGACCAACGGGGAGATCACGGCCTATGAGGTCTGCTACGGCCTGGTCAACGAGGACAACCGTAAGGACCTGGACCCCTCCTCCTGCCCCCAGGGGAAGGGAGGGGACAAAGAGCAGGAGGGAGGTCACATGTCCCAGGCAGTGGATGAGGCGTCTGTTTGCCTGAGGCATCATGAGGTTTGTGGTCAGGTTTGGGCCAGTTGCATTCCAAGGCCAAGCCCAGAAGTTCCCAGGGCAGGTGGGGATGGAAGGCCGGAGATTATATATGTAAGGTGGGGTCACAGGTCCAGGCGTGCCTTCCCAAAATGGCTCATTTTCACATGGTTCTCTTAGGGCCAGAGTACAGTTGCCAGATTTAGCAAATAAACACAGAGCTCACCCTGAATTTCAGATAAAATTTTGTGTGTGTGAGGAGACTAGCCCTGAGCTAACATCCGATGCCAATCCCCCTCTTTTTGCTGAGTAAGATTGGCCCTGGGCTAACATCTGTGTCGATCTTCCTCTACTTTATATGGGACGCCACCACAGGATGGCTTGACCAGCCGTGCGCCCGTGCGCACCCGGGATCCAAACCTGTGAACCCCGGGCCACTGAAGCGGAGTGTGTGAACTTACCGCTATGCCACCAGGCCGGCCCTGGGATAAACAATTTTTTTTAGTACATTCCATGCAATATTTTATCTGGCAGCCCTAGGCCAGAGCACCTGGCAGAACTGTTATTTCTTCCCAGTCCTAGAAGGGAGGGAAGGATGGGCGACCCCTGCCAACTGTTGAGATGAAAGTGTTCGAGGGAAATCGGGCCCACCTCTCACCTGGTGTAGGGACCTTCTCCTCGAGCCCTCACCTCTGCTTGGTCAGTCCCAGGGCTGGGGAGCTCACCACCTGCATATGATCCGTGGACCCTAAAGTGGGTCGGGTTCAGCAAACCCAGGGTGGCCCAGCAGGGCAGAGGGCAGCGGGGTTGCTCTGGGCGTCAGGCTCGTTGCTCTTCATTAGCCAGGCTGACCAAGCACAAGCTTCTCAGCAGCTGCATCATGTCCTTGGCTTATTCTGAGTTTAAACACCTAGTCCACCCACGGACCTCTGTCAGGAAGTCTCCTCCGACCCTGCCTTTAATCCCAGGAGTTACATGTATCCAACGAAAGTTCATTCCTGATGGCTTCAGCTCATGGCTTCAGCCTGCTGAGGCCTCAGCTGTGTCATGGAATGTGCCGGGCAGCCCTCCCTGCCCAAGGGCATCAGCACTTTGGTGTGCGCCCTCTTCCCTTCTCCCATGAGCTGAAAGAGATGTAAGGGGTGGGCCACGGGAAGCCCCCACCTCAGCAGTTAGAGATTTCTCCTGGGCTGACAGGCCTCCATCAACAAATTCTTCTGAGCACAGTTATTTGCTGGGGGTGGACATCAAGCTTATCAGGTGTCATTTTCCAGAACCCTCCTTTGGACTTTTGGAAACTGGGACATTTTCTGGTCTCCCAGAAGTCTTCCAATGTGGCGGGCCCCATCTCGTCATATCTGGACCTCAGCGCCATAACTCGCTCAGAGCAGCTGAGCAATCTCTTCCTCCTTTCTACCAGAGCTGCGTGTCCACCCTCTAGGTGTGAGTGGAGGAGAGCTGCGTGGCCTCTGCTCTCTGCTTGCATGACCCCCGGCGGCCCTCTTGCATAACATCCACTCCACTCTGACACCCTTAGCTCTCACAAGCTGCAGCCTCTCCTGAGTGCAGCTTCCCTGAGCCTGCCTCTCTCCTCCCATCCTAGCCCATGTGACCACAGGGCAGCCACGGTCGGTGTTCGCATGTCTCCACCTTTGCTTTCCCAACAGAGCTTTTGGGGTTTGGTTGTAGACAGTGGGGCACAGGTGGTGTGAGTGCCCTCACCTCTGGAGCGAGCCTCATGCAGAGGCACCTTGGACACAGGACCATTTACCAATCAGTAGACGTGACAGTGGGGCCAACTTGAGTCTAGTCCTGGCTCTGGCACTTAACTTAGCGATGAGCCCCTTGGTGACACTTCTCTCAACCAGTCACGCCCAGGTTCTCAGGGCTTGGCAGCTGCTGGAGTTCAAAAGTGCTCGCTCCCTGCCTTGTTCCCTGAATCCCCTGGGTACCCTTCAGGGGCTGTGCGACAGTCCTGCTGCGTCAGAGGCAGGGCCGGGACCAGGTCGGAACCTGGATGACCCCTCTGAAGTGCTCTCCCTGCCCCAGGACCCATCGGGCCCATGAAGAAGGTGCTGGTGGACAGCCCCAAGAAGCGGACGCTGCTCATTGAGAACCTGCGGGAGTCCCAGCCGTACCGCTACACGGTGAAGGCGCGCAACGGGGCAGGCTGGGGGCCCGAGCGGGAGGCCATCATCAACCTGGCCACCCAGCCCAAGCGGCCCATGTCCAGTGAGTGGTGGGTGGGGAGGCACGGCAGACGGGAGGACAGGGGTCTGAGGCTGGGGTCCCGGCTCACACCTCCCACCCCTGTAGTCCCCATCATCCCAGACATCCCCATCGTGGATGCCCAGAGTGGGGAAGACTATGAAAGCTTCCTCATGTACAGCGATGATGTCCTGCGCTCCCCGGCTGGCAGCCAGAGGCCCAGCGTCTCCGACGACACTGGTGAGTGGGCCTGAATCCCCGAGAGGAAAGTCAGGGTACTGCATAGGGAGTGGGGCTGTCACTGGTGTCCAGGGAGGGCAAAGGAGCCAGTGACCACTGGGCATGGAGGTCAAGACTAGAAGTCCCCTCTCAGCCCCAGACAAATATCTGTGGAGACTGCAGTTTAGCAGGCACCGTACTGGCACTGGGTACAGAAGGGACAAAACTGACGTGGCCCACATGCGACCACGTGCACATCTGTGTATGAAGGCAGGCAGGCAGACAGATGCGTGCTTGGGGCAGATGCTCATGGGCTCATGCACGTTGGGGCCACGTGGAAACACAGCTTTGCGACTGGAAGGCTCACCAGCCTTGCAATAGAGTCAGGACACTTGGGCTGTCCCCTGGGGACAGGGCTATGTGGGAGGAGGCCGGCATGGCCCAGGAGTCCCAGAGCAGCCACCTGGCTAGGGTCCACAAGGCAGTCTCTCTCTGCCACTGGCCCCGTTCCTCCTCCCTCCTTGATTACCTGCACAATGTGGTGCAAAGAGCCCTCAGCTGGGACTCCTGGCTACTCAGTTTTAGCTCTGGCCCCACTGTGGGAATGCAGATGAATTGCTTACCCTATCTGTGCCTCAGTTTTCTGATCTGTAAAATGGGATGCCAATCACACAATGCCATGAGTGAAAATCCTCCAGGGCACTTTTGTCATTTGTATTTTCTTCCATCCTTGCCTATGCCAGAGCCCCCCTGGCACCTGCCCCCACTGGGCTGAACTTGGGCTTAAGGAACCCAAGCCCAAGGGTCTTGAGGGTTTTGAGGGTCTGAGGTAAAGAGCAGCCGGTTTGAATCAGGTATCCCAGCTACACCACCTGTGAAGCACTGTGGCTTCTGGAACTGTCCGTGGGAGGTAGGCAGGGGAGAGAATACTGTCTCCATAATACAGACGCGAAACTGAGGCAAAGAGCAGGGAGACCTCAGAGCTGGTGACAGAGCCAGGACTACTCCTGGTCTCCTGGCTGGGCTTGGTCTTTCCTCACCAGCTGGGGCCCAGGCTGCACTCGCGCATCCAGAGGGCTCTTCTGCCGCGCGGGCTGAGGGACTCACCTGTCCCCGTGTTCCCAGTCCCCGTAGCGCACCGCCCCCCCACACACACACACACAGAGCTGGACCCCAGAGCCCGAAGACAGGCTCCCGTCGCGGCGCCACCCGCATCTGCCCCGCCGGGCCCCTCCGCAGCCGCCCGCGCCCGCCGGCGGTGCCAACGCGGCCCTTCGTTGTTCCCAAGGCGGCGGCTGGAAGTTCGAGCCCCTGCTGGGGGAGGAGCTGGACCTGCGGCGCGTCACGTGGCGGCTGCCCCCGGAGCTCATCCCGCGCCTGTCGGCCAGCAGCGGGCGCTCCTCCGACGCCGCCGAGCCGCCCCGCGGGCCCCCGGATGACGGCGCCGACGGGGGCGCGGGGGGCGCAGGCGGGGAGGGCGGCGGCCTGGCCCGCGGCGCCACGCCCGGGCCCCCCGGAGGTGACGGGCCCTGCCCGGCGCACCCTGACCCCGCACTCATCGAGGCTCATTCAGTCGCTGTCTCAGGGCCCCAGCCTGAGCCAGCTGCGGCCGGGCTGCCGGTTAAGGACCCCTGCCCAGTCAGGGGACGTGCAGCTGCGCGGAGGCAGACCCCCAGAGCCAAGGAACCCCCAGGGCAGGCGTTTGGTCTCTCCCCAAAGCAGGCCTGCCACCAGAGCATCCAACCTCAGAAGTCTGTTGTATCCAGGGAGCAGGCCCTGCTATCCAAGGAGACCTCTCAGAGGCCTCAAGAAACAGGAGGGCAGGCATTTGGGCACTCCCCACGGTGGGGCTGACTGCAGGGGCAGTAAGTCTCCCAGCTGGGGTCAACTGTGCTCAGATCGTCCATAGTGGTATCTGACCAGGCCAGATGAGATGAGCTGCATAAGTCTGTGTGGCTCCTTGATTCCTTCAAGGACATTGGGCCTCTGTCCCTGGTGGGCCTAGGGAAGCTGGTTGTATTTATGCCAAGGTCCCCCAGAGGGTAGGTAATCCTGGGATTCCCAGGGCCACAGCCTGCCCCATGGGGCTCCAGGTCTGGTGCAGGCCTGGCCAAGTGACCCTGCTCTCCCCCTGCAGAGCACCTGGTGAATGGGCGGATGGACTATGCCTTCCCTGGCAGCGCCAACTCCCTACACAGGATGACCGCAGCCAACGCCACCTACGGCACCCACCTGAGCCCACACCTGCCCCACCGCGTGCTGAGCACGTCCTCCACCCTCACGCGGGACTACCACTCTCTGACCCGCACAGAACACTCACACTCGGCCACGCTGCCCAGGGACTACTCCACCCTCACCTCCCTCTCCTCCCACAGTGAGTGCTGCCGCCAGCCCTGCCTCACCCGTTAACCCTTCCTCTCTTCTAGCTCCTGGAGGCTCGGGCTGCTGGCCTGCTGTCCCCCACTGCCCATCCTCCAACACACACACACACACTTCCTGCCCCCTCACTCTTGTTTTGTCCTGCCCTAGGCCTCCCTCCCATCTGGGAAGACGGGAGGAGCAGGCTTCCGCTGTCCTGGGCCCTGGGGTCCCGGAGTCGGGCTCAGATGAAGGGGTTCCCCCATTCCGGGGACTCACGAGACTCTATAATCCTGGCTGGGCGGCCAGCAGCGCCCTCTTGGGGCCCAGGTAGTACAGGGGTGGCCATCCTGTGTCTCCACAGCTGTCCTGCTCCATCTGTCATCCATCTGCCCATTGCAGCCACTGCCCATGCCCACCGCCTCACCCTCCATTCCATCCACATCAGTGCTGATGCCTAACGCAGCCTCTGCCTTTCCAGGGGTGTCGGGCTGGGATTGGGGCAGGAGAGGGGCCAGGCCAGCTGAGGAGTGGTGGGGGGCTGGCAGGCTCATGGTGCTCACCCTCTCTCAGCACAGGCAGGGCCCATACCCACTCTGAGGACATGCAGGAGGTGCTGGGTGGCCTGGACAGGGTGCTGCAGGGTGAGCAACTGCCTGGCCAGTGGACAGTGTAGACATGACAGCTGAGGGAGGTCAGGGGGTAGAACTAGAACTCTTGCCCAGGGACCCCTGACACATGCTGACTGTGGCCTCCTGTCTCCAGGCTCCCGCTTGGCTGCTGGTGTGCCCAACACACCCACCCGCCTGGTGTTCTCAGCCCTGGGACCCACGTCTCTGAAAGTGAGCTGGCAGGAACCACAGTGTGAGCAGGCGCTGCAGGGCTACAGCGTGGAGTACCAGCTGCTGAATGGCGGTGAGGCACGGCTGCTATCGGGCTGTGGGCACGCAGCCTTGCAAGGCCTGGCCCCACGATAGACAAACAGGGGCACCCAGCTGTGTCAAGAATCCACCCAAGTCCCTTGACCACTAATGCCCCCCCCCCAACCAGCCTGAGAGGGGCTCTCACTTCCATGCCCTCACTGCCCTTCATTGCCTATTCTCTTCTGAGGTCTCATCCATCAACCTGGGCCTCTCCAGGTCATTCCCTCGGCTAGGTTTTGACTAACAAGGCCTCATTGGCCTACGAAGCACCTGGTGAGAGCACCTAGGGCCTCTGCTACCCTATGAGATGGCTTTGTGGGAACTGGGAAGTGGCACTTGTCTTCTTCTCTGGCAGACACACTCACAGCAGCATGACCTGGGCCCATAAACAGCCAGAACATAGGTGGGATTTCAGGCTCCACTCATCCCTTGTAGACTATAACCTGAACCACCAACCATACTATACTAGGCTGACCCCCAAACCTGTACCCAAACCACAGCTAGTGCTGGGTGGTTGATGACCAGGTCTTGGTGGCAGCCTGGGGAAGGGGTGGGATCAGGCCAGGAGTGGGAATAACGCTGCTCCGCTGTCTGCCCCCTCCCCTACCCCAGGTGAGCTGCATCGACTCAACATCCCCAACCCCAGCCAGACCTCCGTGGTGGTGGAAGACCTTCTGCCCAACCACTCCTACGTGTTCCGCGTGCGGGCCCAGAGCCAGGAAGGCTGGGGCCCAGAGCGCGAGGGTGTCATCACCATTGAGTCACAGGTGCACCCCCAGAGCCCACTCTGCCCCCTGCCAGGTGAGTTGCCTCCCCCACCCCCATGGCTGCCCCCACCATGTTCCCACCCGCCTACACACTGACACTCTTCCTCTGCTGCCCCCAGGCTCCACCTTCACTTTAAGCACGCCCAGTGCCCCGGGCCCACTGGTGTTCACTGCCCTGAGCCCAGACTCACTGCAGCTGAGCTGGGAGCGGCCACGCAGGCCCGATGGGGATATCCTTGGCTACCTGGTGACCTGTGAGATGGCCCACGGAGGAGGTGCTGTCCTCCCCAGGGTCAGGGGTGGCCAGGGGAGGAGTGGAGAGGGAGCCACAGGGGCTAAAGTAAAGGCGTCTTCCCTGCCCAGAGCCAGCTACCACGTTCCTGGTGGATGGCGACAGCCCTGAGAGCCGGCTGACTGTGCCGGGCCTCAGCGAGAATGTGCCCTACAAGTTCAAGGTGCAGGCCAAGACCACCCAAGGCTTCGGGCCAGAGCGTGAGGGTATCATCACCATCGAGTCCCAGGATGGAGGTAGGGCACCTCGCCCCTTCTCACCCTACCTTCTCTGGCCACACCTTCTCCGGGCACCATCCTCTGACTGGCCCATCTGCCCACTCCAGGCCCCTTCCCACAGCTGGGCAGCCACTCCGGGCTCTTCCAGCACCCACTGCCAGGCGAGTACAGCAGTATCACTACCACCCACACCAGCACCATTGAACCCTTCCTGCTGGGTGAGTTGGTGGGCGGGAGCTCCTGGCTCTCCTGGGGGCGCACAGAGCTAACAGAGGAAGAGAGGTAGGGACCCAGGCAGGGTCCTTCAGTGCCTCTTCCCCCTGCAGACGGACTGACCCTGGGCTCCCAGCATTTGGAAGCTGGTGGCTCCCTCACTCAGCATGTGACCCAGGAGTTTGTGAGCCGGACGCTGACCACCAGTGGAACACTCAACACCCAAGTGGACCAACAGTTCTTCCAGACCTGAGCCCCCCACCGCCACCTAGCAGTGTCCTGGAACCTGGGCCCCCTCCCTGCCTCCCCTCCCTGGCGCTGCCTCAGCTACTCCATCCTGGGACCCCTGGCGGCGCAGCCCACCCGCATGCTGACCTCAGGGCCAACGCCTCTGGCCACAGAGTACGGGGCAGTGTCCCCAGAGGCATGAAGGGGGCAGAGGTCCCAGAAGGCCCTTCTAGCAATCCCCCACCCCCTGGGCCCAAGCCCATTTGTAACCAAAGAGCTGGGAGCAGCATGACAAGGACCCAGCTTTGTTCTGCACTTAATACAAGATTTGCTACCACTTGGCTCTGCCCTGTCCATTCTCCTGGGGCCTGCCCAGAGCAAGGGAGCGGTTCTGACACCCACCCTTCTCTGAGGCCCAAGCACACCCACCCCACCTTCAGAGGCACACAGGTATTGTGGTCGGAGACACAAGTTTATTGAGTACCTCAATGCAGAGGGCAGGCACCAGAAGCATGGAGCTTTGTGACTTGCCCCTGGCAGGTCCTGTGCACTGTGTGCTGTCCCAGGGGAGCGCCTCACAAGTGCAGCACCTTGGCACCGTCGGCCGCCTGGGAGAGGTAGAAGGTGGCAGTACCACTGTACTGCTCCTGTGGGAGAGGTGGGTGGGGTCTCAGCGTGGCAGGGCCCCGGGAACCCACTTCTCCCCACCCCAGGCTCTGGCGCTTGCCCACCTGTACATGCTGCATCACTCGGGGAGCAGCAGAGGCCTCCAGCAGGGTCACTGTGCAGCCACCAAAGCCACCACCTGTCATGCGGCTGCCATAAACCCCCGGTGCAGATAGCGCGGCCTCCACCAGTTGGTCTAGCTCTGGACAGCTCACCTCGTAGTCATCCCTGCAGAGAGGATATAGGAGGAGGCGGGCCTGGGACTGGCCCCACCCAACCCTGGGGACACCCTGTACCTGGAAGGTGCCAGGCGCCCAAGGGGCCTCACCTGAGTGAGTGATGACTCTCTACCATGAGGCGGCCGAAGGCTCTGTAGTCCCCGCGGTTCAGGGCCGCCGCTGCCTGGGCTGTGCGCCGGATCTCACCCACGACGTGCCGTGCCCGCCGGTAGCCCTCCTTGCTCACCAGTTCTCTGCCAGCTGGAGAGTTAAGGGAGTCAGCAGACCTGCCACCCAGTGCCTCTGGGCCCCTGCAGATGTGGGGGAGGGGGAACCAAGGCTCCAGGGTGGTGGCCCTGGGCGGGGAGGAGGAGGAGAGGGGAGGAGGGAAGCCTCCAACTTGTTCCGTGGAAGCTGTAGGTAGAACCTGGGGTTGGTAACTAAGCTTTCAGAGCCTCCCCTCCTGACTATAAAATGGGCGCAGTGAGAACTGAACGAACTAACACAGGGAGAGCTCCCAGCAGGGCGCCTGGCACACAGTGGGTGCTCAGTAAACAGCAGTTTAAACCCCAGACTTTTGGTGCTTCCAAGGTGAGTGGGACACAATGCTGCCTTCAACAGGCCATGATAGGGGCCAGCCAGGTGGTGTAAGGGGTTAAGTGCGCGCACTCCCCTGCAGCAGCGGCTCCGGGGTCCGCCAGTTCGATCCCGGGTGCGCACCGACGCACCGCTCATTAAGCCATGCTGTGGCAGCGTCCCATATAAAGTAGAGGAAGATGGCCACGGATGTTAGCCCAGGGCCAATCTTCCTCAGCAAAAAAGAGGAGGATTGGCACTGGATGTTAGCTCAGGGCTGGTCTTCCTCACAAAAAAAAAAAAGAGGCCACGATAGGGGCTGGCCTGTGGCATAGCGGTTAAGTGCGCACACTCCACTGCTGGCGGCCCTGGGTTCAGATCACAAGCAGGCACCGACGCACCACTAATCAAGCCATGCTGTGGCGGCGTCCCATATAAAGTGGAGGAAGATGGGCACGGAGTTAGGCCAGGGCCAGTCTTCCTCACAAAAAAAAAGAGGAGGCCATGATAGAGCAGGAGAGAAATCCTGCTGATGTTTATGCTGGAGCAACAACGGAGACTCCAAGGGCTGGCGCTCCAGTGTTGGGAAGGAAAGAGCCCAGATGAAGATCAGGAGGCAGGGCACAGGGCACACCAGGGGACCAGCACGCTGGCGGGGAGAGCAAGCCGAGTCAATAATGGCAGCCCAGAGCTGCTGGGGACTTTGCTTAGTTCCGTGTGCCACAGAGGTTTTGGAGCAGGGGAGGGACAGAGCTGAGCTCTAGGAGACAAAAGTAATTGCCGTGCGCAGTGGGCAGAGGGTCCAGGCAGGGAGAAGCGGGTGCCAGGAGCTCAGCCGGAAGCTGTTACGTAGTCAGAGACCAACGAGGGGCCTGATCGGGGGAGGAAGGAAAGGAGGGGACAGAGGTCAGAGGCGAGTGGGAGGGGGGACAGTGAGGACTCAGAGGTGACTCTGAAGTTTCAAACAGGAGTGACAAGGGTGAGATGAAATAAGAGACAGGAGGAAGTCAGGAGGAGAAGCCTGTGGGGGAGGAAGGATGGTGAGTTCCATTGTGGGTCAGGTGAAGGTTCCAGAACCCCAGGTAGAAACGGGGGGCTGCAGCCAGGAGAGCAAGGGGCTCCGATCTGAGTCCTTAATGGAGCAGTGGTGGCTGGTGGTGTGCACTGAGAACAAAGCCTGGGGCAGGCTGGGGCAGAGAAACAGAAGGACTGTGAATAAGCAGATCCAGCCACTGAGGGGTAGGGGAGCGCGATCCACAGGTTTATGTGGGGACCCTGGGAAAGTCGTTACGGCAGGTGGCATGGGAGGCGGTCAGGCAGATTCTCAGGATTAAGAAGTGAGTGGAGATGAGAAAATGGGGGTGATGAACATTAGGTACTTTTCCAAGAAGATTGGCAGGGGAAGGAGAATCCATTTTAGGAGGAAAGAAAACCGTGTTTCAAAGCAGAAGGGGAGGAGCCAGGCAAAGGGCAGGAAGTAGGGAAGGTGTGAGAGACTGGGTGGGGGCTGCTGGGGAGGACTCTGGGGAAGGCAGAGGGGACCACTGTTTCTGAGGTAGAGGGAGACCCCCAGGAGTGGTATGGAAGGGCTGCAGTGGAGAGGAGGGATGGCCAAAGTGTTCAAGTGTGAAAACCTCAGCCAAGGTCACCTGCACAGAGCAGGCGGAGCAGGTCTGAACGCGACATTTCCCCAAGGAGGACACGATGGTCCCTTGGGGTTGGCTAGCGTCCCTGAAATGGGCACACCTACACTGCCAGGGAGGGCGCAACGCCCAGCACCAGCAGCATGGGCCCATGGTTCAGCATGTGGGCTGTGGAGCTAATCTGCCTGGTTCAAGTCTCAGCACTGTCACTTATTGTAGATTCTCCATCAGAAAAAATGAGAATAATAATGGTATCTGCTCTACACAGTTGTGAGAGAATTAAATGAGTTAATATTTATATGACCTTCAAACTATTAAATAGACTAACTTCCTGGCCATGTGTATAGGAACCTTAAAAATACCTGTATCTTTGGACCCTGTAGTCTTACTCATAACAATTTTTGTGTGTGTGTGTGTGTGTGAGGAAGATCAGCCCTGAGCTAACATCCATGCTAATCCTCCCCGTTTTGCTGAGGAAGACCGGCTCTGAGCTAACATCTATTGCCAATCCTCCTCCTTTCCCCCCCCCCCAAAGCCCCAGTAGATAGTTGTATATCATAGTTGCACATCCTTCTAGTTGCTGTATGTGGGACGCGGCCTCAGCATGGCTGGAGAAGCGGTGTGTCGGTGCGCACCCGGGATCCGAACCCGGGCTGCCAGTAGCGGAGCGCATGCACTTAACTGCTAAGCCACGGGGCCAGCCCCTACTCATAAGAATTTAATCCTAAGAAAATAATAAGAGAATGCAGAGAAAGACATATATATAAATATACTCATCACAGTGTTAGGTATGAGTCTCAGAAAATGGTTAGGTAAGTTATGGTGCACCTGTATGCTGAAATACGTATTATGTAGCTTTAAAAAGCCATGTTGGAACTGGCCCCGTGGCAGAGTGGTTAAGTTCAGCGCGTTCCACTTGGGCAGTCCTGGTTCACAGGTTCAAATCCTGGGCATGGACCTACACCACTCGTCAGCCACACTGTGGAGGCGACCCACATATAAAAAATAGAGGAAGATTGGCACAGATGTTAGCTCACGGCTGATCTTCTTCAAGAAAAAAAACAAAAAAGCCATGTTGATGATGGGCCTTTCATGGCATAGGAAACGGTTCTGAGATAATGTTAAGGAAAAAAAAAATGGGCAAGAGACAATATTGCATATACTCAACTTTGAAAATATAGATGTAGAAAAATGCTAGAAGGAAATATGCTAAATTACTAATGGTGACTATCTCTGGGTAGAGGCCTTATAGCTTATTGTTTTCTTTTTTGTACTTTTCTACATTTTCCACAGTGGAAACGTAATTCTCATATTACAAAAAACAATATTGAGATTTCAAGCAGCCCTGCTGAGTTTGGAGCCCCAGGTTAGCAGTGTTAGGGGGAATGGGCAGAGGCCTGGAGATGAGGGAGTGTTCAGCAGGGTCAAGGCCACGTCGAGGGTCTGGCAGCCCCCGTAGGGTGCCCAGCCATATCCAGGACAGAGCGCACCCAGCCCACTCTCACCCTCCAGCTCCTCCAGCTGCACCTCCCGAAGGCTCTCCTTGCCCAGTGCCCGGGCCACTTCCTCACACTGGCGCCGCCGCAGGGGGTACTCGCTGGAGCCTAGTGAGTGGCGGACGTTGGAGTTGGTGATGAGCACGGCCAGCTTGGGGTCTGACAGCGGCACCAGGCTTGTCTCCAGGGACCTGGGATGGAGTTGGAGTGAGGAGATGGCAAGGCCACGTGTCTGCTTGCCAGGCAAGGCAGTGGGCAAGCTCCACCCAGAAGTTCCTGATTATGAGGTGGGAGGGTACAAGGGGAGCCCCTGACCTGCAGTCAATGAGCAGCGCGTGGCCCTTCTGCCCCAGCAGTGCGATGAGCTGGTCCATGATGCCACAGGGCACCCCTGCGAAGCTGTGCTCGGCCCGCTGACACACCTGGGCCCGGGCAGCTATTGCCCCCGAGTCTGTGGCACAGGGTGAGGTGGGGAGGCTGGGGCCCAGGAGGGGGCACAAGGGGTGGGTGGTTGAGAGTATCAGTAGCTCCAATGACACTCCAGAGAGATTCCTCACGTCCCTCCCAAAGCCACAGTAGGAGAAAAAGCCCTGACTAGAAGGAGACTTCAGGGAAGGAGGGCTGGGTTTGGGGCTGGGGTCTAGGAGGTACCTGGGCAGAGCTGCTGCAGGAAGGTGTACGTGGCTACTTCCAGGGATGCCGAGCTGGACAGCCCACCCCCCAGAGGCACTGAGCTGACCACCACCACACTGAAGCCAGGGAGGGGGGCAGCTGGAGGAGAAAGAATGAGTGATGGTGAGATGGTTCATCTGGCAGGATCGGCACAGGAAGGGCGTATATTTTGGTATGAAGGGAGACAAATGCCTGGCAGCTGCTTCCAGGGATGTGTCTCAATTGTTAGAGGCCACCAACCTGCGGGGCCAAGAGGCCCACTGCCCTCCATCCCCCTACCCTGGGGTTCCTGGGACACAGTCTTCCTAGGGCTCTGGAGGCCAAAGGCTAGGGTTTGAGTCCTGGCTCCTTCAATCATGAAATAGACAACCCACGGCAAGTTCTGGAACCTCTCGAGGCATCAGTCTCCTCATCTGTACTACTCTTTCCTCATCGTGCTCTTCTCTGCAAGCCTACCCCACAATGGATTGGATGAGCTAATGAGCTTTGTGGCTGACAGGTGGCACTCCTGGGACCAGCATGAACTTGACCCAGACCTGGGACCCATACCTGGGTAGTGCTGAATCACTCCCTTGACATAGTTGGCCCAGCGGGGGGTCCCAGGCTCCAGCGACCGCTGGGCTGTGGGCAGTGGAAACTGCAGCCGCCGGGGCTCATCGGCGTCCTCAGAGGTGGTGAGGAGGGAGACAAGCCCATCTGCCCGGGGGCTGCCTACCAGCACAGTCACAAGCTCCAGCGCCTGGCAGGAGAGACAAGGAATATGCAAGGCTTCTGCCTGCTGATGGATGGATGAGGCACCTCCAATACTAAGGTTCTGAAGGATGAGAGGCCCTGGACAGACAGGGAGGTGACCTTCAGGCTCAACATGCAGTGAATGGGGAATGTCTTAGTGAAGAGCCTGAGTGCTGAGGGGGCCCTGGCGGCTTGGGCCCTGCCTCCTGGTCTTCAGGGGCAGTGGAACCAGTGCAGCTGGAATGCAGACCTGGACTCTGCCCTGAGCATAGGCTCCCAGCTGTGGGGCAAAGGGGATAGAGAGCTCAAAAAGAAAACAGGATCAGAGGAGCTCCATCTAATGCCTTCCCATTTTGGGGTGGCCTCAGGTGCACTGTACTCACTCACTTGCCAAGCTGCACAGTGGGGTCGAAAGAGCCCCAGGCTGAAGCTGCGAGGCCTGACGCTAGTCACAGCCCTACCAAGGAACAGCTATGAGACCTTGAGCAGATCACTAGCCCTCTCTGAGCCTCAGTTTCCTCCTCTGTAAATTGAGCAGACTGGGCCGGGAGGCTTAGGTCTAGTTCCCCCCATCTGCGATAACCCCATGGAGCCCAGAGCCCAAAGGGACCCCTTCCGCATGCTACGGGGGGGCCCACATTTTGAGGTGGTTCCCAGGTTGACGGCAGGATCAGCAGTCCAGAGGGCGGGCTGGAGCGAAGTGGCGTCGGTACACCCCCTCCCAGCCTACTTCCTAGCGGATTCCTGGCCTCCTCCCTTCCAACGTGGGAAATGCTCGATCCCAGGGTCTCTCCCACGTGCTCCCCCAAACTTAGCGGGGGCTCAAGTTCGGTGCGGCCCGCCCAACAGGCCACGCAGGGAGAAGGCACCTCCCCGCGCCCCTAAGGCCCGCCCTTCCGGCGGGGCAGCCCAGGTCGCAGGAGAGGTTTGGGGCTCCCCGCCCAGCCCCTCACCATGGGCAGCACCAGGCCCTGGTTGTAGTCCGTGTGCTCCCCGATGAGGTTGACGCGGCCTGGCGCCGACACGGCCAGCTCGGGCTCTGCCCCGAACTCCTCCCGGAAGGCTCTCCGGGCCTCGGCCAGCAGCTCCTCGGCCTGCGGCTGTCTCGCAGCGGCCATAACTCTCGCCTCGCAGCTCGATCCGACGCAGCCCCGTCGGCGCGGGATGCTCGGGGCGGGGCCGCGCGGCGGGTGGTGCGCATTCCTGCACGCGCCGCCCCCACCCCCGGGCCGCGCCTCCCCCCGCCCCGCCCAGCGGGCCCCGCCTCGCTCGCAACCCGGGTGCCGATCCACCTGCTGGGTGCGCGGGGCTCGAGTCTCTCCTGACGCTCCCACCCCAGGCAGGCGGCGGTCTTCGGGAAAGACCGCTGGGGGCCCACTCGAGTGGTTATGGCCCTGAGTGGTATTGGCTGGACTGGGAGGTCTGAGCTGCCCTTCCCTGGCCCTGGTGGCCCTCTCTGTGCACACACCCACCCACCAAGCCACCCACCGATAGAGCTGGCATCTAACAGACCTGAGTTTCCCAAAGGGATCCCCTAGGTCCAAGAGTCCTGTATCTGTGCGAGATCACCAGCCCCTGATCATGGGTCTCTAAGAGGGTGGCCTGGCACCCAGTGTAAATAGCCATAAGAAAGCCAAGTTTGGTGGTGACCAGGGAGTTGCTTTCTACAGGCTCCTCTCCTAGGGTGAACCTGCTGCCACAATTCCTAGCAATGGAGACCTGAAGGAGGGGGCAATGGACAGCAGTGGGCCCAGCCCCTCCTGGAAGGACCTATCACAGCTGCCAAGGTAGGTTGGGCTGTTGGCCCCAGCAGGGGCTTCCTCAGCGTGGAGCCTTGGTCCCAGAGGCATGGCCTCATGCTCGGAGTCTGACACTTGCCACCTCCTCTCTCACAGCCTTCATCCTAAACCTTCAAGCTGGTCTCAGCCCTTGCCTGGACGCCTGTCCGCAGCTGCCCATCCTACATGAAACTTTGGAGCAGAAATGCTGAAATGTAAGCAGCCTGTCTGAGATTAGGCTGGGGGCTTTGTGGAGAGTTGTGGCCAGGGATGTAGTTTGGGGTCTGCTCAGGGGTTTGCCCAAAGAGTGGAGAACTGCATTCAAAAGGCAGCTCTGAAACTCCTAGAGATAAACATAGGAGTAAATCTTTATGACCTTGGCTTAGGCAGTAGTTTTTTAAGATATGACACCAAAAGCACAAGCGACAAAAAAATAGATAAATTATACTTTATCAAAATAAAATACTTTTGTACCTCAAAGGACACCATCAAGAAAGTGAAAAGATGACCCATAGAATGGGAAAAAATATTTGCAAATCATATATTTAAGGGACTTATATCAAGAATATGTAAAGAATTGTTACAATGCAACAGTAAAAAAGACTAATAACGCAATTTAAAAGTGGGAAAAATATTTGAACAGACATTTCCCTAGAGAAGATAAACAAATGGCCATTAACCACGTGAAAAGATGCTCAACATCATTAGTCATTAGAGGAATGCAAATCAAAACTGCAATGAGATACTACTTCACACCCACTAGGATGGCTAAAATAAAAAAGACAGACAATGACAAGTGTGAGTGAGGATGTGGTGAAATCAGAACCCTCATACACTGCTGGTGGGAATATAAAAACAGTTAACTGAACGCAGTTGCACCAAATGCTAAACATAGAGTTATCATATGACCCGACAATTTCACCCCTAAGTATATACTCAAGAGAATTGAAAACATATGTCTACACAAAATCTTGTACATTAATGGTCATAGCAGCACTCTTCACATTAGCCAAAAGGTGGAAACAACCTAAAGGGCAAATGGATAAACAAAATGTGGCATATCCATACCATGAATTTTATTCAGCTATAAAAAGAATGAAGTACTGGGCCGGCCCCGTGGCTTAGCAGTTAAGTGTGTGCGCTCCGCTACTGGCGGCCTGGGTTCGGATCCAGGAGCTCACCGCTTGTCCGGCCATGCTAAGGTGGCGTCCCACATACAGCAACTAGAAGGATGTGCAACTATGACATACAACTATCTACTGGGGCTTTGGGGAGAAAAAGGGGGAAAAAAGGAGGAGGACTGGCAATAGATGTTAGCTCAGGGCCAGTCTTCCTCAGCAAAAAAAAAAAAAAAAGAGGAGGATTGGCATGGATGTTAGCTCAGGGCTGATCTTCCTCCCCCCCGCAAAAAAAAGAATGAAGTACTGATCCATGCTATAACATGGATGAGCTTTCAAAACATTATGGTAAATGAAGGAAGCCAGTCACAAAAGACCACAAATTGTATGATTCGGTCTATACGAAATGTCCAGAATAGGCAAATCTATAGAGATAGAAGGTAGATTAGTGGTTGCATAGGGCTGAGGGAAATTCAAGAATAGGAAAGTCCTGAGTTTAAGGTAGCTGAGAGTCCTGAGTTCTCTTTATGGTGAGGAAAATGTTCTAAAACTGTGGTGACGGTTGCACATGTCTGTGAATATACTAAAACCATTGAATTCTATACTTTGAATGAGTGAATTGTGTGGTATGTGTAGTATATCTCAATAAAGCTGTTTAAAACAACCATTGGGAATAAATGCAATTCCAAATTTCATCTGATGGCCTGCTCCTTTCTAGTACTCCTCAGTAAAGCATTTTTTGGCATAGGCAAAACAAAACAAGACAAAACAATGAGTGGCCCTAGGAGCCGGCTGAAATAGAATTAAACTGACAAACCATGCCTCCCAAGAAGCACCAGACTGTCCAGGCAGCATTGAGCAAAGCAACCCCTTCTCTACAAATCCTTTACCCACCTCAGCTTTGACGTCCGACAGTCCTGAGCCCAAATCTCTGCCCTTACTATTGTGTGATCTCAGGCAGATGACTCGACCTCTCTGAACCTCAGTTTCTCATCTGTCAAATGGGGCGAGTAATTCCTCTCCAACAGACTATTATAGAAGGAACTGAATGAGGTAATCTTCATCGAGTGCCCAGCCCAGCACCTGGTACTTAGTAAGCACAGAATAAATGTTTGCTGTTATTATCAGTCACCCATTAATTTAGCAGACATTGTTGGACCCTCCTGTGTGCAACTGGCCAGATAAGAGCCTCAGCTCTCACACTCTGCTCAGGAGGTAGTCACAATCTGGCCCCTCTGACCGAGATAAACACTCTGACAAAGGAGGAAAGAGCTTTCTGAGTAAGAAGAGAGAGGAGGAATCCTGACCACTGGGAAGCCCACATCCTTGTTTTTTATTTTCATTTTGATTGAAAACACATCCATTTGACTGATTTTCCTCATTTGTATTGCTTCAGTTGTTCTTGGAGAACCAGGATTTGGTCTAAGGGAATGTGCTCCTGTTTGCTCAAGATGGACTCTGAAACATTGATTTTATTTGGCAGAAGTGTTTACTCTCAGTTTTTGAACCCCATCTGACATGTTACATGAAATTTGTTCAGAAGGAAGTCTGACTAACCTTTGACCCTCCCTCTCATTTCCTGGCTAGATGTCACAGGATTGGGGGGGAGGTGGCATCTTAATGGGGACACTGCAACCCAAGGTCTGTCCTCTGCTCTGCTGGCTGAAAAACTTGTATCAGTACAGCCAGAGCCAACTATCACACAGGACCAAGGTGTCGTGATAGATTTCCCAGTAATATCCACGACAGTGACATACTATCCAGTGGTGGGAATACCACCCATGCCAGCCGAGTGCCCGGTGGCCTAGGCAGGCCTAGAGGTTGCCAAGGCACATTTATTCAGGCCACAGTGAGATCTGGCCCACCACTGAGGACAGGCACTCCAGAGGTGCCTCTTCTCTTCCAGAATCCGTGTCTATCTCTGTGCCCAGTTCTTAGCCCTTGGGCCCTCCCTGCTAGACTCAGTCTTTCTTCACATGTTGAAGGTTTGTATGCTCCATGCAGCTCTGGCTTCTCCATTACAATCATAGCCTGGTTCCCTGATGAGACTTGGGTCCACATTTCCCAAGCTAATATCTACAGACACAGTCTCTGAAAATGTTTGCTCTCAGCAGATGGCCCAACATCTCACCCATTCTGGAGGTTATTTTTGTTGTTGTTCCCAGAAGGTTAACCTATCTCCTGATTTGGGCCCCCTTTGCCCTTCTGTAATATTAATGATAACAGCGTCTGTAATATTGATAATACTAATATCAAGCTGGTGGTAAGCATATCAGGGCTGATACACAGCCCATAGGGCAGTACTGGTTGTCTGTTCTGATTGGTCAGTGCCCTTGACTTCTGCTGTCAAATATTTTTAAAGTCACCAGACTTTGCACAGATTATTTCATTAAATCCTTGCAAGCCTATTGGGTAGGTAGTCTTGATTCCCATTTTACAGATGAGGAAAAGAAGCACAGATGCGTTAAGGAACTCATTTGAGTGGGAGACCTGGGCCTTGAACCTGGGTCTGTCTGACTCTGAGCCTGTTCTCTCAGGCACCACCCTCTCCCCAAGAGCTACCTGACCTGCTGCAGCCTCTGCTTGCTGAAGTGTTAAGATCTAAAGCTCACCTCTTAGTGAGGGACAGAAGGGGCAGCTGCTCTCCTAGACCACAGGAGCCCCAGTTCCTTCGTGGAACACACCCAATTTGGAAGCCAGACCAGTAACCAAAGCTCTTGGGAACTAGACTGACTCTTTACCTCCATGCCAGGAGCAGATCCAGCCAGCTGTGCTGTGGGGCTGCCAGGGTCATTTGGGTTGGTCAGCAAACATGCCTGGAGACTCTGCCGAGTGCCAGGCACAACTCCAGATGCAGGCAAGACTCAGGCCCTGCCTTCAAAGCACCAGGAGCTTCTTGCCCCTCCCTGGCCTCAGATGCCCCTGCTAAGTGGGGCCAGCTTCAGGCCTTGTCTCCCACCGTGTCCCTGAAGTTCCTGTCCTCTAGGCTGACGACCACCCTGTCAGTAGCCAGGGAGCAAATCCAGACTCACAAGATGCAGCTGACAGATCAAGGCCACGGCTGTCTCCTTCTGCACCTTGCACTAGGCGCTGCAGCTGGCCCAGGCCTCCAGGCCCCCAACGGTGGGCAGGAGGACTGAGACTGGCCAAAGGCAGGGTGCTGGGAAGGGAGAGGTCTGCAGGCTGCAGCAGGATCCTCAGGCCGGTGATGCCTGGCCCTTGGACCCAACCCCATCCTATCCCCTCTGCTGACACTCTTGGCTTAGTGCTAGGCAGTAAGGAGCTTATGGGAAAGGTCTTAGGACCCAGTATGTCCAAAAGAGGGGGTGGGAAGGGAGTGGGGATTAATGGAGCCCAGGCACCACCTCCACGGGGACGTGTGCAGTCTCTCACACACCCCTCAGTAAAGGGCCATTTGCCCTAAGCCTGCAGCCCAACAGCCTCTCCTTCCCAGAGCCCTTTTTGTCACTGGAACTGGTGGTGTATGAGATGGACTTCTCCCTTTCTTCCTACTCTCCATTCCACTATATATATTCCCAGAACTGCAGCTTCCTGAATGAGAGCTGGCAGCTGCCAGAGATAAGACCCCAGAACCTTGTTGCCCAACTGTGCCCCTCTGCACTCTTTTCCAGTTCGCTTATGGCCTTACAGCCCCTCCAGGAGCCACAACCTCACTGAAGCTCCCTCCCCTTGCTTCTCTGGTAGGGAGGTGACTGCAGAACCTCCTAGCTTCCTCCATAGGGAAGGGCAGTGAGGTAGGTAGGTGGGGGTGGAATGTTCTCTGCTCTAGGCAGAAAGCTAAGACATGCTGCTCCTGGGTGTGCCTGACTGATGATTCTGGCCCGTCGGACGCTGGTCATGGTGTGCAGGTGAGGACACCAGGATATGCTGGGGGCATATCACATAGGAGAAGTCCCACAACTCTGCACCCCCCAGGAAGGAAGACATTTGCCTCTGGCCCCTCCTCACAGCACAGCCTCTCTGTGTATAAACTCAAAGCCAGCCCAGCTGTACTCACCTCATCCCACAGCCTTGCTCATTCCGCAGGACAGCTGACAGAGGGGTCAGAGAGCCAAAAGGCCAGCCACCTGGCCCAAGAGGGCACTTGCAGCCTTCTCCCTGGGAGTGCTGCAAGATTTGGGTTAGCAACCTGGGCAGGGGCCTGGCTCTTCCTTCCATCTTTCCTTCCTCCCTCTAGCTTTGCCCTCAGGAACGTAGCTGGAAGGCCAGCCATTTGTGCTGAAGTTGCTGGCCAGAAGCCAGGCCCAGCTAAATGGAATGGTCCAGACTGATGACATCCCTGAGGAATGCCCACAGGAATGGTGGCACGTGGGACCACCATTGGGGTGAGGGAAGGAAGAGGCTGTGGGGGCCCAAGGCAAGGTGCAGCCAGCTCAGCTGTGGCCTTAGGTCAGTGCCTGGGGTGGGGCTGAGGAAGTCTGCTGTGATTGACTCGGTGAGGTGACTGTGAAATGCTCCCAACCCAAAGTCTAAGGAGGTAGGGGTGGGGAGCAGATGCCCATGGTGGGGGCGCAAGGCTCTCATGCCCAGTGGACCACACCACCCCCAGTGAGACAACAGCTGAAGGGTGTGGTGAAAACCATGAACCTCACCATTCTGTGGCAGGCTAAGTTGGCCAGAGGCCTGGGATTCTGCTCTCTGGCTTTCTGCTATTGCTCCCAAACACAGGCTGGCCCCATCCTGCATAAACTGATGGCAAGCCTGAGTTTCCTGCTGATTCAATGGCAGACAGCTGGCAGGACTGTGTCCACCCCCTGCTGCCCTACCTGAAGGTGATCCAGAAGGAGCCTACTTTCCAACTGCTGCACAGACCCAGACTCTGACATCCAACCCAGGCAAGAGGTGGTGTTTGCAAGGAACCAGACAGGGAGAGCCCCAGTGGAGAAACAGTTAGGGAAACCTGAGGAATGAGCAGGCAAGAGTAAATTTCTAATCAACTCAGACCCTATTTCCCTACACTGAGACATTGCTCAGGGGACAGCAGAGGTCCCTGACTGGGGGCAAAGCAGCAGGGTGGGGAGGTCTGGCTAGAGACATGGGGTGGTCCTTAATGGCCTCTCCCAGGTCTGCTCTCCTTCCCTTTGGCCGATGTGTGATGGGGACACAGTGAATCCTTTGTAGAACAGATCTCAGGAAACAAGCTGGATTTGAAGTGCTTCACTCCCTAGTTTTCTTTACATACTACCTTATATTTTCTAAACAGGATGTAATTTCTGTGTTTTGTTTCTTAGACTTAAATCATCTGGTCCACATACATATAAGTTCTAGGATGAAACAAATTTTTTTTTTTGAAGGAAAATTAGCCCTGACCTAACATCCATTGCCAAACCTCTTTTTGCTGAGGAAGAACCGCTCTGGGCTGACACCCGTGCCCATCTTCCTCCACTTTGTATGGGACACCACCACAGCATGGCTTCACAAGTGTGCATCAGACCGCGCCCGGGATCCCAACCTGCAAACCCTGGGCCTCCGAAGCGGAGCACCGAACTTAACCGCTACACCACCTGGGCCAGCCCGAAGCAGGAATATTTTGAAGACTTAGAAATATGGGTCCTGGGAGTCCACAGACAATTACACTAACTGTGTAAGATAAGAAACAAATGTGGAGGGCAGGCAGTGGGGTCTACCTCACCTAGCCTAGACCTGGCTTCTGGCCAACAACTTCACAAATACCTGGCCCTTCAGCTGCCTTCTCAAGGGCACAGGCCAAGGGCAATGGCTTGGGTCCAGAAACGCTGGCACTTCAGCCCTCATCTTACCTGGCCCACACTGTCTGCCCTAACTGGGACGGCTGACACTGAAAAGAATAACTATCAATACACATGTTCAACTGGCATAAACTGGCACTGTCCTGAGCAAACTGTGACATATTATCAGCTTTAAAAATAGGAGTCTGTCTCATTACTGAATGCACTCCCCCAACCCCAGCTAAGTCAGAACACAAGACTTTCTGGACATTTTCCCCAGAGAAAATTTTGTGAAAGAAACAGATCTTACTCAAATGAAGACCATTAACACGATGAGGAAATCTCAACTTTAAAAACTTTATTTGTGTCTCATCCATCAAGGGCACAGGGTCCCTTCCTCAGCTCCAACTCGTGCTTTTCTTCTTACAGACTCTGTTCCATCACCTAACCCCAGGTATATCCTGTGCGGGCAACTTCCTAGAACCAAAACATTTTTGCCTTCTGGTTTAAGTGTGCTAAATACAGTGTAGAAGTGCAAGTTGCACTATTTAAGCAGCATATTCCAAGCTACTCAATAATTATCCAAGAACCTTCTATATCAAGATGCAAACGGGAGCAAGTTCAAGCATCACCCACTTCAGTTATCGGTAACTGAGGCTGACTCATCACAACAGTCAAGGTTCTCTACTTCTGTGTGGACTACCAGACACTCTAGAGCACAGCACATTCCAATGTCTAGAATTTCAATGTCCTTCAGAAGCACAATGTGAGGAAATTGTCAAAATCATTGTGATTGTTTCAGAGCTGGTTATGATGCACCTCCTAGAAAACAAGTTCATTATGTTGTATTAGTGTTATCTCATAGGGCTCATTAAGTTACCAAGACTCCCAAACCTATTCTAGCTTGCCTCTCTACTTAAGCTCCTTAAAATTTAAAATTAATTCAAACTTAGTGGAGGGGGGGGAAGTATTACACCACAAATGTCTTTCTAAAACTACTAGCTTCAAACATACAGAATGCTTTTGTCTGATGACCGGCGGCTCTTGTGCCCATGTCTTGCTGACAGTCACATACTACGCTTTACCGCTTGGCCACCACTGGTCAAAAAAGCTACTTTCATACTGAAAAGGTAGCTCAGACCAAAAATGAGCTCTATACCAGTGGGCTTTTGTTAAAATAACTTTCTGTATAGACATCTATAAACACACTTTACAAACAGGTACATGCAACAGATCCCAAATCTGCACCCTAGGATTTTAAAGATTACTTTCCATGGCCTAGTGTATCTTGAATAAAAGTATTTTTACTCCTTGACAATGGGGGGGGGCAGAGAGGAGCACATGAATACTTCATCTTAAGCCCACACTACAAGTATGGCAATCATGGCATTTTTATAGAGCAGAAAACTGTTTACATGCTATTCTTATCAGTTCCTTTGTCTATCAAACAAAACCGGAAGCTAAACCCAAACTTTAGGATAGAAAGAACCTAGATAATGAATGTATTAAAGCTTTGCACATTCAATTTAGGTTTTTGACACTTAGTTGGATAAACAAGTTTATTTGTAAATTTAGTCAACATACATAATTGACCTAAAAACTTCAATAGAAGGATAAATTTTAAAACCACTTAGAAGGCCATCTCTATATAGTGATTTTCCCATGACCACATACCAGATGTAACCTAACCCAGTACCATCTTAACTGGCAGAGTTTCAATAAGCTGGAGCTGTGTGCCCCTCCCCCACATCAAGTTCACTCTAAGGGTTATTAAAACACAAACTCCGCAAGGAGAACGTCGGTATTGTTTCCTCGGTAGAGAAAAACTCAACCTAATTAAAAACCAATCACAACACAAAGAAAAGCTGTACTAACTAGTTCAGGATATTAGTAACAGATGCTGGTGTAAACAACTTGTATATCCCAGAGCCCTTATAAATAAAATCCCCCCGTTAGTGTTTGCACTATCAGCTAGAGGGTTAGCTAACATGTGGTAGAATGAGGACTTATGCAAGGCATAATGCGCAAAGCATTTTACTACTGTGAAAACAAGTGCAGTCTAGTTAGGAAAACACCAACTGGACTCTAAATTACACACACCTTAATGACAAGACTCCCCACCACATGTGAATGTAAAACATTTAATTTAAAAATGTTGACACTACAATATATAAAATAGCTATTATAAATGCACATAGTGTATTCTATAGCTGCCAGGTTTACTTTTTTTTTTTCTTTTTAAGGAAACTGTAAGTTACACTGTGGTTAAGACTTGTATCTTCACCCTTGAAAAAGCCCACATTCTATCACAGTGATGTATGGTCAGACTTAACAGCCCCAATTGTTAAACACTTGGATCAAGTCATAACCAGTTTTATTGCAAAAGGACCCTGTACACATTTATCAATTCTAGTACCTTAATGGCTACCCAACAAGTCATTAACATACAGAAACATGCATCATGAGAAGCAAGAAATATCACCCATCCCTTCTGCATATTAGCAACTTGTCACTCCTGAGCAACAGTGCTCACATCACTGAGGTCTGTGAACAGTCACTTTTCGCATTCATCCTGAGTGAAAGATGGAATGACTTAAGTACAAATGCAACATATTATAAACAATTTCTTACAAAAAAACTCACAAATTAAACCAAAGTATTTTACAGAATTTACTACAAAACACCATAAAAACTGCCTTCACTTAAGCTCTCTCTCCCCGTATCCGGCGAGCCAACTGGATGTCTTTGGGCATGATGGTGACTCTCTTAGCGTGGATGGCACACAGATTAGTATCTTCAAATAAACCCACCAGGTACGCTTCACTAGCCTCCTGTTGAGGACAAGAGTCGCACTATTAAACTCGCTTCGAGGAGAACCACACCAAGCCCTCCGCCCCTACTACGACCTCGTCTTACCTGCAGCGCACCAATGGCGGCACTCTGAAACCTCAAGTCAGTTTTGAAGTCCTGGGCGATCTCCCTCACCAACCTCTGGAAAGGCAACTTCCGGATGAGAAGCTCGGTCGATTTCTGGTAACGACGGATCTCTCGAAGGGCAACGGTGCCGGGCCTGAAGCAAGCAGAGAGTGGAAAGGGAAACCACCGAACTGACAGCGCCGGCCACGCAACAGAACGCGCCCGCACAGGCCAGCGCCGCCAGATCATTGTTTCTTTCCGCCGCGCCTACCTGTAGCGATGAGGCTTCTTCACCCCGCCGGTAGAGGGAGCGCTCTTCCTGGCAGCTTTAGTGGCCAACTGTTTGCGGGGCGCTTTCCCACCCGTGGATTTACGAGCAGTCTGCTTGGTTCGGGCCATTTTCTTTCATCTGAAAAAAACACCTATGACTGCAAGGCCGCGACGCTCGCATCCCCAGGAGTCTGACGGGCTCGGCGCCCCTGCCCTCCCGGCCCCTTCGTACCCCACACGTAGCGACGGCAGACAGCCGAGAACCGCCTCCTCCCCCTCCTCTAATGACTCAGGCGGCGAGGAGCAGCAGCCTCCCCCAGGAGGAGGTGCGCGGGGAGGAGTCACTTCCCCTCCTCGACGGGCGGAGGCCCGGCTGCCCGTAACCCAGCGTCGGGACCTCTGACTCACCGCCGCGGAAGAGGCGGAGACGCGGTTCCGGAATTTAACCCCAAGGGAAAATCGCCCAACCCCACGCCCGATGCCAGCGGCCCCAACAGCCCGCACCCGCCGACACTCGGCTCCCAACGGCCAGCATCAACAGCTTGCGAGGCTTCAAGTCACGGGTAAACCCAAACACGCTTACCCAACGCCGAAGTCCCAGGCCACTTATACGACCGGCGCGCCGCCTCCCTGCCCACCGAAGAGCCGCGACAGCAGAGAAAACCCAACAGCCGCTACCAACAAACTACCAAACCGCTCTGCGCTCAAAACCCCCCCGATGCCTCCACCTTTATACCCACGCTTCACGCTGCGTCTCTGCGTCATAGGACCCTTATTTGCATACACCAACGACTTTTTCTATTGGCGGGCGCTTTCGCCGACGCGCTGACATCCCCCGACACAAAGGCCGTGCTTCGGGCCCCTTCTCTGATTGGTCGATATCTAGGTCGCTGATTGGCTGTTAAAGTGGCCTAATGATTGGATAGATACAAAGAAGAACGGACGAATCAGAGTTTGACACTAAGCTGCTCTTCTGATTGGATAAAACGGAGCTATGTTTGGATCCTTCCCTTGGTTCCAAAGCTCTACAATAGAAAGTCAGTGTAAATGAACTGCATTGGTCCCTATCAGGACTTAAGAGTCCGGATGTGCAGGAGCCTAACCTTAATTGCATCAAGCTAATGTAATGCGGGAGAAGGAGAAGTTACTGTCACGAAACTTTTGTAAATATTTTGCAAAGTAAAATACGTGTTCTCTGTGATCATTTACTTTTCATTAACATTTTGATAGTTAAGTACAGAGTATAAATGAGAATTAGAATTCAGTAAATCATGTTATATTACCAAGTATTTTATATATCCCATATACACATTTTAACCAAAAAGCAGTTCTTTTGTTCGGTGGGATGGGGAGGGGTAAATAATAGATACAAAGAAACAAATATCAATAAATGATTTTATAAGTACTGTTTTGTATGTTCTTTAGGACATCACAAAATACGCTGTGATTTCAATATGCTTAGAGGTAAACAAGAAGTAACCTACTAAGCAATATATTTTTGAATTATGTAATTCAACTGAATGAAATGACTACAGCTAGAATGGGAATAGTTCTATGACAGCATTTGCATGTCCATAAAGAGTAAACGAAAAACAACTAAATTAAATATATGCCCTTGTGTTTAATGGTATATCCTGAAAGGTATTATTTCTGAAGAAACATGACAAATGTATAAAAATGGTAATCCCTACCTTTCCCTAAATAAATGTCTTGGATGGATTGCAATATTCAGTTCTCCAGATGACTCAGGTATATAAAATACCAAAGCAGGCTTAAGGTTAAGACCAGCCAAACAAAGCTCAGAAAATTGAAATAGAGCCTTGGGCATTCTACTCCATAGTTCTTACTCTTGATTCACCGAATATTTTAAATTATTAAAATAAAAAGCAGCAAAACCAGATACATATAGATTTCAACTCAGAGAATTATTGTACATTAATACAAATACCTCAAAAATTTATTTGCAACACCAAAGGTCCCCTATCAGTATCAACAGTGAGAAAAAAATGCACAATTTGAAAAAGCAGCTATGGCAAAAACATCTTTGGCACCAAATTCCTCATTATTACAGCCCTCTCAATTATCACACCCACAATATGTATTTAATTACCATACATCTAACTTTTATGTGATAATTTCATCAACTTTAATTTCTGCCTTGTACTCAAAGTCTAGGGTGGGGGAAAATTAAGCTTTCTATTTCATTCATGCCATCCTGAGAAGAGACACCAAGATAGAGGCTCTTGCCCTGTTTACAGAACCCGTTTAAAGCTAAGAAACAGGGCACTGCATAGATCCCGCATAGGAGGCTGTCAAATGTTCTGAGACGTAACCAGAAAAATACCCTGTCATCTTTTTTGGACTGCTCAAATGGCCTGGAGAAGGAATGGGCTCCTAAGTTGACACCCACTTTGTGTTCCAAGGGTTTCCTATATCCAGAACCCTGTTTGTCCCATGCTTTCTAGAGGAGACACAGTCCAGTTAGTGTTTTTACAGCTCTGCTAATTATTAGAGAAGAACTAAAACTTCTCCAGGAGAAACTAGATATGGATTTACACTCATCTGTTTAAGGATGATTAGTGGAAATAGTTTGTCCCTCTTACTTGGCAGTCATACAGACATGTTTTTCTTTTTCTTAAGTTGGTGCAGGGGAGGAAAAGCAACGCAGGAAATGGGGAACAACTGAAAATGTTTATACAATCGAAACAATGCAGAATGTGAGGCAGCATGTAAGCTATCCTCCTGGTTCCTGTTCTGTCACCAACTTGCTGAGTAACTCTGTGCAAGTTACTTAACCTCTCTGAGTTCCGGTTTCCTCTTTTGTAAATTAAGCAGTTTGGATGATATCATCTCCCAATTCTACCAGTACACACTTATTCTGAAACTCATGATATACATTCATTTAAAATCTAGCGCTACGAACTATATTTCTGCATTCAAATCATACTCGGGTATTTTGGGGATAACATATAAACCAATTACTTGGATTTAATAATAGGATTAAAGCAATACACTACAACTTTTATTTGCCCTTTTGGAATTTTTCATCTTCCAACGCCCCCAGTGGTTAAACAATTGATTTGGCAATTTAAGAAATACCAGTTTCTCAACTTTCTAGGCTTCTGACGTGAGGTTACCCGGGAGTAAATAAGTATGTATCCTTGTTAAAAATGAACAATTTTCCATTCAGCCCACCCTTCCTCACGCCTAAGGTTATTCGGAATGTGTTTCTTTAATGAGACGATCATTAGTTAATATAATCCTATCTAATAAAATATCAATTGGTTTTAAAAACAATAGATTTAAATAGAGTCAACATGGAAAACAAAGTTTAAACAAGTGTTAAAATATCTATGAAGACCTTTGTAAAGCTCATAGAATCAAAGGCCTAGGTCTGGGGGAACTGGCTTACTTGATAAAGACCACAAAGTGAAGAACTTCGCCCGACTGGCGGGAAGCAGGGAGGGAAGACATATTTTCCCAAACGAGAAGGCCAACGTCCAGAGGAGGAAACTGGAGTGGATTATAAATCGCACCCCCTACTCAAACCCAGGCCCTTCCTCTGGACACAATGTAATGCTTCCCAACACCTCTGCAACTTGCCAGTGTACCTGAGACTATTCTAGACGGAGATTAAATTCGCCCTTGGCCCCTAATGTACTGGAAACAAGTTAGACCAGGTGTCGAGTTGAGAAGGGACCCAACTCGTGGAGTTCCAGGTTTCAGGGTTGGTAAATGTTTATGTAGCGCTTCAGTAAAGGCGCGGAAACTGAGTATTATGTAGCTCTCCTTTAGCAAAGCTTTATCAAGTTGACTTCCAGCAGGCAGACTTTCCTTCACGCCTCTCAGGTTAGTCCCGCTGTAGGAATGAGGAGGCTGGCTGTTCGCAGACTCCAGCTACGTGGGGCACAAAGACCCAGAGCTAAGAACGGATGATACAAATTCTTAAGCACTGCTCGCTGCCGGTATCAGAACCGAGCCCAAACTGCACTAAGTATGGAAGCGAGGTAATTATTGCACTGTTGGCAGTGAAATTACACTTGGAATTGTTTCACAGAAGTCGTTAAGACCTCCCCTAGCTCTGGGCCCCTTCCACTCCATGAGCTCTAGTTTCAAGGAAAGGCTTCTCGACAAAACTGGACGCTAGTGAGCAACAGGAACGCGGCTGGACTGCAAACCCCAGAAGCCGTCGCGGGCCCTCAGCATCCGGGACACCGTCTGCAAAGATCCCTGGGTACTGTGGTCCGTTCCGTTGGCAGCAACCCTCTGCCGACGGTAAATTTCCAGCGGAAACGAGGACCACAACTCCCAGCAACCCTTGCTGCCGTGTGGGGGGTCTTCACGTTCTCGTGGCGCGGCGCAGGCGCACTGGGTCCTCGGCGCGGACCGCGCAGACTGAATAATAAAAGGGGAGCGGCGAAGAGGCAGGAAGACAGGACCATGTCGAAGGGCCCTGGGCCCGGCGGCTCCGCAGCTTCCTCGGCGCCCCCGGCCGCTACCGCTCAGGTGCTGCAGGCACAGCCCGAGAAACCGCAGCACTACACGTACGTAGAGCCCCCTCCCCCCCCGCCGCGCGCGCACGCCTGACGTCAGCGGCCAGCGTGAGTCACGCGCGCAGGGAGAGCGCGAGGCGGCCTCTCCCTCCCCCCTTTCCTGCTCCGGCCCGGCCCAGACCGGTTCCAACCTGCTGGGGCCGGTCTCTACTGCCTTCAACTGCTACCAACCTCTGGTCGGGCCGTGGGGCGGGAAACTCGGGCCCCGCCATCGAGTGGGGAAGGCGGGAGCTCGGGGTGCGGAGTGCAGCACATCTTAGCCAGGCCTTCGAGGCCTAACTGTTCCTCAGACCGTAAAACCACAGGACCAAACACTCGCGGGGCGATAAGGAGTCCAAGACACCACCAGGATGAGTTCCTTATGGGCCAGTCCTCGAACGGCCTATGAATGACCATTAGCGTGAAGTCTTGTCAGGCGACCCGTGTACTGTGCACAGGAGACCTTTTGTCTGTAAGGCCCTATGTTGTCCACGGAGGCAGCTCTTGCTTGAATTCACTTAAACAGTTGACCCGGCCCGAGGGTAATGGGGTCAGAATATGTCCTCGGGCCCAACTGAAGTGTGGCATGAGGGGGAGCCCCAAATGCTGACACTAGGAGAGTCGAGTAAGAGGGAAAACCTCCTCCTGGGAATCTGCTTTTAAGTATGGGTCCCTTGTCTTCTTGCTCTTTATTCCCTTTCAAGGCACGTTAAGCAACTACTTGGTGCTGGTGCTAGACAGAAAGATGAAAAGAGGCGGCCCCTCCTGTTAAGCAAAATGTTGGTTTCCATTTTCCCTGATGCTCTTTGAGTGCCTCTCATTCCCATGGGTCCCGATTGATGTGCGTGTTTAGATGGGTCCCCAAGTGTACCTCAGGCTGGCCAGAGATTGGGTACCTGGGGGTTGAACCACCCTTAAGAGCCACACAGGAATGCCACCTGGTGAGCCAAGAGCAGGAAGCATCTGTTGGAGTAGAAAGACCTCAAAGCAGATAGGAGGAGCGCTTGTTTGTCCCTCACAGAAGACAGACCCATGGGGAAACCATCCTGGGATTGGGGAACATCGGTTTTAGGAAGTATATTGGTTTCTTTGTGAGATTCTCTGCTCTTGGTTGAGATCATTTGAAGCTTTTTCTTGGCTACAGTCTGACTCATGTTAACTATAACTTTTCTAATGTGGCTATTGCTTTGCTGGTCCTTTCTTACTGGAGTTCTTTCTACAATCCTTCCATTGGTTTTGGTGAGATGATTTTACCTCAGAGAATACTGATCAGTTGAATGGTGTGGTCAAGCAACAGTATGGTCTTGATTTGGAAATCTGCAAACTTCACCTAATTGGCACCTCTTTATAATCTCTGGTTGCTTGGATCACGTTTTTTACTAAAATACCTGTAACATTGTGAGTAGTGTGAGTCTTGGTTTCAGCAACCTCTGTTTCTATGTCGTGTTGACATTGAGTATACTATGGAATCTGTATTAGAAAGGTCTTCTGATCATTTTGGAATTGGCAGATGAAACAAGTCAGCAGCTGTGTAAATGTTAATATCTTGAGTCTTTGTTCTCTTGATGCTCGCGTGTTTAAAATCTCTTTCCATTCCTTGTGGGGTAAGTGCAGAGTAATCAGTCTTGGCTCTTGAGGTGGCTTAGTATATCAACAGTAGATGAAATGCTCAAGCTTGATTGAGTGATTGGAGGTTGTAGGTGTTCCCATCTCTTTATTTTATGTTATCTGTTCATTTTGTGTGTGTGTTTATGTTTTTGTCTCCAAAAATCAGATTTAGAGGTCAGTTGTCTTCCTTGGTAGATTTATGGGCATTCAGAAGCTGTGATGATTTGGAAAACTACATTCCCTTGTCATCCCAGGTCTGAGGAGCAGGGAGTGTGAGGACATAGATGATGGCAGTACCAGTACACTTGTTGGCTCTATTTTTTTTTTAAGGTGAATCCATTTGTTGCCCTTGGGGGTTAGGAGACAGGAACATTTTTATGTTGATTTTAATATTTGCTATAAAACGTTGAGCTGCCCAGCATTTTTTTATTCTCCTTTGCAGCATGAATTTCCAAAATTTGTTCCAGTCTGAATATGGCCTCATCTATTGTGTTGATCCCGTTGTTGAATACAGATATAGACCTTTTGTTTTTTTGAATGTTTGTATTTTTTTATCTGTCAAATTTTTTATCTTTTAAAACTTTCTTATACGTTAATTACAATGTTGCTGTTCTTGTTAGTGCTGTGGAGTGGATTCCAACTCCTAGCGACCCTGTGTACAGCAGAGCTGAACCCTGCCCTGTCTTATTGCACCATCCTCTCACCCTCTGATGCTGTATCAGACAATGCTCTGCTGCTATTCATAGGGTTTTCATGGCCAATTTTTCTGGAAGTGGGTGGCCAGGTCCTTATTCCTAGCCTGTCTTAGTCTGGAAGCTCTGCTGAAACCTGTCCACCATGAGTGACCCTACTGGTATTTGAGATACAAGTGGTGTAGCTTTCAGCATCACAACAACACGTAGCCACCACAGTATGCCAATCGACAGACAATTAATTACATTAATTTTGTGTATTTTTTGTGCCTAATGTTATTTGAGATTATGTGACATGCAGTAATCTTTGCAGTAATCCAGAAGAAATTTATATTAAAATTGAGTTTCAGTCATCATAATGGCAGACAGTCTTGGCAAACACACTTGAATCTACCAAAAACAACAATTGCCTTCTTTTCCTTTATTCTTGTCCCACAGCTAAAGTCCTAGAGTTTGAGCCCTCGTTTTCCTAAACCAAGAGGATTATTCATAACATAGTTTGAAGGATAATTGTTTTGTTGGTATTTTTTTTATAAACTCTTGAATAATTTTGCTTTAAGGGAAACTTTGAAATAATCCTTTCAGCAAATTGGGATAGCAGGCACTTGTGGTAGACCTGAGGAATCCAACCCCTTTAGAAACAGTTATATCAGAATTTCCTCTGTTTTGCAGTTCCAGGTATTTGATTAGCATTCAGTAAAATAATAATGTGTGTATATTAGTACTCTTCCAATACAAGAGCCACATGACCTCTTGCTAGGTAATTTGCCATTCTATTTGACGAAGACTAAATTTAATCCAGCTTTATTCAGAACAAGTGCATATTATATATTAGAAGAGTTTTTTTTTTTTTTTTTTGGTGAGGAAGATCAGCCCTGTGCTAACATCTGCCAATATTCCTCTTTTTTTGCTGAGGAAGATTGGCCCTGGGCTAACATCCGTGCCCATCTTCCTCCACTTTATGTGGGACGCCACCATAGCATGGCCTGCCAGGCAGTGCGTCGGTGCACACCTGGGACCGAACCAGTGAACCCCGGGCCGCCACAGTGGAGCGTGTACACTTAAGCGCTTGCACCACCGGGCTGGCGCCAGAAGAGTTTTATAAAAACAGATTTAAGAATGGGAAATTTTGGAGCAATTACGTTCCAAAATGTATCTACAAGTTTAGTTAACTTTGGGCTTTTTACTGTATAACAATTATATTATTAAAAGTGTATTGTTGAAAGGTGACCAAAAAAACCTGCCATCTAAAATACCCAGGTTTCTGACCTCATTATTTTGACTCTCTAAGGGGGTGTAAGCCTCAAAGACTAAATCATTTTTGGATTCCTTCGTCTGCAGTTGATTCTTAGACTTCTCAATGCCCTTACGTTCAAGGAAAATGAAATTCTAGTTTAGTGACGATTTCTTGGAGTTTTCTGGTCACTGGGTGATTTCTTATAGGTAGACAGAGGATAAATGCTTTATAGCCTCGTCTAGCCAGGTGTCACTTTAATGTAGGGCTGTTTCCTGGGCATCTTTAAACAAAGATAATGTAGTAGTACTTCTATAGATAATTATTTTGAGGCAAATTTGTTAGTTTGTACGTTATATAAATGTCATGAACTTCCCTTGATTGCATCTGATTGTGTTTTGGAAAATCCAGGAAACAAACATGTATTTAAACCATTATTGCAAATTGCAATTACATTGTAAATACATTACTAGAGTACAACTTGTTGCACAACAGAAGTCACTGGACTCGTTGCTTAGAAGCCTCAGCCAGGATGAGTTAAATTACCAATAACCATTTTCTCGATCTTGTTTACTTGTTTATCAAGTAGGACTAATTTCTTGTAGGACAAAAAATTAAAAGTTCATTGTAGCCTTCAATCAAGCCCGCAAAATCCCCATTAATAAGTGTTAAGTGCCCATGCTAAGGGCAGACTCAAGCTTAGCACCTAGTTGATAATTGCTATAATCTAAATTAATTATTAAAGTGAAGATTTGCTTAATGGTTAAGTTTTTTTGTTTTAATCCAGCTATGTTAGATACTAAAGAAGGCTTCCCCACAATCCATATGCATCTGCTTTGACTGGTGGTTTCTATCAACCTACAAAGACTGTGACTTATTGGTGAGGGCAGCTGGACAACTCTGAGAGCAACTTAGAGAAATCCATCTTGGGCACACTCTATAAAGGAGCTCCTTCTCTGGAAATAGCACCCCAGATAAGTGCACAAAAGCAAGACACCCTCGTGGAACTACTTCTTCCCGCTTTCAACACCCTGATGCCTGAAGGTGAGGTCTCCTTCCTGTGTGTCTTAGAAGCTGTGAGCTCAGTTAGATAATGAGAGCCCTGCAAAGGCCTGAGCACCACACATCTGCAGGCCCTCCTGCCAGGCCTTTGCCTAAAGGTTGTTTTGTCTCATGAGGAGAGACTCTAGGTCAGAAGAGTGGTAAAATAAAAGTAAGGTTGCATTTAAAGCTATATTACTTTAAATAGTGGACTGGTCTAGGGATTATTTTCCCAGATGGGGCAATATTTGCTTAATGATTAAGTTTCTCATTTTTTTGTTGTTTTTTTTTTTAATCCAGCTATGCTTGATACTAAAGGAGGTTTTCCCACATATGCATCTTCTGTATTTTGAAATTGCAACTATGGACAGTTATGGCTAATCCTAGTAGATTGTCTTCCCTTCTTTTAACATCTTGGATGAATTTGGGGCACACTAATGTGTTATGTGAAGATGGATGTTGAATGTAAGTTTCTCTGCTATTCTTAGCCAATATATAGAAATTGTATTAGCTTAATTGCTAAAAATGCCAAGAATTTGGGTTCAGTATCCTTCTGGACAGTGTAGCTTTCTTGTTTTCTTACCATATAGCTACTCTACAGATTCACCCCAGCCAGCCATCTTAAAATACCTGCATGGGCAACGGAGCTATCTGCAGAGAAAGTTTGGGTAAAATCAGTGCATATGATAATAGGTATGGGGTTTATTTTTGGGGGTGATGGAAGTGTTCTAGAATTAGTGGTGATGGTTATACAACATGGTGTATGTACTAAAAACCACTGAAATGTATACTTTAAAAATGGTGAATTTTTATGTTATGTAAATTACATCTCAATTTTTTAAAAAAATCAGTGCATATGAGTCCCTACTACTAGAGAGGCTTTAGAGCAGATGGCCTATCAGGCATTGTTATTGCCTGATGTATTGATATATTGGTAGCATCGCTCAGTATGGGAAAGCCTGCAGTTTGTGAAAAGCTCCTTGGTGCCCTTTTCCCAGCCTTCTCAATGGCTTGGTCCCTGTGTATCCATTCTAGGTGAATGCCCCCATGTTGTGAGTCTGCAGAGATGCTTTTGAGATAAGTGAATACTCAGCAAGTTTGAGACTCCTAGTTGATGGTAGTTGTACTTAAAATTGTCTCTGAATTGATAGCCGTTTTAAGGAACAAGCACATTTTTCCCAATGCCTTTGTAAAGTGAATTGTGTTTACTTCCTAGGGTGGGTGGGAGGTAGAAGAGAAGGTTGCTGTTCTGCTAAAATATAGTAGATTCCATTCTTCAGGTATTGTGATGATTGTTTTAATGTTCACATGGGCATATCTTTAAGGACAGGCCATTTGTTTTAGGCATTTAAAATGATATCAATGGCTATAATATTTTAGTTCAAATAATCACAACAAACTTTTTATTATTTCTCTATAAAATCCCTCAATTTTCACTCCTTTTTTCTTTGCCAGTGTGTAGAATTTGACAGCAGTATCAAGAGCTGATGAGGAGGAGAAGATGGAAAGGAGTCTAGCAACTTAAAAATCTCATAGCATTCTCTGTGAGGTGACCTTTTTCCTGTTGGTGGCTCAATTTATTTAGGAGATAAAGAAGATACTAAGTCCTGTGACAGTATCATCATGTCATATCTGAGCTTATTGAAATGTTTCCCCCCTTTCCTTATTCTTTATATCACAGTTTGCTTTTCGTGTTTGTAAGTTGACTCGTTTGTTTTCTGTTAGTGTTTGAAACAGTGTGGCCACCATGAGTCCTACAAAAAAAACTTCTAATGAGGAAGGGGAAGGCCCATGTTCCCACCTTTCTATGAAATTTGGCCTTTTCACAAAACTACCCCCATTGAAGAAAGGTAGTTATGCTTAGAAAATAAGAGGTTGATAAAAACCTTTGGCATGGTATTTTATGACTTAAAAGTTTTAAGTAGTAGTTTTTATATTTAAGCCTTTATTTTATTTTTTTTTATTTTATTTATTTATTTTCCCCCAAAGCCCCAGTAGATAGTTGTATGTCATAGCTGCACTTCCTTCTAGTTGCTGTATGTGGGACACGGCCTCAGCATGGCCGGAGAAGCAGTGCGTCGGTGCGCGCCCGGGATCCGAACCCCGGGCCGCCAGCAGCGGAACGCGCACACTTAACCACTAAGCCACAGGGCCGGCCCCTAAGCCCTTATTAATTTTGGTAAGAACATTACTACATCTTTTTGATGTCGCTTTTACTGCTAAGAGGTGGCAGGCATTTGGTAGCCTGCCACTTTAGGATTTGTGTAAATCAAACCTATTCAAACATAACATAAGTTAGAAACTCGTACTTCTATTTTCTTATTTAAAAAAAAAACAAACTTAAATTTTATTATCGAACTAAGAGTACTTTATAGTGAATACATAAAATGAATATTAAATATCCAGTAAAGCATGTTAAAGTTAACATTGCTGTTTTTATTTTTAGTAACTTATCTTATGGTATTGTAATTATGGCCTGTCAAAAACTCCCTGATGTATTTTGAACAGCTTCTAGAGAGTTGCTTATGCTAATTTGCTACTACTCTTGTTAAGAAAAGCATAGTTAACTGTCAGCATGGTGTTTAAGAGTACTGACTCCAGGGCCAGACTGTCTGGGGCTGAAGCCCAGCTCTGCTACTTATTAGGTGTAGGACCTTGGGCAAGTGACTTCTCTCTGTGTGTCAGTTTCCTGGGGATACCAATGCTACCTGTCCCATGGGGTTGTTACAAGGATTAAGTGAGTTAATATACACATAAAGTGCTTAAAACCATGCTTGGCACTTAGTACAGTGGAAGTACTATTCTTATCAGTATATGAACAAGGCCCAAGTTAGTGCTTTCAGTTGCATTGCTGCTTCTTCAACAGCCTTAATAAAATGCCTTCTTTAGCTACATCCACACTAAAGTAGATTCTTCAGTTCATAGGACACATGTGGGTCAGCATTGTCTTCAGAGCACACTCCTCTCTTGCGCATCCATTCTAATTTTACTTCGGTCGCCATTCTTTGTATAGCCTCCATCAGACTGCCTGTATCTTACACGATGGGATGGGTTTGTGTTACGGATCCATGTTGTAACAGGAAACAGTGTACAAAATAACACATCAGTTTAAACGTATATACTAAAATGTTTATCAAATTGGAGGTTTTTCAGGCCAGCTGTGTACAGGAAAACTTTGAATCAAGCCAAGGTGTTATCTAATTTCAGGAATAATGAACCAGTGTTTTCACTACTCCTCACATAGTCTCCAAAATCAGTGACGTGAGTGACCCTTACATGAACTTTCTGTCCTCAGTTTTGCCAGTTCCAGGATCCTTAGGGCAAAGGGACGATTATAGAAAGAAGGAACCAGGGACACGTAGGACTAGTTGCACACCAACATTGTACCATTTATGGCTCTTGTTAGTTCTTGGGGCCAGGAGAACTCACTGGTGTCAGACCATTCCCAGTGAAGAGTGGGCTGAAATCATTTGCTAGTGAGTGGGTCCTCCACCTTAAAGCGCTTGTTTGCTTAAGTGCCTGTAGCACTTGTACTGTGGGTTCTTGTGTATGTATCTGTGGTTTAGGATAGTTTCATTGTATTCAGGAGGTTCATACTGTCCCTGAGTTCTTACTGTATTACTCTTTGGCTAAAAGCCAATTATAGGATCAAAGCCTTTCTTAAAGGTTCAGACACACTCAGAAATTCACTGGACACTTATTTTATTTGCCTGAATAATGCTATCTGAGCTTGCTTTTTCTGCCAGAATGTTCTAAACCAGGATCACTTAAGATTTGGAAGCCAGATCCCTAGCTGTATAGCGCTTTATCAGAATTGTCCAAATATTTGCCAACCACCATTTTAGCTTTGTTTGGCCCTGTTTTTTAAAAGCCATTTTTTGGCAACTCCCACTGGTGTGGTTATTGTTATAAAGTCGAATGGTTTCTGTGTTATGTTTGGTGTCAAAACAGAATGTGTGTGTATGTTCTTATGAACATTGAATCTAGAACTGCTAGTAGTTTTCCTAAAGCTCTTCAAAAATGAAAGATTTTCAGCAAATTGTAAGAAATATATATATTTATATATATAATATATTTGTGTATACAGTCACGTGCCTTACAACGACATTTCAGTCAACGACAGACCACATATCTGATGGTGGTCACATAAGAGTAGTACCATATAGCTTAGGTGTGTATTAAGCTATACCATCTAGGTTTGTGTGAGTACACTCTATGATGTTCGCACAATGGTGCAATCGCCTAACGACGAATTTCTCAGAATGTATCGCCATCATTAAGTGACACATGACTATATGTATATACATGTATGCATACACTTGGATGATTAATTTAGGATTCTTAATCTGTTGCTTATTTGCTCTTATAATATTCTCTTTGAAGTTAAAAAATATTTTATTCTCAAACTTAAAAATGAAGAATCTTTGATGAACCATGAGCTATGAGCTCTATGCTAAATTTCTTTTTAGGAATTATGTATGTGGAAGAAAAGTAGCCAGTAGGGTTAATATGAATGTGGAAAACAGTAGATTACAGATAAGTGTCATTTGACCCTTTAGATACTATAATATAATCTTTGACAATGACTGGGTTTTTTTTTTTCTTTCTTCCTGTGCTAGTTGTGGAACCCTATCACATTGTGGTTAGATTTCAATAAAGAATATTTAAGAATAGGATCATTTCTTGCATTTTAAGATTCTGTTTCTATGATAAAGCTTGTATATTGCTTGAAAAAGATGAAATTCAGTTTTCATGAGACTAGCTGTAATACAGGTAAACACTGGTGGCTTATTAGGGGTGTGGGCACATCTGTCAAGTTGCCCTATCTCTGCCACCCCTGTGTGAGGCTTGTGAGCAGTGACCACTGACTGGCCAGGAGAGTAGCAGGCTCCCCAGGAGCAGGTGCTTCTTCACAGCCCTCTAGGGCCATGGCCTCCATGCTGTGGGGCTTCCGGGGTGAGTTTCTTCTGTCAGTTCAGTCTTTTGCACCCTTTTTGTTGGGCTCACATATTGCTGTTCACCATGCATATGGGGATTCATCAAGTCCTGAGCAAATCCGGGGATGCAGCACCATCTCTTCCTGTTGCTTCTCGAGAGGCCATCATTGTCTTGCCTATTTGCCTTTTTATTCAGATCTGACCATTCTACATATGTGTCCAAATCAGATTTTACAAATCATAAGCAGGATGACAATCTAATAGTCATTTGCTTTATGAAAAGATTTACCACAGTTCACTTTTAACTTAAAAGAACTCCTCTGGGTTATTAGCAACATACATCTTTAATTCTGGATCAGGATAGATTCCCTGTCGAGTTGTCATTAATGTAGTGGATTTCTTTCCTAACAAGTTTTTTTTTTTAATTCCAAAAGTAATTAATCACAATTATGGTAAAGAAAAGCCAAGATAACCCCTAAAGTCAATAATAATGGATGTATTTTTCCTTCTAGTTTTTCTCTCTGCGTATGTTTACCTAATTGTAGTCTGGTTACATATTTTTTTTTTTCACTTAATATATCTTTAGTTTGTATCCAGGTTTTGCCAAATAGTCATCATAATACACCTTAGTTGTTGGAGGAAACAGAGAAAGGAATTTAATTCATCTCCAGTGATCTGCACACATTCCCAGCAACAGTTACAGAGCAAGCCATCCCACTGGTTGCTTTTCTAGTCTGCGTGTGAGGCTGAAGATAGCAAATTTAGTGTTCAGCATGAGGAACAAGGCTGTGCAGACATTGTGGGGAAGGTGACTAGAGAAGTTACTGGTTTCTTAATTGCCAGGAGAAGCATCTAAGTCAGAGATTAGAATTGCTTCTCTGTGTTTTGCTGGGTTAGTATGTAGCTGCTGTGGACCAGGCTTGTACCACTTGGTATGCTTTATGCATTTGCTTTTTTTTGGACAAACATGTCTTGAATACTTGCTATGAGCTGGCTCTGTGCAGGGGTACAAAGATGAACAGACATGGCTACATACAAAGCAGTTGCAATCGACTGTGGTAGGGGACATACCAGCTGTATTCACACAGCAGTGGAAACATAGAAGAGGAGGCGATTAACACCACTGGGTCAGGGAACCCTCGTGCAGAGAAGAAGCCAGAAGGGTGATCCAGACACACAGAGCAATATGATCAAAAATATGGAGATGTGAGGGGAGGGTGTGGTGTGCTTTGGAATACCAACTCTTGAGAGCAGAGGTTGGCAGACTATGAGTTGTATGCCAAATCCAGTCTACCACCTGCTTTTGTATGGCCTGTGAGTAAAGAATGATTTTTACATTTTTAATGGTTGAATAATATTTCATGACATATGAAAATTATATGAAATTCAAATTTCAGCATCCATAAATAAAGTTTTATTGGAACCCACGCTTATTGGTTTATATATTGTCTATGGCTGCTTTTTGCACTGTAACTGCAGAGTTCAGTAGTTGTGACGGTGACACAAATGGGGCACTCTCATCGCTTTGCATTGCTGTTCCGTGCACTACAAGTCGCAGTGACACAGTTACAACTTGACAGTGTTTCCAGTGCCGTGTGTATCAGCATACCACATGTTTTATTTACTCTTTATTACCAGTGCCTACCTATCATGTCAAAACAAGAGAGGAAGAGAAAAATGGACTTGGAACATCGTGTTTTTGGGGCACAGTGGAGTATGGATTATTTTGTTATCGAATTAGATTGCAAAGCAATCTTTAATCAGAAAACTGTGCTGAAAGAATCCATCAACATTACCTGACTAAGCAGTCATCGCAATATTCCCAACTCATAGGAAGGCAACACTCAGAAAAATTAGAAAATTATAATTTCATCACAGCAGAATTTCTTCATAAAAATAAAAATGAGTCTACAACTGAAGTAAGTTTCCGAGTGGCTCATTTAGTAGCCAAGCAAGGAAAGCCATTTACCACTATTGTATTAAGTTGTGTTTGATCACAGCAGCTGAAGAAAAGTGTCCAGAGAAAACAAACTTGTTTAAGAGTGTTAGCCTTTCAGCAAGAACAGTTTCTCAAAATGTTGAGGTCATCCGGAGCAACAGCAATAGTCAATTAAAAAAAAGGCAAATGATTTTGTGGGGTTTCCTTGGCTCTTGATGAGTCAACAGATACTGTTACTGTTTAGTTGTTTATTCATGGAGTCAATGCCGTGTTTCAAGTGACTGAAAGCCCCTATGAATAGTCTACTTCAAACAACTGCAACTGAGAATATTTTCAAAAAAGTTAAGAAAACACTAATTCAGTACAACTTGAAGTATAATCTGCTAATAACTGATGATGGTAAGAATATGCGTGGAGCAAAACAAGATTTAATTGGACAAATTTACAAAGCTTATGAAAATGTAAAAATATTTAAAGCCTGTGGTTATTCATTGTATTATTCATCAGCAGATACTTTTCAGAAAATATTTGAGTCTATTATGTGTTATTGAACCATTAGGATCAGCGATAAACTTCATTCCCTCTTGTGGACTTAACCAACTATCTATCTAACCAAATACTATCTTGAGTTTTTGTCAGAGAAGCTGAATATTCTGACATGCCCTGTTACACAATAGTTTGATGGCTTAGCAGTGGTCAAGTTTTCTTGTAATTTTTTGAGAGCTGAAATTGAAGTTTTTCTCAACGAGAAGAATCATTTTCAACTACTGTTATTGAATGCTGAATGGCTTTGGAAATTAGCTTTTGCTGCAGACTTGATAATGTTTCTTAAGTCACCCTAAAATTGCAAGGCAAAACGTTGCTTATATGCAGACTTTATATTTCAGTAAAGTCACTTCGACAACTAACATTGTGTGAAGCGTGAGTCATATCAAACTACCTTAACATTTCTTGTGCTATTAAAAGTTAAAACAGACGTGATCTCCATTCCTGCGAAGATTTATGGTGGATGTGATTTCCAAACACAAACTATAGTTTTGGCAGTGATTTTGCATCTTGATATGAATGCAAAGGAAATTTCCATATTTCAGAATCCACTTAGCTGTGCAACTAAGAAGTTTACACCAAACCTTCAATTGGAAATGATTAAAAGGCAAGTATCAAGACTCTCATAGAATTCTATAAATGTCTTCTAAGAGACAAATATGCTCAATTAAAATCACACTTGTGGAGTGATAACAGCATTTGGGAGTACCTATCTATGTGGAAAGACATTTTCAGAGATGAAATATGAAAAATCTTATTACAGAATCAGCATTAACAGATGAACATTTGTAATCAATTTTGATGAAAGAGACCTCCAAGTTATCCCTGCACCCCCAAATCCATTCTTATTAGGAGAATTGTATTACCAAAAATTGTAGCTAAATATTATATCTTGAATTTTATCAATAAAAAATTTGTGGAGATTTGTTTTCCTTTGTTATGTAAGTACCTACTTAATATCCTCAATTTGGCCTCTTGGCCCTCAAAGTCTAAAATACTATCTGGTCCTTTACAGAAAAAGTTTGCTGACCCTGCTCTAGACTTTAGTTTGTTGTTGGGGAGGGGAGCAGGTCAGTGATAGTAGGGGAGGTAGAGTCAGAGTGAGGCCGTGCTAAACACTGTTCTAGAGGCAGCGGGGCACTAGATATGTATTAAAACATCAGCTACTTTCTCCCCACTGCCTCTAAACTTACATAGTTTTTCTTTCAGTTATCTCTGATACTTTTCTGTTTATTCAGTTTGTTCAAATTCTCCTCACACTCCTCCCGAGAGGAGAGTGAAACACCCAAACTGATAAATCTGTTAAGTGAGACAACTTGGAATAGGATTTAAAGTTTAGTTGGAAATTGAGCTGCTGGCAGTTGAGCACTTGATCTAACACCTCCTTGAGAGTGATGTAATTTACTGTTAATCCCTTATGTGTTACCACTGTTGGTTTAGTGGGGCAAATGATTGTGTTTAGATTTCAAGTAGCCTGATTTTTGCTGTTTTTTAGAATTTTGGAAAATAAAGATAATTCAATGAATGTTGAAAGTATTATTTGATTTTTTAAAAAAACTGGATGCATGTATTTGACTTTAAAATTTTTTAGAGAAAAGTATTAATAGTTTTGTAAAGCAGTTTAGCAATATGATATATTATGATTAAAATCATAATCTGGGGGCCGGCGCCGTGGCTTAGCGGTTAAGTGCACGCGCTCTGCTACTGGTGGCCCGGGTTCAGATCCCCGGGGCACACACTGACGCACCGCTGTCCGGCCATGCTGAGGCGGTGTCCCACATACAGCAACTAGAAGGATGTGCAACTATGGCATACAACTATCTACTGGGGCTTTGGGGAGAAAAAGGGGAAAAAATAAAAATAAAAAAATAAAATCATAATCTGTGTAAAAATACTGGGAGGAAATTTACCAAAAGGCTAACATTATTAGTGGTGGGATTAAGAGTGATTTTGCCCTTTTCTCCATTTCCAGTTTGTTTTGTAAAATGGGTATGTTACTTTCATAATAATCTTTAACATTTATAAATAAGCCGTTAGTAGGATAATTAATGTGATGTCCTAAAAAGGAGTGAAAGATAGCTTTTTTTGTTTGTTTGTTTGTGAGGAAGATCAGCCCTGAGCTAACATCCGTGCTAATCCTCCTCTTTTTGCTGAGGAAGACCAGCTCTGAGCTAACATCTGTTGCCAATCCTCCTCCTTTTTTTTCCCCCAAAGCCCTAGTAGATAGTTGTATGTCATAGTTGTACATCCTTCCAGCTGCTGTATGTGGGACACGGCCTCAGCATGGCCGGAGAAGCGGTGCATTGGTGCACCCCCGGGATCCGAACCTGGGCAGCCAGTATCAGAGCGTGTGCACTTAACAGCTAAGGCACGGGGCCGGCCCAGAAAGATAGCTTTGATTTCAAGTCAGCCCCCAGTGTGCAAACGTGAAGGTGCTGCTCCTTAGTCAAAGCAAAGCTCTGACCAGTCACAATTCCCTCCAGGCCTTGTCGATCCCTTCTGCTGGTTGAAGGTGCGCATTGTCTGACAACTGTTACTTACTCAGGGCCTGAGTGGTTTCTTTTTTTGTGTGTGTGTGAGGAAGATCAGCCCTGAGCTAACATCCATGCCAATCCTCCTCTTTTTGCTGAGGAAGGCTGGCCCTGAGCTAACATCTGTCCCTATCTTCCTCCACTTTATATGGGATGCCGCCCCAGCATGGCCGGACAAGCGGTGCGTCGGTGTGCGCCTGGGATCCAAACCCCAGCCGCCAGCAGCGGAGCGCATGCACTTAACTGCTACGCCACTGGGTCTGGCCCCCTGAGTGGTTTCTTGACTCATCCTGGCCACAGTAGGTCACTCAGGCCTTGAAATTCCAAACTAGTTTATGTTCTTTGGCTTTTATCCTTGAGTTCGGGTATTTCTGGGAGATTGAAGCATAAAGAATTTTAGTCCTGTGGCCCTGTGACCTCCCCAGATCTTGGAGGGAAGGAGTGGGTGGTTGGTGAATCTTCCCTCCTTGGTTAGATCCCAGCACTTCTTGAGGTTTCCTGAAAGCTAGTTGAATTGAGGAGTGAGTCTTAGCCTATTTAGTTCCTTAGATCTTATGCTTTCAAACCTTTAAAATGGAAAGATGGATTGGAGCTTAATGGAGACAGTTGTGCACTTCCACTGAAAATTTATGTTTCATTTCAATCCATGAAAATGGAAAAGAGTGATTTCTAAGTGGTTTTCTCCTTGCCTGCTGGGCACTGCATTGCTGGTTAGCACGAGGTTGGAGGGGGAGAGAGAGAATGGGAAATTCTGCCCAAACATTTTGGTTCCTAGGTAGTAGATGGTCCAGTTCCATTAATGATTTAAGCAAAAGGTTAGAAATTTCTCTCATCTGATTATAGTTCATTGAAAGTGGGCTCTCTGCCTGCCTAGATTCGGTCATTCGGCCCCTTCTCTCATGAGGGGTTTTCTGCAGGACAGTCTGCCCTGTCTGCTGAGTTATAGGTTTCCTGCAAGTGCTTTTCATAAGGGAATAGGATTAGGCTTCCAGCTCTCAGTGCTCTGCCTGCTGGGGACATCGTGAAACTGTTGGTATTGCTTTGTGGACTTTGCTCTTTCTGTGACTTTTCATTTCTTGTTGTATTCATTTAGCAAACTTTGTCACTGTGCTGGGTTCTTACATGCTTGTTATCAAGGACTTTATAATTTAGTAATAGAGAAAAATGTGCACATTATTAATATTCATTGCAGGGTAAGAGCTATAAGAAATATCCACAGAAAGTGCTGTAAAGACTTAGAGATGATAACATTTAGCTGGGGACAAGGGCAGGAGGGGGAAGATAGGTAGAGGTCAAGGAAGGCTTCATGGAGGTGGTGGCATCAGAAGATTCATTACCACTGAATTCAGTTTTGAAAGATTTTTGCAGTAAGGAAGGGGATATGAGCAAAGGCAGGGAAGTTAAAGATCTGTTTGCAAGACACTAAGGACTCTAGTTTCACCGGCTGGATTGGAGAGGAATCAAGGGAAATGAGGCTGGAAAAGGGCTAGATGTGTAGGGCTTGGAATGCTGGGCCAGAGGGTTGGTGTTTTTCAGTGGCTGCCGGGGGAAGCCAAAGGCTTTTAAGAAAGTGAGAGTTAAATTTGGGCTCTCTGAAGAATAATGAGCATTGTGTAGTGTAAACTGGACAGAGGAGGGGCCAGCAGCAAGGAGACCGGTTTATTAAAAGATACCAAGTCCCTGACCCATGGCGGTGGGTATGGAAATGAAGAGGCTTAAAATGTGGTCGTTTGTTGCCTCTGTGTCTGTGCTCCTCTGTGGCACCCCTGCCAGCTGGAGCCCCTGTGGAGCCCTGGCATCTGATGTGGCACCGTGGCCATGGCTTCCCCAAAGAAGCAGGCTCGCCAAGACCTCTCTTCCTCCAAGAGGACAGATTGTGGCCGAAGTCAGGGTGACCACATCTTAGACCGCAGTCTTGCCCTGACTGCCTCCCTGGGTTTTCACTGAGGCACTGATACCAAGCAGACAGACACCACTCGTAGGGTTGTCAGATTTAGCAAATAAAAATACAGGGGGCCAATGAGATTGGAATTTCAGATCATGGATAATTTTTTACTATAAGTATGTCCCATGAAATATTTGGTTTACCTGAAATTCTAGTTTAACTGAGTGTCCTTTACTTAGCCTGACAGTCCAAACCACTCCTCACTCTTCTCTACTTCTGGCCCTGGACTCAGCTTCCTCCGCTCCCACCTCCCACCTGTTTCCTCCTAGTAGGTTAGTCTCCTAGTAGGTCCAGAGTCAGGTAGAGTATGTGCTGCCCAGAAGGGCTCAGCGTAGTAGTTTGGGGGATGAGTGTCCCAACTCAGTGCCAGGGTTTGGTACCTGTGTACAGCAGGAGGTGCAGCTCTCCTCTGTGTAACCAGACAGAGAGGGAGACAGGATGAAAGACCTTGTGTTTCAATGCCAAAGGGGACAGGAGAGCATCAGGCCCTAGGGAGCCTTTAAGGTTTCTGCCCAGTGTCTCAGAATGTACCTAGGGCCCGAAGATGGTATCCCTGAAATTTGGCTCCTGCCGTGCCTGACCTCATCCTCCTTCCAGTTCCTCTCCTACCCCACTCACATCCCACAAAGGTGCTTGGAGGTCTTGGGCCCAGACATACTCTGTTTCTGTGCTCATACAGTTCCATTTGCCTAAAACACCCTTTCTGCATTCTTCACCTACTAGCCCTTCACCCACTTCCCTTCCACTTTCCTCTGTCCCAGTCTGGGTCAAGGATCCTTAGTCTGGGTTCCCAAAGAACCCTGAGAAAACCTCCCTCATAACCTTTTCCACAGTTGATTGAGTCCATGTGTTACTAGTGTGTCTCTCCCATGAAAATGAGGGCTTCCTACGGACAAGGACCTGCTGCATCAGTGATCCTAGGGCCTACCACCATGCCTGCACCTAGTAGGTACTCAATAAATACATGCTGAATAAACAGCAGGACTCTTTGGAAGCCTCACTACCCCTTAAACCCCTATTTGTGTTCCTCAGGGAGCACCCAGCTCCAGCTTCTCTGCCACCCAGTACACACACCTGGATACTTCTCCACACTTCAAGGCTGGGAGGATTCTTCAGCACTTTTCATTAGCATTAAAGAAAACCTTTCTGGAAAGTCTCAGCCCTGGACCTACCTGTCCCCACACCTTCCATATGCCCAGACTAATAAGACCCTGAGTATCCTGGCATGAGCCAATGGCATGGGCTGGACCCTCTTGCCTTTGTCCCATGCCCTCCAGCTCCAGGTGCTGTTGCAAGCCTGGACAGTTGGCTTCAGGTCAGGTTGTTTCCTCCATACAACCTTCCATGCCTTCTAGAACCATCATTCTCCTTGCTGGCATCAAGTGCCCTTATCAAGCCATTTGCTACCTGCATTGTTATGGCTTGAGGGAATGAGTAAAGAGAACTTCGCTGCCTCTCTGTCCCCCCTGGGGCGGGAGGCCAAATCTAAGACACCCTCTACCTGACACATAGGGTGAAGAAAAATACGGATGGTATGTTCTGTAAGGGGGTAAATGGGTCTGGGGCCCTTCACTGCGTGGTCCTTGGGAGAGGAGCTTTGGGGGTGTCTTGGCAATTACATGCAGAGCAAAAGAGACATGAAGGTTGGGAGGAGGCCAAAAGGACAGCCAGAGCCCGCAATTCCCCTAGGTTAGGGCGTAAATTGCCCCAGCTGCTGTAGGTACTCATTTGTGAGACTACTGGGGGTAGGCAAGGCTGAGAGGAAGAGTCTCTTCAGATGCTTCTGATAGGAGCTCTTTCCTAAACACTTAACCTGGATGATGCTAGGAAGTGTCTCTGGGAGGAGGTAGGCAGACAGGACAGTAATGATCTGAGTCAGTAGTTCAGAGGGATTCCTTATGACCTGGGCTTTCAGCTCTAGCAGCAGCCTCCGTGGTCCTCAGCCTGGAGCCACAGCCCTGCTCCTGGGCCAGGTGAGGCCTCCAGGAATTGGTGGGCAGATCTGGGCAGCAGAGAACCCCACAGCAAGTTTGAGCAAGGCTCCTCCTGCTCTTGTTTGCAGCCCTTTGCCTGTGATCAGTGGTTTGGCCTGGAAGACCTCAGGGAGAGCTCAGAGAACCAAGCCACTGATCAAGCCCTCCAGTGGTTACCGTGGCAGACAGTTGACTGCTGAGGGCCCTTGTGGTCTATAGTTCCTGTCCTTCGGTTTGGCTTGGGACCTGGGTATTGGGAAAGATCTGGTTGCTGAGGTCCAGCTTTAGCTCTGGGCCTCTTCTGGTGTCCCAGTGGAACTAGCACCCCAAACAGGGCCCTTGGGGGACTTAGTGGCTAACTTCCTCCTAGGAAGCAAGCGACCTAACTCTCTGCTCCTGGCCCACCCTACTTGGGGGCTCTCCCTGTAGGTATCTGAAGGAATTCCGCACGGAGCAGTGCCCACTCTTTGTGCAACACAAATGCACTCAGCATCGGCCCTACACCTGCTTCCACTGGCACTTCGTGAACCAGCGACGCCGCCGGTCCATCCGCCGTCGGGACGGCACCTTCAACTATAGCCCTGACGTCTACTGCACCAAGTACGACGAGGCCACAGGCCTCTGCCCGGAGGGCGACGAGTGAGTGCCCCCCAGCCTGCCCTCAGAGGCCATGTCTCCTGGGTCAGATGCCCTCAGAATAGGCCAGGCAGAGTCTGAGAAGCCAGCCAGAGGCTGCGTTTGGGGGACTCCTGCAGCCTGGTACATCTTCCTCTGGCCTGAACTTGGGCTCAGATGCTGCCATCCTCTGGGGGAGACCCCTTCTTCTTTCCCCACTTTTGGGAAATCCTACACAGCCCTTTCTTCTGCTAAGCCTAAGGGCCACATCTGAACCCTGAATCACTGGCTCCCTGAGCCTTCTGTCATGATCCCCTGCAGGTCACAAGGACCCTCTCCCCAGGCTGCCACCGCCCACTGTATCCCAGGCATTTTCCGCCGAGGCTGGCTGTTGAGCGATACAGAGACTCTCCAGTTCCCCGTTTGTTGGCCCTATCTTACCACATAGCTCTGTGAAGAGACAGGGCACAACACAAGTGGCAAACCTGGGACGTCACTGAGAGGGGACATTCATTGACCCTGCTTATCATTTGTTTCAACCTTGCGGAGGTGGTGATGGGAGGCACTGTAGGGTTTCTGTGGGTACAGAACTGTCCCTGCACCAGCACTTCTCTCCCCCAGAGATCAAAGGCTTGCTGACCCCGCCCGCCACCCAGCCTCAGGAAGCGCTCGGGACACACGGGGTGCGCCCATGTTTGAGCAGCTGTTTGCTTCTCAAGGACCTTGATCTGGGCAGCATTTGTCTCCCAGGAGTGCCCCTCTCTGGAGCTTCTCTTCAGGACAGCCCAGGGCCCTGGCTGAGCAGCCATTGAGAGAACCTGCTGAGACTGAAGTGGGAATACCAGGCCCTCTTGGGCCCCCTTCAGACTACAGCACCCGACTGGCAGTGGGAGGGTGGTTCTGTTACTGCAGCAGGGCCCATCACTGCTTAACTCCTTGACCCTCCATCAGTACAGCCTCTGGGTCATGGGGAGAGCCTTCGACAGGTAGGGGAGGGGTGAGGGCTGGTAGCTCAGGCTGCAGGGGGCAAAGGTGAGTGACCCCCCACTGCCATTTCAGGTGCCCATTCCTGCACAGGACCACAGGGGACACTGAGCGCAGGTACCACCTGCGCTACTACAAAACTGGAATCTGCATCCACGAGACAGACTCAAAAGGCAACTGCACCAAAAACGGCCTGCACTGTGCTTTTGCCCATGGGCCCCATGACCTCCGTTCCCCTGTCTACGACATCAGGTGGGCTGGAGGCTGCACTGGGCTGATGGCTGTGGGCCGGGGTCGGGGCCTGGCTGCTGCCACAGTGAGTACCACAGGTGGGGTACAGGGCTGGCGCACTGGTTCCTTGCCTCTCATGCCCCCTCCCCGCCCTCTCCTCTCCTCCTAGGGAGCTCCAGGCCATGGAAGCCTTGCAGAACGGCCAGACCACAGTAGAGGGCAGCATAGAGGGCCAGTCGGCTGGGGCCGCAAGCCATGCCATGATAGAAAAAATCCTCAGTGAGGAGCCGCGGTGGCAAGGTAAAGGTGGTCACACAAATGGCCATGCCCCTCCTGCCACGTCTGTCCTCTCCCCTCTCCTGCCTGTAGCTGCCCTAAGGACTTGGCTCAGCACCACCTACTGCCTTTTCCAACCCAAGCCACCATTTCGCCTCAGCTGGGAAGTGCTTGCCCCCACTTCCCACCTTACATCCAGCCAACCACAGCTCCGTCATTCGGGGGCACTTCTGGGGGAGTTTCCCCAGATGCACCTTGCCCTGCTTCCATCACCCCCAAGGACTCCCCAGATTTGTTGGGGGGCTTTTACACATACATACTTGTGCATGTACATAAGTACACTTACGTTTGTTCTTGACCCCCCTGAGGGTGCCCTTTCTACCCTGTGAGCTGTGAGTATCTCCAGGGAGGAACGGTGTCCTCATCTCTCTCTTGGGTCTCAGTCTAGCTTTTTTTTTTTTTTTTTTTTTAAGATTTTTTTTTTTTTTTTCCCCCCAAAGCCCCAGTAGATAGTTGCATGTCATAGCTGCACATCCTTCTAGTTGCTGCATGTGGGACATGGCCTCAGCATGGCCGGAGAAGCGGTACGTCGGTGCGCGCCCGGGATCCGAACCCGGGCCGAAAGCAGCAGAGCACGCGCACTTAACCACCAAGCCACGGGGCCGGCCCTCAGTCTAGCTTTTTTTTTTTTTTTTTTTTTGTGAGGAAGATCAGCCCTGAGCTAACATCCATGCCAATCCTCCTCTTTTTTTTTTGCTGAGGAAGACTGGCCCTGTGCTAACATCCACGCCCATCTTCCTCCACTTTATGTGGGACGCTGCCACAGCATGGCCTGACAAGCGGTGCATCGGTGTGCGCCCGGGATCCGAACCTTGGGCTGCCAGCAGCGGAGTGCACACACTTAACCGCTATGCCGCAGTCTAGCTTTGACCCATGAGGAGATGGCTCTGCTTGTACTCTCATGGGAGCCTCAGCTCTTGGACTACCTCTCGGTGGCTTCTCCTTTCCCCTTCCCTGGTCCCACCCACCTGACCCCTGCCTCTGGCCTCCTGTGCAGAGACTGCTTATGTGCTGGGGAACTATAAGACGGAGCCGTGCAAGAAGCCTCCACGGCTGTGCCGCCAGGGTTATGCCTGTCCCTACTACCACAACAGCAAGGACCGGCGGCGGAGCCCCCGGAAACACAAATACAGGTCCTTTGGCCCCAGCAGCCCCGCTGTGGGAGAGAGGGGTGTCAGGGAAGGGATCACAGCGGAGGCTGCTTCCACTGTGTTTTCAAGGAGGCAGGGACGCCAGCCCTGGGGATTACAGGATCTCAGGGCCCAGGTACAAGGGATAACTGAACGATGGGGAGCCTGCCTAGATCCTCCTCTGGCATGTAGTGAGGATCTTGGGTCAGATGATCTTTGAGGCCCTCCTCCCTCCCCATTCTGATCCTGAGGGGCATCTGCTAAGGCCAAGCCATGGTGTAGAAGGTGTGGTTGTGGCTATAACCTGGCTCTCCTTGGGCTGCAGAGTACTTGGTGGGAGGACCTGGCTGAAAGGAATAAAACAGTGTCCTTGGTGATGCAGCCAGGTTGGGCCAGAGGAGCAGAGCCTGGCTTCTGCCCAAGTAAGGCCCTCCCTCTGCAAGTGATCTTTTCTGTATTCTGAGCCTGGCCCTGTGGGGCGGGGAGACCAGAGAGGGACCCTGAACAGACATTCAGTGGGCATTCCCCAGATCCTAATCTCTCCCTCTCTTGCATCCGTCTGACCCTACTCTCATTGGGCCAGGTCATCTCCATGTCCGAATGTAAAACATGGGGATGAGTGGGGAGACCCCGGCAAGTGTGAGAATGGAGACGCCTGCCAGTACTGCCACACCCGCACGGAGCAGCAGTTCCACCCAGAGGTGGGCCTTGGAGCAGGGGCTAGGGCTGGGGCCTTTTGAGGGTGTGGGTGGCTTAACTTATCCTCTTTGGGAAGCAAGGAGAAAGGAAGGGAGGGTCTGAGCAGATGTTTGCAGAGTCTACTCTGACACCATCCTGCAAGAAAGATTCATAGCCACATGCTCCCCCTCAGGCAGTGCCTAAAAGAGCTCCACACCCTAATTAAGCAACTTTCCTTGTTCTGAGCATGTCCTCACCAAGCAGCCCTCTACTCCCAATTTTGTTTCCTCCAGGCCTCCTGACAGGGAGGGCATAAACTGGGCATGGTGAGCTGGCCATTGTGGGCTTTTTATCACTCATGGTGCTTACAATCCAGTAACATCAGGATTTAAAAAATAAGAAAGCCCCTTACAGTTGTTCTGTTCCAGATCAGAGCCTAGGTACTAGCCACCTCCATTGATGCAGTTCCCCAGCCTACTGTCCCTGGGGTGTGGCCCTGAGCCATATTAGTATGCTGAGGTCTTATGTAGGGTACATAGAGGCACATACTGTCCCTGCTCCTCGTTCCGTGGAGGCCAGGACACTCTAAGATGGACACATGGATAGAGACTACCTTATGTGGGCTGCAGACAACAGGGCGGAAAGTTAGACCCAGCATAGATCCCAGTCCAGGGTGCCCCGGGGAGGGCGGGTGCTGCCTGTGATCTTGGCTCCCTTAATACCCAGAGGCATATTTGGAGGTCACAGCCCTGCCCAAGACCCTGAGTGGAGAGCAGCATGGAGAAGATTCCTTTTGAGGGCTGGGTCATGGCTGGTCGACCTGTGACCCCAGAAGGGAGGGCATCCTCAGCACAGGGGTGCAGTGTCTGCTCCAAGAGTCTGAGTAAGAGGTTGGTAGGACAAGAGATTTAGGGAAGTGGCGTGGGATGGGGAGGAGAAAGAAGAGATTACTAAACTAACCTGTTGATGCTGAAGGCACTCATGCCTACCTGTCCGTCTCTGCCCAAGCCTGACCTGCCTCTGCTCTGCTCCTCCAGATCTATAAATCTACCAAGTGCAACGACATGCAGCAGTCGGGCAGCTGTCCCCGAGGACCTTTCTGCGCCTTCGCCCACGTAGAACGTATGCTATTCCCATTGCCCTAGGGCAGTACCCTCTCCACTCTCCCTTTCCCTCCCCTCACTCTCTGCTCAGGCTCAGTCAGGGGAATGGCTCCTCGTCTGTCAGCCAGCAGCAGGCCCTGTTCCCACTGGAAGTTCCATTTCTCCCTGCCTCTCTGGAACTGGCCTCAAAGCTCTGGAACTGCCTAGGTCATGAGACAGAGAGCAGGGACTGTGGCACTGGTCAGGCACTCACAGTCCCAGGCAGGGTGAGGCACCCTCCCAGAGACAACTAAGCAGATCTCAGCAGCCACCCTGTGCCACACCCATGGCAGACATCACTAATTGAACACAGCACTCTGCCCTGCTGAGCCCAGCGGAGAGCAGAGCTGTCCGATCAAAATATAACCTGCCTTGTGTCATTTTAGACTTTTCTAGTAACTACGTTAAAAAGAGGCAAAAGAAACAGATTAAATTAATTTTAACAATATATTTTTATTTAACCCAATATAAAATGATATCATTTCAAAAATAAATAATATAGGGGCCAGCCCCGTGGCATAGCAGTTAAGTTCTTACGCTCTGCTTCGGTGGCCCGGGGTTCACAGGTTCAGATTCCGCGTGTGCACTGATGTAGTGCTTGTCAAGCCATGCTGTGGCAGCGCCCCATATAAAGTAGAGGAAGATGGGCATGGATGTTAGCCCAGGGCCAGTCTTCCTTAGCAAAAAAGAGGAGGATTGGCATCGGATGTTAGCTCAGGGCTAATCGTCTTCACACACACACACACACAAAATAATAATCAATATAAAAAATCTTCAAGATGTTATACTTTTTCTTTTCAAACTAAGTCTTCGAAATCTGGTGCATATTTGAACAGCTGCAGCACATTTCAGTTCAGACCAGCCATGTTCCGAGTGCCCACTAGTGGCTGCCGTGTCAGATAGCACAGCTCTCGATCTCAACATTGCCCTCCAGACCACCACTGCCAATCTCAGGGGTGGAGCTCAAGTTAAAACCTGTGTCCACCCCAAGCCACTGCTCTGATTGTCCTTAACCTCTTTCCAGGCTCGGACCTTATCTCTGGGGTTAGAGTGAAAAATAAACTGAGGGCCTTGGGAGGGCGAAGCATTTTCTTGGCACAGAGGTGTTCCCTAGCCATGGGACCACCAAATGAGGCAGCCCAGAAAAGTGATGAATGGCTTAGGCTTTGGAATCACACAGATTGGGGTTCAAATCCCAGCTCTTCTGCTTCCTAGCTCTGTCACCTTGGAACATTTACCTTACCTCTCTGAGCCTCAGTTTCCTTATCTGTAAAATGGAGATCATGACATTACTTACATCTTCCAGTCATTGTGAAGATTCACAATTAATGCAAAGCGCCTGGTACACAGTAAGTGCGCAGTACATGATATTAATAGAAACACGGTAGGAGCCTCCCCTTTATGTACAAGGGCATGCATGGTCTCCTTTGAAAGAGACCCAGGTGCATTTTTGGAGGGACAGACCTGGCTCTGGAGCCTGCTGACACCCTGCCCTTGTCTCTTGCAGAGCCACCCCTCGGTGACGACCTGCAGCCTTCCTCAGCTGTGTCCAGCCCTACTCAGCCAGGTCCCGTCTTGTATATGCCCTCTGCTGCCGGAGACTCGGTGCCTGTGAGCCCGTCCAGTCCGCATGCCCCTGACCTCAGCGCCGTACGTGCCTGTCCAGGGGGTGGGTGGGCACCTTGCCTACCCAGGAGCCAACACCTACCTCTCATGCCCCCTACACCCTCTCAGTCTGTGCCTCGGGAGGAGGCCCTGGTATTTGGCCTTGGGCCAAGGGGTTCTGCCCTTTGTGCCCCAGGGTTCTTCTCTCTGTCAAAAGCTTGTGGGGGGCCGGCCCGGTGGCGCAAGCAGTTAAGTGCACGTGCTCCACTGCGCCGGCCCGGGGTTTGCCGGTTCAGATCCCGGGTGCGCACCGACGCTCTGCTTGGCAAGCCATGCTGTGGCGGCGTCCCGTATAAAGTGGAGGAAGATGGGCACAGATGTTAGCCCAGGGCCAGTCTTCCTGAGCAAAAAAAAGAGGAGGATTGGCAGATGTTAGCACATGGCTGATCTCCTCACCCAAAAAAAAAAAAAAGCTTGTGGTGGGTGAGGGGTGGTGTCCCCAGAGCCTCTGTTGGTCAGCCTGGGTAGAGCTGGTAGAAGGAACAAAGCCTTCTGTCACCCCCATGTACACATATACACATTCAGTTCCCTCATGGAATTCTGGGTCCTTGGGTGATCGTTGCTGCCCATTGGCAGATGAAAATGGGACTGAGCCCTTTGCTGAGGAATCTCCCTCTGAGGAGGGGACAGAGGATGGACCATGCCCCAGCCTGCGTTTTGCCCACCAGCCCACTCCCTTCCTTCTCTGCAGCTCCTTTGTAGAAACAGCAGCCTAGGCAGCCCATCTAACCTCTGTGGCTCTCCCCCGGGCTCCATCAGGAAGCCCCCGAACCTGGAAGGCATTGTCTTCCCTGGGGAGTCTGGCCTTGCCCCTGGCAGCTATAAGAAGGCTCCTGGCTTCGAGAGAGAAGACCAGGTGGGAGCCGAGTACCTGAAAAATTTCAAATGCCAGGTAAGGGATGAGAGGGGCAGCCCAGTGAGGTTAGCCTTCTCCTGCTTGGGGCAAGAGAAGCCCTGGAGGGCTGTCCCAGCCTGGCTAGGGGGAGCATGACTGGGAGCTGGAAAGTCCTTGTCCTCAGTCTCTTCAAGACTGAGCAGAGTGAGTCAGGCCACCCCATTGTACAGATGAAGGCAGGAAGTCAGGAAGGCTAGAGAGACGGAGCACCTCACCCAGTGTCAGAGCCAGTTAATAGAGGAGCAGGGATTCCTGCCTCAGTCTTCTGACCCCACAGCTGGTCTTCTCCCTGCCGTATGCTGCCTTGATGGAGTGGCAGGGCCTTGGGGAGCAGGACAGCGGGGTCCCTAATTGGGCTTGTCTGAGGCTTGGAGTCATCAAGGAGGAGAGGAGCAGCTCCCTTGGTTCCTAGGGGAAGGAAAGGAGTAGGTGTGGGGAGGGGAATGGGGTGCATGTGTGTGAAGGGAGATTGCATGACAGGTGTCTGATGCCTCCCTGCCCCCTGCCTCCTCAGCGAGCCATGGCAGGTTGATGCTTAGGAGGACTTCTGGACTCAGGGGCCCTCCCTAGCACTACATTCATCTTCTGCTCCTTGATTTTTCTCTCAGGCCAAGTTAAAACCCCACTCACTAGAGCCCAGGAGTCAAGAGCAACCTCTGCTACAGCCCAAACAGGTATAGAGCTCTCAGCCCACTTCCCCCACTTCTGGCTGTGGACAGGACAAGCCCAGAACCCCAAGAGGCTTCAGGGAGTGGGAGGCCCTGCTTTCCCCACAAGCTGAGGGCAGGACTAAGATGGGGCCCCAGCCCCAAATTCAGAGACAGTGAGGGTGAGGTCCTAGAGCACCTCCTCCTGGACTCACTCATCTGTCAGTCCAAAAAAAAAAAAAAAAACTTAGGGGCCAGCCCAACGGCGTACGTAGTGGTTAAGTTCTTGCACTCTGCTTCAGCGGCCTGGGGTCCGCAGGTTCGAATCCCAGGCACAGACATATGCATCACTCATCAAGCCATGCTGTGGTGGCATCCCACATACAAAATAGAGGAAGATGGGCACAGATGTTAGCTCAGGGCCAATCTTCCTCACCAAAAAACATAAAAAATAAAAGAAAAAGAAAAAAGAAAAAAAATACTTATTGGGGCTGGCCCGGTGGCGCAAGCGGTTAAGTGCGCATGCTCCGCTGCGGCGGCCCGGGGTTCGCAGGTTTGGATCCTGGGTGAGCACCGACGCACCGCTTGGCAAGCCATGCTGTGGCGGTGTCCCATATAAAGTGGAGGAAAATGGGCATGAATGTTGGCCAGTCTTCCTCAGCAAAAAGAGGAGGATTGGCAGATGTTAGCTCAGGGCCGATCTTCCTCACACACACAAAACAGTACTTATTGAGCATCAACGCTATGCCAGGCACCAGACTCACTTCTCCCTTCCCGTACTGCAGGACGTTAGGGGTGAGTGGGCCCTGCAGCCTGCAAGCCACACCTCTCTAACTCCAGCCTCTCAACAAGCTGTCGAGTGGGCGGAGCCCCATCTCGGCATGGGGGTAACTGAGAGCTGGGATGCACCATTTCCTTCTGCCCCACCCAGCCCCTGTCCCCAGCACCGGCCATGGGCTCTGTGGGCAGGCATCTCAATGCCTCTCCTCACTCTCTCGTTACAGGACGTGCTGGGCATCCTCCCCGTGGGCAGTCCCCTGACCTCAAGCATCTCTTCTAGTATCACCTCCAGCCTGGCAGCTACTCCTCCTAGCCCCGCTGGCACCAGCAGTGTCCCTGGCATGAATGCAAATGCTCTGCCCTTCTACCCCACCAGTGACACGGTAGAGTCAGTCATAGGTAATTAGGCCATTCCTGTTGCTAAGTCCAGGACTGGGTCTGGAGTCAAATACTAGGTCTCTGGAGTGAGACTCAAACCAGCATACTGGTCACTTTAGATATCTGTCTTGGGAGAGTCAGAGGGTGGGCACTCTGGGCCCTTTGAGCTAAAGGGAAAATGAGCCTAAGGTGTAGGGCCAAGACTAGTCCTTATAGCAAATTAAGCCTCCAGTTTGCTCTTTTGTGCAAATTAGAGATGCCTCTTCCCCTGGGCAAGTGCAGTCTCATTCCATGACATATGTCATTCAGCCCCCACTTATTCTCTCCCTGGGTATATTTGTGCTGTGAACAACCCACACAACTGTACTCAAAGTTGCTGGTCATTAGAAGCCACTGCTCTTCTCTTTTAGCAGTCGTTTATGGGTGCCACTTTGTGCCAGGTCCTATTGCAGGCACTGGGGGTGACAGAGATGAAGACATGCTGTTCCTGCTCTCAAGGAGGGACACTGTTCTCACCCTCCCAGACCAGTTCAGCAGAGGGCAGGGGACATTTGTTGAGCACCTACTACGCACTAGCTCCTGAGAGCCTAGAGACCCGCCTGCCCTTAGTGAGCTTAGGGGTGAGACATATGAGCTGTAACATTAGGAGACAAGACCCCTTTTAGAGGCAGGGACCCTGGATTGAGACTTTATTCTGCCTGAGGGTATCAAAGAAGGCTTCAGAAAGGAGAGCCATTTGAGTTGCACTTGGCTAAGTAGACAGCATGGGGGTGGAGGGTCAGTGTTGGCAGAGGAGCAGCCCAAGCACAGGCAGAGGCTTGAGAGAGCACAGGTCCAGTGGGACTGAGTGTGAAGGTGAGGCGGGGGCAGGAGGTGAGGCAGTAAAGGGCAGGTGGGTCCAGGAAGCAAGGCCTGGGACCTCGGGGTTGTGTGGCCCCTCAGGAGGCTGGGAGGCTCACACCCCGATCACTCTGTCCCTAGAGTCTGCCCTAGATGACCTGGACCTGAACGAATTTGGGGTAGCCGCCCTAGAGAAGACTTTCGATAACAGCACAGTGCCCCACCCAGGCAGCATCACAATCGGTACTGGGTGGTAGGCGGGCAGGGTGGCATGGGAGGGCTCCTAGGGGTCCAGCCTGGCCCAGGGTGGGCAGACGAGCAGTCCCCTGCTCCAGGTGGCCTCACATGGCTTGCTCTGCCCTCACTCGCTTGCCCTACTGGGCCTCTCTTGCAGGCGGCAGTTTGCTGCAGAGCTCTGCACCTGTGAACATCCCTGGCTCCTTGGGCAGCTCTGCCTCCTTCCACTCAGCATCCCCATCCCCTCCTGTCAGCCTCTCCTCACATTTCCTGCAACAGCCCCAGGGCCACCTGAGCCAGTCAGAAAACACGTTTTTGGGGACCTCAGCATCACATGGATCTTTGGGTAAGAGGGGTTGTGGCTCTCTGAGACCTGGGGCAGGAATCTGGGCTTTTGGAAAGTACCTTTGGCTACTTTGTCCATGGTTAGAGGCAGTGCAGAGCGGAAGTTAGAGCAGGGGCTGTGGGCTTGGAGGTGAGTCAGGTCTCTGTTCCACAATTCCTTTAGCTGTGTGAACCTAGACAAGTGACTTAGTCTCTCTGCTTTAGTTTCCTGTGCTGTAAAATGGGTATAATGGCAACATCCACCTTGTAAGGTGGCTGTGAGGCTTGAAGAAAATAACATAAGTGCTAGGCGCAGGGCTAGTGCACAGTGAGAAGCAGTGACCTCGGAGTCGCCAGGGCCTCAGTCTGTTCTTCAGGCCAGTGTGGTGGTTCTGCCCAGTCACCCAGAGCTCGCAGAGGCAGGCTCACAATAGCCAGGTTCACTGGAGGCCAAGGGAGAAGTCTGAACATGCTCGCCCCAGGCTCAGGGTGGTCTTCCTGGCAGGCAGAGGCACCAGGGAGGCCCAGCTCTAGCCCCAGCAGCTCTCTGCTAAACAGTATTAGAACGGTGTGGACTGGGCGTTCTGGAGGGCCCGTCAAAACGCGGTGGTTAGAAGTGTGGCGTGGAGACCTGTAGTCTCTGCCACTATGGGTGGGGTACTCTCCCCCTCCTGTGTGGGGGCTGGTGTGAATATCCACTGAGGTAACAGACAGAAAACACTTAGCACAGGGCGCAAGCCGCAGCCTCTCAATAGCAGCAGCTGCTGCTCTTACTCCCCCTCCCCCTGCAGCTAGTCAAGGAGATCAGAAATACCTTCCCCCGAGGGTGCTGGGCATCCTGGTCACGCTGAGCCTGGGCCTCCAACCCGCCCTTTGACCTTCTGACCAGATTTGGGACCTTCCCTAATCTCACTCCAGAGATCAGGGCAGCACATTGATTTCTTAGCACTTTTCTAGTTTTGAAAGTAGCTGTTGTCTTTTTATGTTCACGCCATTAGCTTCAGATGCTTAGTGTTAGATTTGTCTGACTTGCCCGATATTCTGGAGGCATCTTGCTGTAGCCCTACTTACTGGCCACACATGCATTCCTTCCCCATGTAGTTGCTGAGCACAGTTTCATAGATACAGTGTGAGCTCAGCAGTTCCTGCTGGCATGGAGCTGTGGTCTAGCAGGGGAGGCAGAGGTGCACAGACCTTAGGTCATACTTAGAGACTGTCTCTGTTGTGTGGAGTCAAAGGCTGGATGCTCTGATTCAGAATAATAGAGGGGACCTAACCTGGATGTGGTCAATAGGGCCCTCTCTGAGAAGTGGCTCCTCTCCAAGAGAGGAAATACCCCCTCAGTGTGGAGGAGAGGTGCTCGGCTAGAGCTTGCTGCTGGGACCGTGTTGTGTTGGTGCGGTGATCCTGAGTTCCCGCCTCTGGGACTGGGCAGATAGGCTCATAGACAGCACACACCGAGAATCCCCACACAGGACAACATCTGTCATATTGTGGGTGCACTCATGTTGCTTGGAGGACAGACTGTCTTAAATCGATTTGGTTCTGGAACATCCTGGCTGGATTAGTGGGAAAGAGAGCAAGAGAGAAGTCATTAGAATGATGTGTGAGCAGAATGAGGCCAGAGGTAGATATGGGTTCCCCTCTGGAAGATAGGGGCTGCCCCGGCGACCACAGAGCAGGGGCACATAGTGTTAGTAAGCAAGTGTTGAATGAGTGAGCAAGTCGGGGATTGGAGGAACGAGCAGGCAGTTTTGCTTACTGGAAAGAGTAGGCCTTTGGAGTCAGATGCCCTGACTGTGCACAGGCTCCACCACTTACTGTTGGTGTGATTCTTGGCAGCATGTTTAATCTCAGTTTCCTCGTCATAAAGCAAGGGGCATGGACTCAGGGCTCCCTGAGCTCTTCTTGCTCCAGCTCTGCCATCATCTGAGGCTCTGGCCTGTGTCTTTTCTCTTGAATCTCCTCCTGTGCCTCACATCAGGGTGCAAGAAGGCTCCCCTCCCTCTAGCCCAGAAGTGAAGTCACGAGCACAAATTGCCACCTTCACAGACTGCTCTCCCTGCAGTACTTCCCAAGCCCCCTGAAGCACCTTGTGAGGCAGGTCATGGGAACCCTATTTACAGACGAGGATGCTGAGACTAAGGAGTTAAGTGGCAGCTGATAAGTAGCAGGTGCCACTACAGTAGGTCTGACTCAACCATGGCACCTACACGTGCCTGTGAAATTCCCCTGCCTGACATGACTCCATCCTCACACAGCCAGCACCTGGAAGCCTCCAGGGAGGGCTGGTCAGGGCCAGGGCCTGAAGCCCTCCAGAGCTCTGATGTTCCTCCCCTTCCTGGGGCAGGTCTGAACGGGATGAACAGCAGCATCTGGGAGCATTTTGCCTCTGGAAGCTTCTCCCCAGGCACTTCCCCTGCCTTCCTGTCAGGGCCAGGGGCTGCCGAGCTGGCCCGGCTTCGGCAAGAGCTGGACGAAGCCAACAGCACCATCAAGCAGTGGGAGGAGTCCTGGAAGCAGGCTAAGCAGGTACGGGGCCCTACACCTGCCTGTCTTCCCCAGCGCCTGCTAGTGTCCAGCCCGAGCCCATCTTACACAGATGGGTGCGGGGTGGGGGAAGGCAGGGGTCCTAGAGAACAGAGCAGAAACTCAGTTTTGTTCATTCTCTCTCCCTGTGGAAAGATTTGTCTTGCCAGTCAGGACCCTGGGTGGCTGGTGTCCCAGGCCTGAAACTCCCTCTGTGAGCTGCTTATTTGGTCTGGCCCCACAGCACCGCTGCTCTCCCCAAAAGCCCTGACTTTCCAGGGCTCCAAGTCCAGGGTTCTAGGTTCTGAGATGAGCCTCTGTCCAGCCACAGCCTGGCTGCCCCTGGAGGTGCTGGCCAGCATGGTGAGCTCTGCCTGCTGCTCCCCTGCTGTGCTGGGCCCAGCCCCCTTCCCTGCCCACACAGGGTCTCCTGCAGGTCCTGAAACCTCTTCTCTGCAGGTAGCGTCAGCCTCCTCCCTTGTACCCCCCACCCCCTGACAGCTGACCCAGCTCCCCCACAGGCCCCGCAGCCAAGTGGCCCACACAGGCTCCCAGAGATGTGCTCTCGGGACGGGGGGCAGGGGCAGGGGGCCATCGTGACAAGGTGCTGCGTATTGGGCCCACAGGCTTGTGATGCCTGGAAGAAGGAGGCAGAGGAGGCTGGTGAGCGGGCCAGCGCAGCAGGTGCCGAGTGCGAACTGGCCCGGGAACAGCGGGATGCGCTGGAGGTGCAGGTGAAAAAGCTACAGGAGGAGCTGGAGCGGCTGCACTCGGGCTCTGACCCACAGGCCCTGCCCACCTTCTCTGACCTGGAGGCCCTCTCGCTCTCCACTCTCTACTCTCTCCAGAAGCAGCTGCGGGCCCACCTGGAACAAGTGGACAAGGTCAGCCCAGGAGGTTAGGGGAGCACTGGGTGGGGGTGTACAGTGGCCTCAGCTAGTGCTGGGACTCTGATGGGTGCACGCTGCTCCAGGGATGGCCACCCTCTTGAGAGCCTCTGCGCAGCAGCTGGGCCAACATAAAATGCTGGGCTGATGGAGGAGAGCTAGGAAGAGGGTGTCACTCATTGGGGAGGTGAGAAAGCTGGAGGTGGAGGGGCATCAGTGCCCACCCCAGCATTTTTGAGGGGAGTTGCTGACCTGAGCTGCATTAGTATGCCTGGGCCCTAAGCTGCATCCTGATGGCTTCTCCTCCTGTGAGTTCTGCACATACCAGCAGACATTCCAGATGGTTAGGTCCCCAGGGCTACTCTGTCTGCCTTCCTAGGTGCCCTTCTGGGTCCCCAGGGGAGCATGGCACAGTGGAAAGAGCATTCTTTCCTTCCTTGGGCATTTGGCAGCCAGGCCCCACATGCAGCCATGTAACCTCAGGCACATCACTGCCCTCTCTAGGCCTCATTGTTCTTTTTTTTTTTGAGGAAGATCAGCCCTGAGCTAACATCCATGCTAACCCTCCTCTTTTTGCTGAGGAAGACCAGCTCTGAGCTAACATCTATTGGCAATCCTCCTCCTTTTTTTTTTTCCCCCAAAGCCCCAGTTAGATAGTTGTATGTCACAGTTGCACATCCTTCTAGTTGCTGTATGTGGGACACGGCCTCAGCATGGCCGGAGAAGCGGTGCGTTGGTGTGCGCCCGGGATCCGAACCCGGGCCGCCAGTAGCGGAGCACGCGCACTTAACCACTAAGCCACGGGGCCGGCCCTCACTGTTCTTGTTTGGGGACCTGGGGTCACTGTAAGATCAAACGAGACAAGAAGCAGAAGCCTTTGTGTGAGGAAAAGCCCGTCAGGATGGGAGCTACAGAGCAACCTGACCCTCCCCTCTACCCTGCACAGTGGCTCCAACTCCCCCACACTCGGCCTTGCAGCCGAAGGCAGAAATGAGGAGCCTTGAGGTGATCAGCCTGAATTCTAACCCTGCTCTCTCCCTTGTCAGCTGGGTCCTGTGAGCACACTGTTAGGTTCTGTGCTTCAGTTTTCTCATCCCAAGGAGGCTGAAGTGAGAGTTGAGGGGAACTCCTCGTTTGACTCAGGGCCAGGCCTGCAGCAGAGACGAGGCCAGTGACCATGATGCACTTTCCCCACAGGCCGTGTTCCACATGCAGTCGGTGAAATGCCTTAAGTGTCAGGAGCAGAACCGAGCGGTGCTGCCGTGCCAACACGCCGTGCTGTGCGAGCTCTGTGCCGAGGGCAGCGAGTGCCCCGTCTGCCAGCCAGGCCGGCCCCACACCCTCCAGTCGTGACCCTGCAGGCCTGGCCCGGCCTGGCTCAGATCTTCTCACCTAGGACTTTTTAAAGTGTATATATATATATATATATATATATATATATATATATATATATATATATACGTGTGTGTGTGTGTATATATATATATATATGTATGTATGTATATGTATATGATTATGTATATGTATACATTTCTGTATGTGTGCAGGTGTGTGTGGGTGGCCAGTGTGTGAACAGTGTCTGTGTGTATATCTGTACATAGATATAGACACACACTTTAAAACAGACTTACCAAGCACTTTTTAAAAGAAAAAACTATTTTGCAGTCCTCCCCCTGCCCGCTCCCTGCCTTTCCCACTGCAGAGACAAAGTCCCCTCTTCTCCCACCGGCCTTTTGGCAGGGAATCTGTTTCTGTCTCTTTTTTATGTAGGAACTAACTATTTTTAACTTCTTTCTGGGGCCTGAGCAGGGAAGGGTGGGAAGCTAGAAGGGTCGAGGGGAGGGGACAAGTCTTCAGGGCAGGCCCTGTTCACCTCGCCTGCCCAGGCCAGGCAAGAGCCAGGGGTTTGGAGGACCCGGGGGCGGACCTGGTTCCCAGCTTCGAGGCTTGAGGCAGGTATGCTGGAGGGCCAAGCCAGCCTAGCTCCTAGGTTTTAACAAATGTGTATTTAGTCTGGGGCTGGCAGGCCAAAGCTGCAGGGCCATCCCACTCCTGATCCTAAGCTCCTCGAGGGGCAAGCCCTGGGAGTTCTACCCTTCAGGTTCCTGAGGCTGGGGGTCTACCTCAGTCCTCTCCTCCTGGACTCCCAGAGCAGCTTCCCTGGCCCCAGGGCCACCTACCAGGCTGGCACTGCCCTCTCTGTAACCCCTCAGCTGCCTTCAGCTGTCCCCCCCACTTCTGGCATGGCCCTCTGTGCCATCTACCCCCTCCGTCTGGCAGCTAGCAGGGCAGTTGATGGGGAGGAGCTGCAAACTGTGAGGACCAAGGTGGGGCTCAGGCCCTGCCCTCCTCGCTGGGAGGGGCTCCGTATGCATTCCTTGGTGCTCTCTGAGTGCAGCTGACGTCCTGCCCCTGTTCGGAGCGGACGCCTGTGTGCATGTGTGTGCGTGCCTGTCCCATGTATATTGTGTCTTAGCTTCCATTTAAAAAATTGTTCTGTACAGAGAGATGCAGTAGGGGTGGGAGGGCAGGGCGGGTGGAGGGAAGCTACCCCACTCCCAGCACTGGGCGTCTGGGGTGGGAACAAGAGGGCTGTGAAGGTTTTGGCCCTGGCCCAGGCCACCCCTTGGGCTCAGCACGAAAGGGCTTTCAATGAATTAAGTGAAAACTTACTTTTTTTTTTACAAAAACGCAAAAATCGACAAAGCTCCAAACCTATTGGAAATAAAATATGAACTTGCAGTGGCAGCTTGTTTACATGGGGGTGAGGGGGAGTGGAGCCCCAAATGAGGGCCTTTGAACTATAGTGTGGGCCAGCTCGGCTGTCTCAGTCCAGGTTTCAGCCTCACCTGGGCTGGGAGCCCGGCCTCAGCCACAGAAACAGCTCGTGAACCCACCCGTGAGCTGTGGCTAGGTGGCTGAAGAGGCCTCAAGGCTCCCTGGGCCCATCCAGGCCCAAAAGCAGCTCTATACTCCTAGACAGAGCTCAAGTGCTCTCTGACCCAGGCCTGCTGGAGTTGATGAGACGGGGACCTTTAGCCCTGGACACAGAGACTTCCCAGCACCTACAACTGGTCTCTTCAGGGCTCTCTTGTCAGCTGCAGCTGGTTTACTTGTTTTCCAAAAGACACCAGGGCCTCTAGTTGTTTCTCAGAGGAACAAACAGTGCCTTCTCATAAAAGCATTAAAAGAAAAGTGGGCCCCAGAGGAAGTGTCCTGCCTTCTATCCTGTACCCTGAGAGTTGGGTTCCAGCCTTTGAGCCACCTCCTTCCTCCTCCTGCTCTTAGCTGGCCTGTTAAGTGGGTGTGAGAAAACATGCCTAGTGGGCTCTCTCTATTGGTCTCAGATGTGCAGAGCTGAAAGGAGCCTTGGAGATGGTCTTATCTGACCTCCTGCGCCCATGATACTTGTGCAGGCTCAGAGAAGTTAAGTGACTCAACCAGGGTCACAGAGCTAGAATGACAACTGGCCCAGCACACAGGCCACCTTCCCCCAGGCAGGGCTGGGACCCCACTCTGAGCCCTATTGTCTAGAGCAGCCACTTGGCCTCAGCCTGCATCCCTCAGAGGGCCCCCCAGGGCCTCGTGGTGCTCCCCCTAGAGCACCAGGCCCCTGTGCTGGGCAGCCACCACAGACTAATGCCTGGTACTGTTTTGTTCAGAGCCCTTGGCCAAAATCCCAGTTATGCCAATTCCCCCAGCCCCTGCTTCTGCATCAGTTACTGCCACAACCACCTCCTTGCTCTGTTACATGGGGGTGTGAGAGGTGGGCCAGGCCCCAGGGTGTGGGCAGCTCAAGGGCTGAGGAGGGGATTTGCATGGCCTGACTAATTTGGGCCCCACTGCAGGCCAACAGTATATTTTCTAAGAGGACAATGGATTGGTTTTTTCTTTTATTTTTGTTAATAAAGTTTCTAAGTGGCAGGTACCGTCGCAGGGAGGTGTCCTCAGCAGACACAGCTAGCCAAGCTATCCTTTGTTTCCACTCCTCCATGCTAGCCCCACTGCCTGCCAGCGCTCCCTCCTTCAGAGCCAGAAGGTCCCTAGCCCTAGGCTCCTTAGCCTGGGTGCTGGTAGTCACGTCAGGAGAGGACCCAAGCTCCCTTCAGTATGGCCACCACCCCTGCCCACCCCAGGGCAGCTGTAGCCTCATCTTTGGCAGGATCCCCTCTCCCTTCCCCAGAAGACTTTGTGTCTGCAGACCTGGCTCCAATGGGCCTGGGTAGGGGTACTGAAGAACAGGCACAAGGGAGCCTGGCCCCCACCCCCGTGGCTGGAATAGGCATGCCAGGAAACAGGCAGCTGAGACCCTGCTCTGCCAGAGCAGCTTTACCCAGGAGGGGAGCAGGGGCTGGAGATGCAGACAGCTGCCTCCCCTTTCCCTGGTGCTGGAACCTGGCAGAGAATGCTGACACCGGGGCTGAAGGGAGGAAGAAGGGAATATAAATACTGCTGATGGTGCCCCCAGCACTGTGGGCCCCTGCCCTGGCAGGAGGACCAGAGGGGGTCTTCACTCTGGGCCTTCCACAAGTGGGGCTCCCCAGACCTACAGGCCCTTCCAGGGTGTTAGGCCAGGCTGGAGGGCTGCACTGCATGGGGAGAACCCAGATCTCCCAAGAAAGCCCATGCCTACTAGGGTCCCAACTTCCACTGCTACTGCCCTGGCCGAGGGGCATGCTGGGAGGCCTGCTTGGCTCGCTGCCGCCGCAGCCTCACAAACACCTGGGCCTCGCGATCACCCTTCCGGCTCTCCAACAGCTGCAGAATTGGATCCCCTGTGAAGAGAGGTGTTTGGGGTCAGACTCTGAGAAAGGCAGTGCCTGGGTAGTGGCAGGGAACACAGCACTGCCCCATTCTCCAGCCAACCTGGAAACTAGTGGTGGACTCACACCAGCCAAGCTCACAAGACAGCCTGACGGACAAGACTGGAGACACACTCACCACCTCTGGCACGATGGCACTGGCCTGGACACTGAGCCAATTGCAGTGCAAGAGGCTGAAAGGTGCCTCAGGTTTCTACTCTTAACCTTTTTATACGAGAACCTTAGGCTGGCTAGTTAACTTTTTAGGGCCTCAGTTTACTCATCTGTAAAACAGCAATAATACCTGCCTCACTGGGTGGTTGTAAGGATTGAAAGTGTTAACATATGTCAAGTGCTTAGAACTAGCCCATAATAAGTGCTCAGACATGTGACCTATTACTATTATCAAGCTTGGGGAATGCTTTGCAACAATGTGCCCCCAGATGTGCCCCCGGTCAGAGAGATCTGGCCCCTCTCCCCAGGTAAACTTGTTGGTGACCTTCCCCCGCCAGGTAGAGTCACATTACACTTGACCTAGCTTAAATTTCACTGGTCTCTTGACTAGACCGAGAGACCTACTCAGCAACACAAGCCACCATGCTGGCTCCACCTGCTTCCACCTCCAAGGAGGGATTTCTCTGACCCCAACGTCGCCTCTCTGGGGGCCCCTGCCTGAGCTTTCACAGGCTGCCCCTTTCCTGCACCCCCAGTGCTGGGCCAGGCCCCAAACTTGCAGCCTCATGGCCTCTGCCCTGCCCTGGGGCTCAGGCCTACCGTTGGGTGCCGGGTAGGTGAGGGGCAGGCGGATCTGAGGCACCTCGCCAGGCTCCTGGGTTCCAGTCAGGCCTGGCACTGAGCGCAGTGGCAGGAAGGCTTCCCCTTCCAGGTCATCAGCCCCTAGTGTGTCATGGTCCAGCACAGTGAGCAGGAGGCATGCCCCGTCCTTCTGGCACGGCTCAGCAGGCACCAGGCTGGATGGGGGACAGAGTTGGGCTCAGCCGCCTGCCCCACATACTGCCACTGCCACCCACCCCCATACATGGGTTCACTCCCTGCTTCTTGAGGAAAGGCCAGGGCTGGGAGAAAAAGGCCACAGACAGGTGGGGATTAGGATTGCAAAATCAGCTCTCAGCCTGGCCTATCTCGGGCTATGATGTCTGCTCTGGCTGTGAGCTGATGCTTTAAACTAGCGGGTCCTGTGTCCCCAGGCCCACCTGTCCTGAGGGGAACAGAAGACCTCAGGGACAGCACCCTTCCTGGAAGCAAGCCTCTCAGTCCAAAGACTGTGAGAGTCTTCCGCCAACGGTCCCACTCCACCTCCCGGGCAGCAGGTTTGAGGCCTGTGCCAGCAAACCCTTGTCCCAGGTGCCCCCTCCCTGGGCCCCAGCTGGGAGGAGCAGGCCTGAGGCAGATCTAGGCCTGGAGAAGCACGGTGAGTGTAGGGAACCACTCACAACTCAAAGGTCTCATCGAACAGCGGGTGAAGGTCTTTCTTGTGCTTTTGGGTCTCCCGGGGCGCCAGCTCAGGGAACTCGTGCCTGGGCTCCAAGGTCAGCTGGACAAAGGGGTCGCTGGAACCTAGCAAGTGGCCCAGGGAGGGGACATTGGCCAAGGATGTCCCAGCTTCCCCCTTCAGTCCCCACCCCCTGCAGCTGTGCCCACTCAGCAGCACCGCCCCCTCTTGGAAATCCAGAGGAAATGCAACCAGTGCTCCTGCTGGACCAGTAGAGCCCCCAGGGAGGCTGGGGACCAGAGTGGGGACATGGGGAGTAGCCAGTGGGCAGTTTCCACTCACCATTGGAGTCCAGGGGCAGCAGGCTGGAGGCACTGAGCAGTTCCACACGCAGCTTCTGCTCAGAAGCACGGTAGGAGGCCTTGACCGTGACAGCCCCGAGCTCCTCCGAGGTGGTTTCTGCCTGGGGGTGGGGTGCATGGGCAGTGTCAGCTGGGGCAGAGCGGGTGAGGCAGGGCTCCAGGTGCGCAGTGAGCACGGCGGAAGAAGGGAGCCTCACCTGCTGCTGGATGCGGCTGCAGAAGTACTTCTGGATGAGCTCCTGGCTGGAGGCCGCTTGCAGCTCCAGATCCCTCTGCAGAGCCTGGAAATGGGGCACAGCCAAGAAGTCACCTGAACTGTCACACTCAACCACAGCCCCATGTTGCCCTTCAGGAGCTCACAGCCACGGGGAGAGACGTCAGTTTGATATGGGAAGCACTGCGTGTTATGGGAGAGGAACAGACAGCCAGAGGCACAGACAGGGTGGGCTTCACAGGTGTGCCACCCATGCAGTCGCACAGCACCCCACTACCATACTTAGAAGAACCTCACACTTGGTTTAACGCTCTGCTGTTGCTGTCTTAAAATTTTTAATAATTTTTGCAAAAGGGGCCAACATTTTCATTTTGTGCTGGGCCCTATAAATTATGTAGCTGGTCCTGGACACAGGTGAGCACAGGAAGGCGGGTTACCCCTACCCCACCAGCTCACCAAAAGGCCCCTACCTGGAAGGTGGCCGTGTGCAGGGCCTCAGGTGGCAGGCCACAGCCCTCTGCGTAGAAGCAGATCTCCAGGTTCTAGGGGGTGAGACAGCAGAGGTGACCCCAGGCACTCTCCCACCAGGGTTATTATTTGTTGTTACTAGTATTATTACCTGCAGCACAACCTTCAGCCTGCTAGAGGCCAGGGGGCAGCTCCGCTGGGAGGCGGCCACCTCCACCAGCACTGTGAGCGTGTGGGTCCAGAGCAGGGTCAGAAGGCTGGGGTGAAGTGAAGAGGGATGCCGGACACAGGGCGGGAGGACAGGAGAAGAAGAAGCAGAGATGCTCTTGAGAAAGAGGAGGGGACCCAGGCCCACCCTCAGCTCCTCCCCAACCACCCTCCACCTCCACCTGCTTCTCAGGTGAGGCTGAGGCCAGGGCTGCAGGCAGGCAGTGTAGGGAGGGGGGGCTGGTCTCCTGAGGGAAGGACAAGCCGGGGGACAGACGGGGCCAGTCCTCTCCAACATGTCTCACAACTGAGTGAAGAATCCTTCTCAGTAGGATTATCAAACCCCAACAAACAAGGTTGGGGGGAAGGTTGGTCCCCCAATGAGAGAATTGTGATTCAAGATGGGGGTGGCCAAAATGAATAGGATTTCAGCACATAGCATATAGATAAGCATCTACCACCTGTGGGGAGAAAAAAAGAGCCACCAAGCCACATTCCCAATAACGACCTAAGTCACTGAACTTGCACACGTCAAAGTTGAGTCCAGCAGTTAAGTACAAAAAAAGTGTGTGTAAGTAAGAATGGAGGAGGTCTATATAATTTATTCAACATATTTAAGTGCTTATTATGCACCAGACACTGTTCTAGCAGCTTTTGAGACAGTAGTGAGTAACACTCCTATCTTAGTGGAGATTAGATTCTGTTTTATGTGAAAATCCAAGCTGAACAAACGGCATATTACGGCCTAAGAAATAAAGAAGGGGGGCTCCCGCGGGCCCCACTGTACCCCTGGGAGTGGAGCAGAACTCTGGGGGAGGGGCCAGCAGCTTCCTGGGGCCCAGATCTCATGTGGAGGACCTGTCGCCGTCATAGGCGCTGTCTTCTACCACTTCCTCTATACAGCACTGCTCTCGGCACTTCACGTGACTCATTTAGTCCTCAAGAGAGGCCAGAACCATGATCAACCACACAGAAAACTTGAGTAATCTGCTCAAGGCCACCCACCGAGCAGCAGTGAAGCTGGAGTCTGAATCCAGGTGGTCCAGAGCCCACACCCTTGACCTCTACCCACTGCTGTCTGGTGTGCTGGGCCCCTGCTTTAAGATAGACTCTAACTAGAAGTTCCCCTGGATCGTGGGAGAGGAATACCAGTTGCCTGAAATGTTAGGAGGGCAGAGCTGCAGTCGGCAAGGCCCCGAAGATGGCCTAGGGCTAAGGGACAAAGGATAGGCAGGTTTCAGCTCAGCCTAAGATGAAATGGACAGGCTTGTTAGGTAGTGAGCTCCCTGTCCCCGGGAGCAAGCATTTAAGCAGAGGCTGGTTGCATCCTCCCCTGAGAATGGATGCTGAGGCCAGGAAGGAGGGGTGGGTGGAAGGAGGTGGAGGTGGTGGGGCATCGCAGGGCAGGGGCTGCTGCAGACCTGCTGAAGTTCTCCTGCACCAAGTTGGTGTTCATGTAGCAGAGCTTCACCTCCAGGAACTTCATCAGGGGCAGAATGGCCTGGGGAGAGGGCAGCACGTCTGGCTCTGGCCTATTCCCATCCCACCCCCGTTCCCTGCCCTGACCTGGGGGAGGAAACAGGGCCAGGAGCTTTTGTGTGCATCATCTGGAATGTCTGCAGGAGCTGGCACCTGCCCACAATCAGCTCCAGCCACACTGGCCATCTCTACAGCCCCTGAATCTGCCAGGCACGGTCCTGCCTCAAAGCCTTTGACCTTGCTGTTCCATCTCCCAGAAGTCCTCAGGGCTCTTTCTCTTGCTTCCTTTAGGTCGACTCAGCTGTCACCCTCTGAGTAAGGCTTCCCTGGCCACTATCTAAAAATACAACCTTCTGACACTTTGCACCCCCTTTTGTGTTTTATTTTTCTCTTTAGCACTTATCATTATCTAACACACCACATGTGCATGTATACACACGTATGTATATATGTATATACATACACACATATATGTATGTTTATAGTCACAGCTATACTTCTAGTTCTAGTTCCATATACTTTCTTAGCTTTACTTTCACCTCCCCCACTAGAATGTAAGCTCTTGGAAGGCGGGATTTTTATTATAGTTTTCATTGATATATATCCTCAGGGCCTAAATCAATGCCTGGGACAAAGTGGGTGCTTAAATAGCTGATGAATTAATGCGTAACCTTCTCCCACACAATCAAAGGTATGCATTACCATCCCTGTTGACAGAGGAGGAAACTGAGGGCAGCTGGCTTCTACAAAGAGGACAGCTATGTTAGTAGGCAGCTGAGGAAGGTGCAAGCCCAGGTCTGTTTGGCTGCAAAGTCTAAGCCCTCCGCCACTGCAGCCTCCACACTGACCATCAGTGCTGGGAGAGCCAGGGGAATGACCCAGCCCCGCCCCCTTAGCATCCAAGGAGGAAACCAAGGCCCAGGAGGGAACAGTCCTTGCCCAAGTCTGAAGGACTTATCTCTGACACGCCATGGCCTTTAGCCCCCTACCTACCCTAACCCCCTTTGCAATCCCAGACCCACAGAGCTGGCAAAGGTCAGTGAGCAGGGAGGGCCACTCACATCCTCAGGCAGGACGGATTCCCTGATGCCCACGAGTTTCTGGATGTGCGTGGCAATGCCCACCTCCAGCTGGAGACACAAAATGGTAGGAGGGAGGCCAGGGCATGAGTGGGGGGATCAGGAGAGGTCACTGGGGCCTGAGTTTAGGTTCAGGAATGGGTAGGGGCTGGTGATCAGCCCAAGTCCTGCTGGGGGGCTTCAGGCAGAGGATGGGCAGGGTGGGGTCAAGTCACAGTGGGTCGGACAAGTACCTGCTTGGCCAGGGTGCGGACGCCGGTGCGGATCTCGTGGCCCAGCCCAGCCAGTGCACCCTGGAGCTGGGCATGCAGCGTGTTCTGCAGCTGCCCCTGCTCCAGCACAGCCCCTACCCGCTGCTCCAGCACCTCCCATGCCAGCTGGGTGGGCAGCTTGCCGATCACCAGCCGCAGCTGCTCCATGTCATTCACCACCACGCACAGCTGGAAGGGGGCATGGGCACAGGGATGCAGAGGTTCCTGAATAGTGCCAGGACTGGCAGGCACTATGCCCACCCCAGCCCCCAACCCCCAGCTCTGGCCCTTACCATGTCGGCTGCCTGGCCCTGGTCCTTCTGGCCTGTAGAGAGCTCACGGGCCCGGGCCTTTATAAGGCTGCAATACACCAGGGCCAGCCGACATGTGTCCTGTGATGGGGAGGGGATGATCAATGGGGGGCGCCCAGGAGGGACACATGGGGGACAGCACAGGAATCTCAGTGACTTGGAGGATTTAGGATGTGGGCCTTTGGAGGCTGCTAGGGCAAGAGCTTGGGAGAAACAGGGTGGGCTGGGGTTGAGGCTGTCCTAGAAAGGTGGGGAAAGACACAGTGGAAGATGCTGTACCTCCACGAACTTGACGGTGATCATGAAGGCCTCCTCTGGGTCAGGCCAGTCCAGCTGCCGCGCCGTGTGGCTGATCTGGGCGAAGCAGGTGGACAGATCCACAGCCGACGTGCTATGCTTGGTTAGTTCACCCAGGGGCACCAGCTGGGGGATGAGGGAGCACGCAGGAAGGAGGGCTCAGGGCTTGCCAAATCCATGTCCCTTCCTCCCTCCTTCCGCAAGCATTCAGAACTTCTACCACCAGCGAGCACAGAGCTGGGCAGTGGGTTACGAGGGGAACAAGGAAGGCTCTGCCCAGACCTCCCAGGCTGCAAGGATCAGTCTGTAAAGGGAAGCCACGGTCAACCCTAAGGATATCAGGAGGCAGCATGTTGCACACAACTGGCCTCAAGAGTACCGCTGGACGCTGGTTACCGGCTTCTGTACGTTCTCTTCGGGGCAGACCCAAGCACTACCCACAAAGCCGGGACCCCATCCCCAGCCCAGGCCCCGCCCCCACCTCATCCATCTGCACAGCGCGCTGCACCCGCGCCAGGGCCACGCTGTATGTCTTCTGCAGCCAAGAGGGGATGGCCGGCTGGAACCAGCGGTGGAAGCCATCCAGGGCCAGGACTCCATCCCTGGGGAGAGCCAGGGCTCAGCCTGGGGAAGGCAAGGAGCCCTCCTCCACTCTCCTCTCCCCTGCATGCCTGCAGCCTACCCGCAGCCCGCCCACAGCCAACCTGCTACCCACCTCTCCGAGGGCACTGGGCCCAGTTGGAAGAGCTCCTTGAGGCTGATGTAGAGCTGGAACAGACTCTCACCCATCTCTGGGGACACAGAGCCACCCACCGCTGCTGTGTGATCTTGCACCCGCTTGGCCACCTGCGAAGGGAAGGTGTGGCAGGCAGGGCTCCTGAGCCAGGACAGAGGGTGCAGCCTGGAGACTATGGGAGAGACTCACCAGCCACTGTAGCTCCAGGAAAGCCATGGAGAAGAGGTCAATCTTGAGGGCACTGGGGGAAAGGCAGCAGGGTGTGACCCGGCGCACACACTGGGGTCCTCTGGTCCCCATTCTGAGCCTCTGCCACACTACCTCCCGACCCAGCCATCTGCTCACTTGTGGAAGATCTTGTTCCACGTGTGCTGGCACTGGTGCAGGTCACCAACGATGTCCTGTACCAGGTTCAGCAAGGCCTTCCCTGCTTCCAGCATGCCCTGGCAGGGACAGAGGTGGGCTCAGCAGGGCTTTGAGGGGCAAGAACTCCACCCACCACCCTGCCTGAGCCCCCTCACCTGCACCATGGGCTGATGGTGCTGCTGCTTCAGGTGGAACCATTCGACAGTGCCAGTCTGTGGATAAAGAGGCAGTGAGCAGCGAGGGGTTGCTAGGCCAAGGCACATGCCCTCCCCATCCCCAGAGTGGGTACCATACCCGCAGGGCCTCGATCACCAGGTGGGGCAGTGGGGCGCTGCTGGGGCACAGTTCTCCAAAGGCCTTCATCTTGCACATCTGTATCAAGACCCTGTGGAGACAGAGAGCTGTGTCCAGAGATGCCCCACTCACTCCTCCAGCAGGCTTCCCTATGCCTGCAGGTGCCCGAGCTGTTCCCTGGGCCCTGATCCCAGTGAGGGAGGGGAAGAGGTAGTCACCGACCTGAGAAGAGACTGCAGCCGGGCCGGGGAGTCGGAGACGGAGAGGGGGAAGACAGACCGGAACCTCCGGATGAGGGAGAGGCCATAGGCCAGCAGGGAGCTGAACGAGGTGGCCAGCTCCTCCAGCTACAGGGCCAGGAAGATGCTGTGAGGCGGGAGCTGCTTTATGGGGCCCGGACAGCACTCTTGCTCCCTGAGCCCTGCCTGCCCAACACCCCACTCCCCGCTCCAGCCCACCTGTTCTGCCTTGAGGCGGCCCTGGATCCACTGGTACTCAATGCTGGTGATGGGGTGCAGGAGGCAGCTGCTGGGGAACTCCAGGCTCTGGTAGAGACGGCTGTAGGCCAGCCACTGCCTGCGGCAGACAGAAGCTCTCAGCCTGGCCAGGTGGGGTGCCTCCCTTCCCACTGCTCTCCCTGACCGCAGGGGAGGAATGGGGACTCCTCCTGCCCTGAAGCCTCCTCTGCTCCTGTGGATCCCCATCGATACGCAGGGCTGAAAACCAGTGGCTGAAGGTGACCTGAAGGATTTTTTTGTACCCATAGGTGATTTTCAAATGTATACATTAATCACCTATCTCTTAAATTAGGACATTTATGATTTAAAAATTCAAGATTTTTCGCTTTTTTTGAAGAATCAGATTTAGAGACTTGAGGCTTCATGCACACATGGCAAACATCAGCTGGAACTTCCCTTTAGACAGTTCAGGGGAGCCTTCACAGAGGTGACAACTGAGCTGAGACGAGGCTCGAGTGCGAGGGTGAGGGAGGATGGGGGAGGAGAGCAACCCAGGGACGGGTCCTTGGACCCGGCGCCACCTGCACTACATGCTTGGGCCCTGTGGGCAAACCGGGCCCTCACCATCCGGCGCCGCCAGCCTCCAGCCTCACCAACATCCTCGCTACCTGTCCAAGAATACTCACCTGCCCACAGTCCTAGAGCTGCCCTTCTCCCCCAGCCTTCTCCCGCCCCCCCCTCAAATGCCAAGCGTCAGCTTGGCCCAGGGCAGCTCCCACTCTCGTTCCTCCTCTCAGCCTGCACCCGGGCATGCCCCCACTTCTGCTCCTCACGGGCAATGAAATGTCTGTGAACTCATGTGCCCCTTCCTGGCATTCCCACAATCTCATGTGGCACTGGGGATGTGACAGGCCCTCAACACAGACTTGGTAACGTCACTGCAAAATTTGTTGACTGGAAGGCAATGGCATCGGGAGGCGGGGCTGGGGGCCAGGGCAGGGGTGGAAAACTCAAATGCCCAGAGGACTTGGTGAGGTGAGGGCCCGACAGCAACCGTGATGGACTCGGGGGAGACACAGGCTACTCTGCTCTGACCAACTGCAGCCCAGCAAAATGACAGCCCTGCAACTATTCCAGCACTCATGTTTCATGAGAAAGTGGAATGTGAATTTACAGGGGAAATCTCCAGATTTTTAAAAGTTGGGAACTTAGGGCCGGCCCAGTGGCTTAGCAGTTAAGTGCACGCGCTCCGCTACTGGTGGCCCGGGTTCGGATGCAGGCGCGCACCGACGCACCACATTTCCAGCCATGCTGAGGTGGCATCCCAATACAGCAACTAGAAGGATGTGCAACTACGACATACAACTATCTACTGGGGCTTTGGGGAGGAAAAAAAGGGAAAAAAAGAAGGAGGATTGGCAATAGATGTTAGCTCAGGGCCGGTCTTCCTCAGCAAAAAGAGGAGGATTGGCATGGATGTTAGCTCAGGGCTGATCTTCCTCACAAAAAAAAAAAAAAAAAGGTGGGCAGCTGACTCAAAATTTAAAACACACAGTTTGGACCAAACAGAAATCTCTCAAGAGTTAGTCTTTGGGCTGCCAGCTTGCAGGAGGGCAGGCAGGGAGAGAGAGGGTAGAGCCTCATAGACAGCCCTTGCGGGTGTTCAGGTGGGCTGTGCACTCACGCCATAGACTGGTGGAAGTCTGACAGGTCCTTCTGCGTGGCGTGGAGAAAGAGGATGGTGGCAGCCTGAGGACTCAGCGACCCATCCCAGGAGGTACTGCCCGCCTGAAGGCACAGGGAGAGACATGTCAGGACCTGGCAGGCAGGCCCTGGCCCCGCCCAGCCCTGGGAGGGCAGTACCTGGTGCTGGGTGACCTCGTGGGACACGAGCTGCTGCAGCAGGTGAAGGTGCACCGTGTAGCTGGGCTGGGAGCGGCTGGCTGCAGTGGCTCTCTGAAATAGAGCCAGCGTGGCTGTGAGCAGAAGACCCCACACAGAGTACACCCCATCCTCTCAACCCAGCTGGGACCCTGGGAGGCCCTGACCCCAGACCTACCCGCTTGTGAATGAGCTGGAACTGGAGGTGGCACTGGCCGCGGTCCGGGTAGGTCTCGGTGCAAGGTTCCAGAGGGTACCACTGGTCCTCCCGGCAGCGCAGGTCCTGGCAGGCCGGGCAGGCAGGAGAGGCCCACACCCATGAGTGGCACGAGCCTCACACAGTTGGGGGCAGGGGAGGCAATGGGAGGCAAACCCCAGAACCCCTCCCAGAACCCCTCATAACACCCCTGTGCCTCTCTCCTGGGCCCCTCCCCCCGCGCCCCCCCTGCCCTGCCCCACTCGCCTGTAGCCTCAGAACCACGTTTCCCAGAAAGTCATCCTGGCCTTTGTCCTTCCGGGCCTCCTTAAAGATCCTGTTCCAGGCAGTGTCCCATGAGGGAAAAGGGCCAAGAGACTGAAGAGGTCAAGCCGGGATCTGCCCCCTACCTGTGGCCACCCGCGCCCGGACAAAGCCTGCAGCCCAGCAACCAGTGCGCATGCTGTGAGGGAGAGCAGAAGGAGCCCCCACTCATTCCCTGGGAACCCCGAGGCACTCACCTTCGCAGCCCATGCAGATCTGTGAGCTCCCCAAGCTTCTGTCTGACAGACTCCACGGTGTCCAGGTCCCTGGTGGGGCAGAGGTTTGTGCAGGAGGCAGAGAGGGTGTGCTGGGAGCCCCCAACTCCCTTCTGTCCCCCCCACCCCCATGGGCAGGGCATGCCCCTCACCACATGTCCAGACGGAAGCTCGCATTGCTTATGTCCTCAAACTCTCTGTAGGGAGAAGAGGGATTGGCTGAGGGCCTTGGAAGGATAGACCCCCGAGCAGGCCCTAGACTACCCCAGTCCAGAGCCTGTCCCCCAAAGCTGTCATCCCCAATATCACCCACCCTGGAGTCTTAGCCCCTCCCTGCAAACTCCTCCTCCCCTCCCAACTGCATCTCTCTCTCCTTTCAGGTAAGCCTCAGGCTACTCCTAGAGCAACCCAGACATATCCTACCTTCCGCACCCCTCAGCACACGTGGCATTTATGCCATTGTTCTGTCCTGTCTGGCCTCCTGTCTCCCCTGCCTTGGGAGCAGACTCTTCCTCCAGTCAAGCCAAGCCCCTCCCCTGAGCCAGGAAGTCCTGCTGATCTCATAGACTGGGGGACCCCCTACCACTGAGGGTAGCCCCGGACAGGGTAGGGGCTGGGGCAGGGCCACGTACAAGATGAAGGTCTCGTCCCAGACAGGGTTGAGTGTCTGGGTGATGACCTGGGTGCGGTGGGTCTGCTCCTCCGGGATGGTGTGCCTCACCACTGCCTTCTGCCGACGCCGAGACCCAGGGCTGCCCCCGAGCACGCCTACCCCCTGCTCGATGCCCAGCAGGCAGTAGGGGTCACTGAACCCTGGGGAGGAGGGAGAGAACGAGGCAAACAGAGCATTGGCTGGGCTCCCTGGGAGAGTCCTCCCAGGGAGGGGCAGAGCCCCTCCCCATCCTAGACTCCAAGGGCAAAGGGCCAGCCGCACTCGGGCAAGCCAGTGGGAGACAGGAGATGGGAGCTCCCGCCCAGAATCCTGGGACAGACCGTGATGGGGAGAGGAAGGATCCAGGAAGAAAGCCCCCCACCCCCTACTCACCACTGACATCCTTGCCCAGAATGCCCTTGGCTTGTTTCACCGTGGCCTTCAGACAAAATGTTGGCTTCTGGAGGGAGAGAGGGAGGGGATTGAGTCCAAGAAGGGGCTGGGAAGCCCAGCCCCCCGCCTTGCCCAGCATGGCCCAGGGTTACCTCGAGCTCCCGGACCCGCTGCAGCATCTGCTGGTGCTCCTGGGGCTCCATGTGGAACGCCTGGTGGGGTAGGAGTGTGGGAGGCTTGGGGCACAGGGTGGGGGGAGCCAGGCCAGGAAGAAAGGCTGCAGGAAGGAAGGTGGGGTGGGGGCTGGGCTCACCTCCTGCAGGTATCGCAGCAGCTCAGAGGCCTCCCCCACATGGTTGGGCTCAGGCTGACCCAGGCGGTGCAGGACCGTGTAGAGAGCTTCCTCGTAGAGCAGGGCCCTCTGAGACACAATAGGGTCACCTCGGGAACTCCCATTCACCCACCACAAGGTCAAAGCCCCACTAGCCACCCCTGGCACCAACACTCCATGCCCATAGAGACAAGGCACACATATGTGCAGGGCAACAGAGTGGGTTGAGACCCAGAAGTTCCCTCCCAGGCTGCTGCCATCAGCCTTGGCCAGTAGCTGAAGGAGGTGTTGGGGAAGATGCAAGGTTGCTCCCCAGCACCTCTCTGCGCCCTCCAACACTCTGATTCTTACCTCCTCGGGGGAGAAGTGGTGGGATGGAGGCTCAATCTGGGGAGCAAGGTGAAAAGACAAGGTGTCCCGGAGGCCTAAACCAGGGCTGGGACAGCAGGAACGGCTCCTTGCAGAGCAGGCCCAGGCCTAGGGCTGTGGGGGGCCCCAGCACCCGGCCTCCAACCCCACCGGTGCTGCACACCTGTTCCCACAGGAAGCCTCCTGGGGGTCCAGCCCCCAGGTTGCCTTCCTTGCCCCCTGGCCTGCAGTAGCTGAGGTCCATCGGCGCTCAGCTGCCCCAGCAGCACCCGTGGCCCCAACCTCCCTTCCTTCCCCAGAGGAAACAGCACTGCTTATCAGGCGGCCACGCTCCACACCCCAGCGGCGGAAGTGAGGCCCAGCAGCAGAGGTGGGAGACTGGGGGGCATGCCGAGCAGGCCTGGGGGCTGCTCAGATGGTCCCCAAGCAGCCTAGCCCACAGCAGGGACACCCCCTGCCTAAAGGGGCCGGTGCCTTTGGAGCTGGAGGAACAGAGGATGGGAGGGTCAGCCCCGCCAGAGGGAGGGGGCTCAGAGAGGCTCAGACCCTGGACATGAGGCCCAGGGCCGCCCAGAGAACACATGGCAGACCCTACTCTGCCAACCCAGAAGGCTCTGCCCAGGGGCTGGGGCAGGCAGAAGAGGGGACCACATCCTTAGCCCCAGCCCACGAGAGGTGGGGCCCCGCACCCTGAGACTGTACCCTGAGACCGCAGAGCCCCACCCAGGCCGGCTCTTCTCCCCACTGAGGTCACTCCTACCTCCTGAGCTCTTTGGGGCAGGGGATCCTGCAGTTCTCCGACCCTGCGGCGCCTTATCTTGATGGCCTGGCGCAAGAGAGGAGGACGCCGCTTGGGGTGGGAGAGGAGTGTCGCCATGGTGGCCAGCTCTGCCCTTCCCCTCTGCTGTCCCCGCTGCACTGGGTGAAGATAGTGAAGCCACAAGATTATGCAAAGAGCCCAGAGCTGCCACCCTGTGCTGACGGGGGTGGGGGTGGGGGTGTTGGGGGGGGCAAGAGGAGGGTCAGGTCAGAGTTTCACCACCTCGGAGGCCCAGAGGCCCCGTCTCCCGGGCCCCTGCACCTTCTCTCCCGCTGGCTGGGATCCTGGGAGGAACTCTCCCAGGCTGGAGGCAGAAGGTGGACCCAGTGGGCGGGTCTGGCCCCACCTTACTGTCCCACAGAGGCCCTGCACCCAGCTAGTCCAGAGACTGAGGGAAGCCAACCCGGCTGGTGGAGTTCTCACCCACAACCTTCCCTGAATGGGCCCCAGACCTGGGGTTGGGGTGGGCAGGGCACAGGGTGGGGGCTCCAAAGAGGCATCTCCCCAGTGGGCAGCCAACTGCTCAGCCTGCTCTGCCCCACAGGTGACATTCCACTGCAGGGATGGGGCAAAGCTATGCTGGGCAGGGACAGCCTTAAGGCCCCTGCCCCTACAAGGACGGTCAACATGGTGCTCCCGTCAAATGCCCCTGTAGGGCGGTTAGCCAACTCCAGGAGCTCCTGGGTGGGGCTGGCCAGAAGGAAGAGGCTGGAGAGGCAGCGCTGCCTAGCCTCTCCTGAGAGGGGGACTTGGTCCAGAAGGGACAGAAAAATGGATGCTTCAGTACTAGGCTTTTTTTTTTTTTTTTTTTTTTGGTGAGGAAGATCAGCCCTGAGCTAACATCCATGCTAATCCTCCTCTCTTTTTGCTGAGGAAGACTGGCTCTGAGCCAACATCTATTGCCAATCCTCCTCCTTTTTTTCCCCAAAGCCCCAGTAGATAGCTGTATGTCATAGCTGCACATCCTTCTGGTTGCTGTGTGTGGGATGTGGCCTCAGCATGGCCAGAGAAGTGGTGCGTCAGTGTGCGCCCGGGATCCGAACCCGGGCCGCCAGTAGTGGAGCATGCGCACTTAACCGCTAAGCCACTGGGCCTGGGCCGGCCCAGTGCTAGGCTTTCTGATGTCATGCCCAGAGCTTTCTTCCAGGCCAGGGCCTTGGGGGGGGGCTTTCTTCCAGGCCAGAGCTGTCCCTGGCTGGGCTTCATAGAGGCGCCCCTCTCACAAGCCCAGACGTGCTCCTCCCTCAGACACCTCTGAGCCTGACTGGGGCCAGAGCTGCAGTTCGAGGTGGCGACACAGCAGCCAGAGACACAGGAACTCACGTCCAGCCCTCCCACGCAGGGCAGTTGCTGGGCTGCACCAGGCCCAGGGAACTCTGCGGGTGGGCAGTTGCCGAGAAACCACCATGCAATAGACACTTGAGAGGCCTTAGTGTCCTGGGCCCAAATGGGCGGTGTGAACAAGGGACTCTCACACACATGGGGAGGGAACACTGCCTCCCTCCCCCGGGGGCCCTCAGCAGCCAGACAGCTCTCCTTCCTGAGAGCTCACCTCAGTCAACACACACACAGCCAGACGAGGTCGTTACTTCATTTTTACTACTTCGCATTTGCAGCAAACAAATCAAGGTGCAAACAGGGTTTATTTCACATTAATATATTAACTGGCTTCTTTTTTTGGTCAAATAAATAGGGAATTCTCTTTAAATAACCATCTCCTCATTTCACGGCCAGTCCAGGAGCAAATGAGAACAAATTTTAGTGCATCCAGGGGACATATCGCCAACCAGGCATGAAGCTTAAAGGAAGGGGGCAGGCCAAGGGGCTGGCGAGAGGTCGTGGTCAGCACACAACCCCAGGCCAGGCCCCAGGAGTCAGGGGCCCTGTCCCCAGCCCCCAAATGGCATGATGGGATGGACATGCATTCTCCAGTTCCAGTCCGAGAAGCCCCTTCTAGAGGGATGAGAAGACAAAGGGAACCAAATTCCAGAAACACGAGCAGGGAAACAGGGGGCTCCCTCCCCCAGCTGCAGTGGCTTGGCGTTCATGCCACCTACCCCCTGGCAGCTCACGATAAAGCTCCCCAAGTCACACAGTGGTGGCCAGAAAATGAGCAAGGACAGGACAGGGAAGGGAAGGCGTGTGTGACTGGGCTGGAGGCTGGCTAGGAATGGAATGTGAGCTGACAGTCTGCTGGGAAGGTGGCTTCCTGGGCCAGGCACAGACCAGAGTGGAGGGAATGTGAGGAGGGCCTGGCGGGGGCCCTCGGGAAGACACGCGGCTGGTCTGCTGGAGCTCGGGAGGCTGAGTATCAAGTGGCTACCAAAACGAGGGGCTGGACTGCAGTGGAGGAGGTGGCCAGAGAGTCCCTCTGTGGGTAGAAGCTGCTAGAGCAAGCCAAGAAGGAGGCGGATGCCCCGCGTGCCCGAGGAGAGCCCAGTGATGGTGGAGGGAAGGGCGCTGAGCAGTGCCTGGGCTCTGGGCTGGGTGGGAAGCTGCGAGGCAATGCTCCCAAGTCAAGGGGCTCCTCCTTGCCTCAACGCTAGTTCCTGCTAAGTGTTTTATAGTCAGACCTGGAAGAAGAACACGGCCCTCACATCAGCCCCTCAACGCCGGACTAGGCCCCAAGGGGAGGGGAAGGAAAGAGCGATGAGAGGCGGGAGGCAGGGGGCATGAGGAGTCTACTGAGTCTTCTTATCTTCTGGGGGGTAGTAGGGAGGTGGCGGAGGCTGGTTCTAAGGAAGGAAGAAAGATCACATTAGAAGGTTCAAAACAAGAGGAGTTCTCCCTCGCCCCTAAATCCCAGCACGCTGTGGCTGTGGGGGTTCCTCTGGCACCGTGGCCACCCCGCTCACCACCCCTGCTCACCGTGGGCATGTAGACGTTGTGGGGGTTGCCCGGGTTGTAATAGGCGCTGGCAGCTGCTTCTGCGGCCTTGGCTTCAGCTGTGAGAGCAAACACACTCGGGATAAGCCCTCGCGACAAGCCCTCCCCTCCTCTTCCAGCTGCCCCTGGAGCTCCTCTCAGCCCAGTGACCCCAGCCCCCCAGTGCTTGGGGTGGCTGGGGCTGAGGATCCAGTTCCATCAGTAAAACTGCGGTTAAAATTTCCTGAGCACTTACCATGTGTTACACTGTCCTTTCCAGTCCCTTTACCCCTCTCCTCATCTGATCCTCACCACTTCACCAGGTGGTACTGCTGCTACCTCTTTGTGGATGAAAAGACCGAGGCACCGAGGGAGACCTTCCCCACCCCAGGGCACACAGCTAGCTAAAGGACAGAGTGGGGCTGGAATCTAGCTCATCACCACCAGGCCACCACACTGCTGGTCCTCTGGGATAGTCCCTAGCCCAAAGGTCATTCATCATTTGGGGTTTCCGTGCAACCATGGGGAGGAGAGGGCTGGTCCCCCAGGACTGCAAGCAGCCCAGAGGCCTCACCTGCAGGAGTGGAGGGGACACCAGGGCCGCAGACTGGAGGTTCCATGGGCCCAGGGTAGGGCGGTGGCGGGGGCTGTACGTATCCCATGGCCCCGTCCATCATGGGAGGTCCTGGATAGAACTCTGCTCGGCAAGAGAGTGACAGGGACCCAGTGAGCAGCCCAGCCCCGGCTCCCTCAGCTGGCACCCTCCGACGCCTCTCCACCTTCTCCGTTAGTCCTGAAGCAAGTCAAAAAACAAGTCTCCCCTCTATAACCCCCTGGCCTGGATGGGGATAGTTAGTGGGTGGGTGGTTGGGGTAAGGGGTGGACAGCAAAGGACACACTCACCAGGTGGGGGCGGTGGATAGGGGTAGCCAGGAGGGCAGGGGTACATTCCATTGGCGACTGGCGGGGGAAAGACATAAGCCCCGCTGGGCATGTAAGAGTACCCATAGGCTCCACTGGGGGCTTCACCTCGAGAGGCTATAAGTACAAGGGGAGAGAGAAATGAGTGTCGCCTGCCTGCAGGGCTGGGGAGAGGGTGGCCCCACTGTCTGCTGAGGAGAGCTGCAGGGTCCCAGAAATGTGCACAGCAGACATGCCTTACCCCACTCCATTCCACTCCCCACCCATGCTTGAGTCAGCCTCTGTCAGGGACGAGGAGAGGGGTCCAGATGGGAAGAGAGGTCAGGAGGGGGAGACCAAGGAGGGGGTGGAGGGAGGGAAGGAGGGAGGCTCAGGGATGGGGTAAAGAATGGAGCCGGGTGAGGTGGCGGACGAGGTGAGGATGTCTGCCGAACACAGCCCTTGGTGATTTAAAATGGCTGTCTGATGGTGGCTTCATGGCTGAGTTTTTTGTTTTTATGAGTCCACAGTAAAATGTCCTTGAGTCCAAACAGCTTTGTCAAAATGTTCTATACCTGCTCCAGGCAGGGGAAACCCAGCCTTTCAGGTACAAGACAGAGTCAATGCTAACTACAAGCTTCCTTCCTCACTCCCAGCCCCGGTCAGCCCAGGGCCCAGAGACTCATCTCTTGAGTGCTTAAAAAACAAACAAAGGGCCAGCCCTGTGGCTGAGCGGTTAAATGCGTGCGCTCTGCTGCTGGCAGCCTGGGTTCGGATCCTGGGCGTGCACCGACGCACCGCTTCTCCGGCCATGCTGAGGCCGCATCCCACGTACAGCAACTAGAAGGATGTGCAGCTATGACATATAACTATCTACTGGGGCTTTGGGGGAAAAAATAAATAAATAAGTAAATAAAATTAAAAACAAACAAAAAAGCAAACAAATTCAAACAAACAAACAAAAACACCACACAGATTCAATGTGCCCCTGGTGCCTAATTTTTAGAGACTTGATACCTTGAGATGCCACCTGTAGCATCCTTTGTCCAAACTCGATGGCGCCCCCGGCCATAAAGGTCAACTTGTAAGATGTAGAGCCTTCCCAGCCACCTGAGAAGGGAACAGGGCATCCACAGTTCAGGAAAAGAACAAGAGTCACAAGTGAAGACACAGCTGAGACGGCAATGTGTTCTCTCCGAGCCCCCACTGGAAGGCTCCCATCCGCTGCCTTGGAGGCCTGTGGGAGAAGGGCTGGCCCTGCAGCTCCTGTCTCTTTGCCCGGGCTGCTTCTGGCCTGCTGCCCACACAGCACATGCCAGCGCTGCAGACTGGCCTGCCTCCTGCCCGGGCCGGCTTCACCCTTCAGAACAGGGGGCTTTTCCTTCTTGGAACAAAGTTGTCCTCTCATCCCCAGCCCTGTGAGTACAGCTGCACTAGGGCCTCCCACTCCCAATAAGGCAGCTTCCCAGGAGCAGGCACACTCAGCAACAACTGACGTTCAGGTTAAGAGCAGACCTCTCATCGTGAGGGGGCCTAAGGGGAACCGCTAGCTCCTCGACAGCAAGGTTGGGCCTGGCTGGGTGTGAGGGGGAAGGTGAGTTCGACACAGAGGTCCCTGGTGTCTGTGAAAGAGCCTGCCACCAAGCAGGGCCCCTCCAGGAGTCCAGAGGGGCAGCTGGCTCTTTTTGGCTCTAGGGAAAAGGCCCTTTCCAAGAACCTGATACAGGTGCTGCCCACATCTAAAATTTGAACACACTCCCCAGGTCAGAATAAGCATTTTTACTTAGTTTACAGTCATTTTGCTGATTTCGCTCTCTGAAAAGTGATCTGAGCTGCCATCTTTAGTGCCAGCATTTCCCAGCTCTTGGCAACTAAAACTCCACCCCTGCTGAACAGGTGGCAGCCCTCTGGTCTTGGAAGCTAATCCAGAGCCAGGAAGAGGCCACGGCTAGGATAATAAGGGTCCAAAGAGGACATCTTCAAGGCAAAGTCAGAGGCGCCCCAGAGCAGCTCTCTGGAAGCCGCTTTCGTGTCCCTGAGCCCCTGTCACCCACCTCCTGCTTCAGCCTTCACTGTTCCCTTGATGTAGTTTGCACCAAACACAGGCTGCTTAATCTCACAGTCTTTCATCAGATAAAAAGGCATCATGAAGGACTGCATGGCATCCTTCCCCTTGGACAGAAAGATGACCTGCAGGGAGGAAGGACAAGGGCCATCACCACACAAACCACAGCCCGCTTGGCCATCACTTCCTATGTGTGATGCCTGCTCTCAGCGCAGGGGTGGGCGGCCAAGCCAGGGTCCAGCAGCCCCAGAGCTCTCTCTGCACCAGACACTCTCAGAGAGGGTTTTTTAAAGTAAAAAGCCTTACATGCAGCCTGGCTGGAGAGGCCAGATGTGTATTCACAAGAAAAACGTGTTGCTCATAGACAGTGTATGTGAGAAGGACTGACTGCTCTGTCATTTAAGTGGTAGTGAGGAGGTGGTGGATATGGTGTGTAAGTGAAGGGGCCTGCAAAGATAGGGCAGAGGCAGGGAAGGACTCCTGAAGGGGGAGGTCTAGCCTGAGCTTCACAGAACTGAGAATGACAGAGTGCCAGGGGTGTGAGAATCCGAGAGAACGGGCTGTTGTAACTGTCCTGCAGACTCACTGCCCAAACAACAAGAGTCTCCCATCCTGCTCTTGGAGACCCTTCTGTTTTAAACCCATGACTTCAATCTGCGACTGAAGATGCCGACCTGAACCACCAGAGAGAGAGTTTTCAGACTCCCCTGTCTCCGCTAAGTCCTAGTGATGAAAGCTGGAAGATGTGCTCCTCTCTTCCAACCATCTTTAAGCCTAACTCTTAGGTAGCTATAGGCAGCAACCCTTTTCCAAGAATATCCATTTGTATTTCTCTGGAAGTCTGTCAGAGTCTGCCTGGGTAACTCTCAGGCAAGGTCCATTCTGCAGTTTCTCTCTGCACTTCCCCCTCTGCAGGGTTTTGCTGGGCTCTCTGCCCAGTCCAGAGGCTGTGGCCATGCTACTGTATCCTGTTTACCACATCTATCACTCTGGATGTGTATAAAGGCCTCATGGGCTACTCCTACAGATATCAAAACAATAATAGTCTCTCCCCTCCAGGCCTAGGTCAGCCCAGCAGCTGCATCCAACTAAATATTTTGCAGCACTAGCTTTGGAATGTGCATGGATTCCCCGCCCAGAGGTCAGTTCAGCTACACAAAGAGCCCAGTGGTTCCAGAACCTAGGAGCATGTGACAGAGAAACACGCAGAGTGAGGAACTAACATTCACCAGGGTCTGGAGGCCAATGGACTCACGAGGCTGAGCCTGACCTAAGACTCACAGCAACCTCCAGGAGCCACGAGCCTCCAAACAAAGCATCACGCTGTACAACTCACCCTGTAAGGGGTAAGGTAGACGGTGCCTTTCTTGGTCCCTCTGAAGGCCTCTGGCACAGTCTTCATGTCATTGAACGTAAGTTCTACATGATCATAGGACATTAGGATGCTGTGATGAGAAAAGAGGAAAGGCCCTGATGAAACAGCGTGGAGTCATAATCTGTTACCACCCAGTGGCTGGACCCTCCTGGTAAGCAGCTGCCCATTAGCATGTTAGTTAGTTGCCTGACATGTCATCTCTTATAACTGTTTCAACATTGCTGCAAGGAAACTATTAATATAGCCATGGAAGAGATGAGTAAGTTGGGGTTCTACAGAATTCCCCCAAACCCCACTCATACAGCACCCAAGTGACCAGCGCAGTAGAGCTTCGGGCTCTGGAGACGCCATAATCCCTCAAATCAGGTTAGATTATCCAGGTTAACGCTTCCATTTTCTTCTAAGTCTTTATGATCGGTGTTCTGTTTTTGTTGGTTTGTTTCTTTAAGCCTGATATATAAACATTTTAAGACATGACTCTACATATTACACAAGGGTTTACTTTGGGGTTTCTTTAAACCCGGGTCTGCAGTGATGTCAGTTCATGAAGCCCTGGAGAAGATTGTGTAAGTGCATTTCTCCAGAAGAATCCACATTTTCATCACTCTCACAGGGGTTCATGACTTGAAGAGTAAGGTTCTTACTCTTTTACACATTTTGCACATCAAATTTTAAATGCTGAATGTAAATTTCAATTACTGTTTACACAATTTTTTCAGAAAGGAGGCTGAGGCATTTCCAAAACAAGGCACTTTACTATTCAGCAGCACTGAGCCCTAAGACAGGTAGGAGGCCCAGCAGAATAGATGCATTCTTGTTCCAGAAAAATCCCACTGAAAGAGAAAGTAAAACAGTCCCAGGAGATGTTACCAAATGGCATCAAAAGGGTTTGTCGGGGCCCAGGACTGGTTCGCACAAAGAGAAGTTACAAATCAGGAGCAATGTGAGGTGTCTCTGATTATAAGATAACAAGGTCCAAGTTTACACAGTTCCACCTGTCTTCTTCCTCCTCCCAAATATCACAACTTTCTTCACTGGGGAGGGGTAAGTGAAAAGAGGAAGGGTACCAGAAAAGAGAAGGACAGCTCAGAGAAAAAAGGTCATTACCAGGAACAGGCTGGTCTGGCAGACCCTCAGCAGGTAAGATGGAGGGCAAGTCAGCTTTCTGAGGTCAGGGGCACCCTAGGCATTCTCCTCTGACTCATCAAGCACTCCCAGGTGACAGGCCCCAGGCTGGGTGCTGGCCTTAGCCAGCTACAAGGCTCTGATCTTACCAGTCTCCTCTGGTGACTCAGGTTCCTGCTAAGCTCCTTCTGCCTTCAAGAGACACCTCAGGGTCAGCATAGCTCAACCAGGGCCGGCTGGTCTGATTCTCAATGCCCCAAGAACAAGAGGAAAGAGGAGCCATCCAAGGAGCCCAAAGGTGGGAGGAGAGACAGAACTGACTGGTGGGTGGGGAGACAGAACCTTGAAGTTGGGTGACCTCTGCTTTGGGGAGTGACCCAAACCAACAAGCATTCAAGTGAAAGAGGCAAGGGACCAACCTGTACAAGGACCGACACCGTGCCAGGAACTGTGTTAGACATCTGACAAACGTTATCGATTTAATTTCGCCTTTGGGCCTCAGTTTCTCATCTGGAAACTGAGCAGTTCTGGAATATACCAGAAGGCTATTTACTGGTAGTTAAGCCTACTGACTTTGAAGTCAAGGCTCCTTTCCTGGAATCTCCTCTCTGTTACTTACAGCTCTGTGATTTCAGGCAAGTTATTAACCTCTCTGTGCCTCAGTTTCCCTAAATATAAAATGTGTACAATAGTACCCGCCGCACAGGATCTACGTATTAAATAAGGTAGAAGAAATGCAGAAACGTAGTAACGTAATAACGTAGTATACGCCCAACAAATGGGAATTATTTCTGCCTGAGGTTCTTCTCATCTGTTAAAAGTCACCGACTCTGGGAAACGGGCCCAAGAACGATCCCTAGGCCCCACCTGTCTTCCCAAACGCCGTCCCCGTCCAGCCGCCCCACCCCATCCGATCCCAGCCCACAGCGGAACGCGACCTCCCGGCCCCTCCCCCACGACCCCCACCTTCCTCTAGCCCCGCCCTCGGCCTTCACTCCCGCCCCCCACAGCTCCCCATCAGTTTTCTGTCCCCCTCAGAGTTATTCGTCGACGCCCACCCCGTCGACGCCCACCCCGGTCCCCCAGGATCCTTCCGCAGTGTTTTCACCTCTCAGTGTTGTTGACGATCACTCCGCCGCCCTCCGAGTGATTCTTGTTGAGCGCCATAGTCTCGGAGAGGGGCCCCGAGACTCGCAACGCAGTGAGCTTGCGCCCCTCTTCGGCCCGCCCCTAGTGGCGTCGGTCGTATTAGAGTCAGCCAATCACAGCTCTCGCACGGAAGCTGGCTCAACCACGTGATCCCCGGCGTCACGTGGTAACACAGTAGTTAACTCCCTCTCCCCCTCTCCCCCACTTTCGCTTGCGTCACTAACAAGTTGAAGACTACAGTTGTTCAACCTCGGCCTACGCGCTCTCCACCCCCAACCCGGTCCTTAGCGGGACCAGAATAAAGTTGGTACGACGCAGGAGAATTAACCGTAAAGGCCCTGGACGCAAAAGCTCGTACCCGCAGAATGGGGACTGTAACCTAAACCTGGTGTGTGGAGTTACTTACTGGGATACCATTCACTCAGTAACGTTTATGGAGCACTTACTATGTGACTTGGCCTCCAACTTGTATGGTCACTGAGCCATATAGATGAGTGCAAGATTCAGTCTGTTCTAGGATGTGGTGGGCTGGTCGACTGGCAGAGAAGAGTCAGGAAGAACTGTCATCTCTTTCATGAAATCAAACCCGGACCCTCCGAGGTGGGCGGGGAGAATCTCCGTGTGTGTGTGGGGGGGGGCCCTGGGCCTGGGCCTGGGCCTGGGCCTGGCGCCGGGACCTGAATCCTCTGCCAAATTTATTGTCGGGTCTGCCGCCTGCACCACAGCTGACCTCATGGTGGCGGTGTTCCCTCTAGAATGCTCTGGCTTTGTCTTCCAGCCCGCCTACAAGGTTTGCAGCGTCCCCGCTTGAAGATTTAAACAAGATTCGGAGTAACTGATTGGAACTGGGTACAGTGCGAGACCGGCAGCTTACAAAACGGGTGACTCATTTCAGCTTGTGACCCAGCACTGGGCGGCCTCCACTCTGTTGTAGTTATGTAAACTCCCCCCACCTCCGAGGGGGATCTTTAAGGGGAAATATGGGGGGGGGGTCTCACTCCCCACGTGGCGGTGCTGCTGCACCATTAAACTTAAGGGCAAAGAGTTTGATTTTAAGCAGACAGCTGATTTCCTGACACGTGAGGGCCAACTTCAGAAATCCACCTGCTTGATTTACCTTTTGAGTGAGATTCCTAGATGAAGGATCAAAAACTGGGAAAAAATAATGAAACAAGTAATGGCCTTATGTGAGGTTTTATGCAAAACCAAGTTGGACCTTACAGGACAAGTGCAGTGAAGTAGTGCATAATGAACTCTGCCCCAGATGGTTAGGTTAATTTTCACACATGCAATCTATGCAGCCATTGAAAGAAATGAAGGGGCCGGCCCTGTGGCTTAGCGGTTAAGTGCTCTAGCTCTGCTACTTTTGGCCCCGGCTCAGATCCCCGCACGCACTGATGCACCCTGTGTCCTGCCATGCTGAGGCGGCACCCCACATACAGCAACTAGAAGGGTGTGCAACTATGACATACAACTATCTACTGGGACTTTGGGGAGGAAAAGGTGGGGGGTGGAAGGAGGAGGATTGGCAATAGATGTTAGCTCAGGGCCTGTCTTCCTCAGCAAAAAGAGGATTGGCATGGATGTTAGCTCAGGGCTGGTCTTCCTTACAAAAAAAAAAAAAAAAAAAATGAAGTGACATTCTGTGTGCTGACGTGGAAAGATTGCCAAGGTTTGTTAAGTACACAATGGTGTATAAATATACTTGTATAAAAAATAGGATCTAGATATAGATAAAATTTCTGAAAAGATTCACCACACACTGTTTTTGGCATTATCCCATTGAGGCATGGGTCTGGGAATTGGGGTTGGCTGGTGACTCAGTGTGCAAATATTATTAATAAATTTCAAAAAGAAAGGGAAAATCCACCCAGTAATGGGTATATAAGAATGGCTGCTTTAAGGACCATAGAAGGGAAGGTGGGGCAATAGTCCAGCCCCACCCCAACCCCTTTGTGGAACTGGGTTGGTGGCAGAAGCAGATGCAGGTTTTGTGGGGTCTGTATCTTAGACAATTTTGGAGGCCCTGTTTAAGAGCTAGAGTACACAATCATGAATACACAGTGCTGTGGCCACAGTGAGGCGTCCTGACAGGAGGGCAAATGTGATGAAAAGGAAGTTAGAGTGGATGGGCCGGCCCTGTGGCTTAGCAGTTAAATGCTCGCACTCCGCTACTGGCGCCCCGGGTTCGAACCCCGGGCACGCACTGACGCACAGCTTCTCCAGCCATGCTGAGGCTGCGTCCCACATACAGCAACTAGAAGGATGTGCAACTATGACATACAACTGTCTACTGGGGCTTTGAGGAAAAAGAAAAAAAGGAGGAGGATTGGCAATAGATGTTAGCTCAGAGCTGGTCTTCCTCAGCAAAAAGAGGAGGATTAGCATGGATGTTAGCTCAGGGCTGATCTTCCTCATAAAAAAATAAATAAATAAATTTTTTAAGAAAAGGAAGTCAGAGTGGAAAGAGATAGCAGGCTTAACAGATTCTGGCTTAAATGTCCAACTTTTGCAAATTTTATAGAAACGTATGACCATGTGAACACATTGTTAGGGCCGCTCCCAGTGGTGGAGGGGGTGGTTGTTTCTAGTACCCACCCTGAGAGGCTCAAGGGCAGTTCAATGCTGAACCAAGGCGTCAGCAAAAGACCAAGGTCTCTGAACTTGGACCTCTTCTGCCTTCTGGTCCACCTAGCTCTGCCTGTTTCCAGAAATAATCACTTTTCACTGAGCTGTAATTGCTCCTGTTTTCCAGACCAGAGCTTCTTGAACCATGTGCCAAGCAAGATTATGCCTGAGGTATTGCTCCCATCACACCAGGACAGCTAGGTGGGGTTCAGGGTGACTGGGCCCCTGAACTAGTCACCTCTTGATCCCCAAAAAGCTCCATCTGTTTGCCCCAGTGAGTGGAACAGACATCATTTGTGCTGAACACATAATTATTTTCTGTATGTTCCACAACATTAACAAGATTAGGGAGCATTCAAAGGATACTATCAAGAAAGCAAAATGAGGGCCAGCCCAGTGGCGCAGCGGTTAAGTGCACACGCTCCGCTGCCACGGCCCTGGGTTCGGATCCTGTGCGCTCACCAATGCACTGCTTGTCAAGCCATGCTGTGGCGGAGTCCCATGTAAAGTAGAGGAAGATGGGCACGGATGTTAGCCCAGGGCCAGTCTTCCTCAGCAAAATGAGAAGGATTGGCAGATGTTAGCTCAAGGCTGATCTTCCTCTCTCACACACACACACACACACACACACACACACACAAACCAAAATGATAACCCACAGAATGGGAGAAAATATATGCAAATCATATATTTGATAAGGGACTTCTATTGGGAATATATAAAGAACTCTTATGACCCGCTAATAAAAAGACAACCCAATTAGAAAACTGGCAAAAGATTTGAATAGACATTTCTCCGAAGAAGATATACAAATGGCTAATAAGCACATGAAAAGAAGCTCAACATCATTAGTCATTAGGAAGATGCAAATCAAAACCACAATGAGATTTCACTTCACAGTCACTGGGATGGCTATAATCAAAAAGTCAGGGGGCCGGCCCAGTGGTGCAAGCGGTTAAGTGCGCACACTCCGCTGCTGCGGCCAGGGGTTCGCTGGTTCAGATCCCGAGCGCGCACCGAGATACCACTTGTCAAGCCATGCTGTGGCGGCATCCCGTATAAAGTGGAGGAAGATGGGCATGGATGTTAGCTCAGGGCCAGTCTTCCTCAGCAAAAAGAGGAGGATTGGCAGATGTTAGCTCAGGGCCGATCTTCCTCACACTCACAAAATAAAGTCAGATAATAACAAGTATTAGTAAGGAAATGGAAAATTGGAACCCTCATACACTGCTGCTATGTAAAATGATACAGCCACTTTGGAAAATGGTCTGGCAGTTTCTCAAAAAGTTAAACATAGATTTACCATATGATCCAGCAATTTCACTCTTAGGCATATACCTAAAAGAAATGAAAACGTATGTATACACATAAACTGGTATATGAATACTTATAGCAGCATTATTATAATAGCCAAAAGGTGGAAACAATCCAAATATTCATCAAATGATAAATGGATTAAAAAAATGTGGTATATCCATACAATGGAATATCAGCCATAGAAAGGAATGAAGTGCTGATACATGCTACAACACTGATAACCAGTATGAAATATCTTATGATGCCAGAAAGTAAGAAAATGCTCAATAAATAATGAGGCCGTATGATCCAGCAATCCCACTTCTTGGTATATAGCCAAAAGAATTGAAAGAAGGATCTCGAAGAAATATTTGCACACTCATGTTCATAGCAGCATTATTCATAATAGCCAAAATGTAGAAGCAACCCAAATGTCCATTGACAGATGAATGGATAAACAAAATGTGACATATGCATACAAAGGAATACATGCAGCCTTAAAAATGAAAGAAATCCTGTCACAGGCTACAACCTGGATGATCCTGGAGGACATTATGCTAAGTGAATTAAGCCAGTTGCAAAAGGACAAATGTTATATGATTCCACTTAAATGAAGTATCTAAAGTAGTCAAACTGATAGAAATAGAAAGTAGAGGGCCAGCCCCGTGGCTTAGTGGTTAAGTGTGTGCGCTCCGCTACTGGCGGCCCGGGTTCGGATCCCGGGCGTGCACCGACGCACCGCTTCTCTGGCCATGCTGAGGCCGCGTCCCACATACAGCAACTAGAAGGATGTGCAACTATGACGTGCAACTATCTACTGGGGGGCTTTAGGGGACAAAAAGGAGGAAGATTAGGCAATGGATGTTAGTTCAGAGCCGGTCTTCCTCAGCAAAAAAAAAAAAGAGGAGGATTAGCACGGATGTTAGCTCAGGGCTGATCTTCCTCACAAAAAAAAAAAAAAAGAAAGTAGAATGGTGGGTACCAGAGGCTTAGGGGAGGGGGAAGGGGGGAGTTGTTGTTTACTGGGACTACAGTTTCAGTTCAGTAAGATGAAAAAGTTCTGGAGCTCTGTTTCACAACAATGTAAATATACTTAACACTATTGAATTGTACATTTAAAAATAGTTAAGATGATAAATTTTATGATATATGTCTTCTACCACAATAAAAAATAATTTGTTATAAAAAGTGACCATTTACTAGACCTCAAAGCGAGATTCAAAAACTTCCAAAGGATCAATATTGCACAGATCTTGTTCTCTGTCCACCTTGCAATTAAATTAGAAATAAATAAACTACAACATCAGTAAACCCATATGTTTAGAAACTGTTTTAAGCTGTCAAATCATTTATCCATCAAAAAGAAAAATACAAGTCAAAAGAAAAAAACGATTGGGAAGCAGTTTATCAGATGGTAGCTTTCCTTTTTTTTTTTTGCCTTGACCCACAGTACGAAATACATTTTATATCAAGACCGAATACACACAGAAGTATATTTATAAGTGAAACTGAAAGAGTAAAAACTTCTTTGGGACTGAAAGAGTAAAAATCAGCTCAGACTAAAATAGAAAAAGCCCTGCAGTTAATCAGGCTGGGAGGAGAGACACAGATAAAGCCTGCAGCAAGCTAGGCTAGCAGGGAGCCTGGTTTATCCCGAGCTCAAGCCGCAGTTGGAAGATGGCATGACCACCTCGTCTCTCAGCAACTGCTGCTGTCTTACCAATCTTACCCCTAGACAGGCTTTGCAATGCCCAACTATTAGTGGGCGCGTCCCAATACTAAACTGCTCACCTCGTGACAGCACCAATGCCTCATTAAACCCCACTGCTTCTAATGCCTGCTCACAAACAGCAACCACTCCAGAACTGATCCCGCTCCCTGTTGTAGACCCTCCTCAGAATCCTTTGGAACCCGAACATGACAAAATCTGCTTGCCTCCTTCCTCTGGTGGAGGGACGGGCATCCTGCAGGAACCCTGGAGTCTGTGCCTCCTGTTGCCCGGCTCATGAGGCTTTACCAAAACAACTTCCTGAGACAATGCCTACCCGCACCATGTGCTGCTGAAGCACACTTTTCTGCCGCGTTAGTGATGAGCGCGTGGAAAAGTCTTATTGCAATCTTGCATGCAAAGGAAAGGGCCCCTGGTGGGCCAATTCAGAGGTTCCCTCTTGGAAGGGATATTTTACAAGAAAAGGGAACTGTCAGAGAGCCACTGTTCTGCCAGAGGTCACCGGGCTCCTGACTGAAGACAGCTGGGTGGATGGGTAACTAATTTCCGAGAACAAATTTTAATGCAATTAAAGTTTATCCAAGAATTGCTTAAGCATTTTATCATGAATGCTATTTTTTTCCCCAGAAGGAGACTGAATTATGTCAGCTGAAGAAAAACAAGATTTGTCCCAGGTTTGGGACAATGTTTATTTTATATTGTGATATACGCTGAGATTTTCTATTATATTTTGTCATTTAAAAATTGCTAATTGTTATGCATTAAATTGATTTTGCAATCCTCAGCTTGAAAATCCCCATTCCAGAAGAAAGGATGGGGGTGAGGGTAGGGGTGGAGAGATGGGAGGAGGAGAGGAGGAGAATGCTGGAATCGAGGAGAATATTGCCATCCCCATCAGAGACTGGGACCTGCATTGTCCATCCTGGAGCTGAAACTGCCCCATATTTATGGTTCCCAAATCAGTATGCTCAAGAGTTGTATCAGTGTGATTTAGGTAATTCTCAACCTCCTGAGGTGGCAGGATCGTTTTTTAATTTTAATTTTTATTTATTTTATTTATTTATTTTTTTGAGGAAGATCAGCCCTGAGCTAACATCTGATGCCAATACTTCTCTCTTTTTTGTTTTTTCCGGGGGGAAGGAAGATGGGCCCTGAGCTAACATCCGTGCCCATCTTCCTGTACTTTATATGGGACGCCGCCACAGCATGGCTTGACAAGCAGTGCGTCGGTGCGCACCCGGGATCCAAACCTGCAAACCCTGGGCCGCCCTAGTGGAGTGCGCGCACTTAACCGCTGCACCACCAGGCCGGTCCCAGGATAGTTTTTATAGATAATAAATTTTTGCTTCTCTCTTCATGTGGTAGGAGGCTCCAAAGACTCAGAGCATTTTTCCATCTCTGAACAAAGAAGGTAGGCAAGACTTCTTGCTATCAGTGTGGCTTGTGGGCTCTCTGTCAGTTGTTGTTCTCAGCTCTGGCTGAACACAGAAGTTACCAGGTGATTTGAAGGTACAAAGGCCCAGGCTTTTGTTTGGAGTCAAGGCCTATTGTGTGTGGCTGGGGCTGTAGGAGCTGGAGGGGGCAAAACGGCTGGACCTAGAGAGGGAAGGGCTGCTTTCCAGAGCCCAGGGACAGGAGCAGAGTTTGGGGAATTCTCCAGTGGTAGCACCCCTACCCTGCTCCCACACGGCAATCCCAAGAGGTGGGGTGTGGTCACTAGGGGGCCTGAACACCAGGAACTGTGGTTTTGGGGTTGTGTGAAAGGGTGCAGTCAGGAGACAGAAACCACACCAGCTATCTGAACAAAGAGAATTTACTAGCAAGACTTAACATAGGTATAAAGCTGGGCACGTCACTTTAAAGTTAGGGAGCTAGAGAACTAAAAAAGGTGAAACAAAGAATTGTAAGTTGTCCCAGAGGTGCAGGAAGCAGCCAGGGCTGGGGGGCCAAAGGGCGAATAATTAAGGAATGATTAAAACAGAGAAGCCTGAAGGAAGAGGCTTTGGGAACTAAAACGCAACCTTCTGAGGAGGGGCCATGCCCGCTGGGTTGGTGTCTCTGAAGGGGGCTCGAGGCAGCTGGTTCTGCAAGGATTGGAAAAACTACAAAGTGCATTTAGCTGAGGAGCTGCAGCTGCCCAGGTGAAGAAGCCTTCCTGTGATGATTGTGGAGCAGGGAGCAGCAGGGAAGTGGCCAGCCCCTTCTCCTCCAGCCCTGCAGGCCCTCCAGCACCCCTTGTTGGCAGACCCGGGCAGGGAGCAGCAGTCAGAGGAGAAATGTGGCTGGCAGAATCCCAGCCCCGGCATCACAGAGCCAATTTTAGAGGGTAGGTGTTTGGGTTGAATTGTGTCCCCCCAATTCATATGTTGAAATCTCTTGACCCCTAGTACCTCAGAATGTGACCTTATTTGGAAGTAGGGTTTGCATACATAATTAGTTAAGACGAGGTAATTAGGGTGGGCCCTAATCCAGTATGACTGGTGTCCTTATAAAAAGGGGAAATTTGGACACAGTTATGCACACAGGGAGAATGCCATGTGATGACAAAGGCAGAGATCCACAAGCCAAAGATTGCCAAATATTGTCAGCAAACCACCAGAAGGTAGGGGAGAGGCCTGGAACAGGTTCTCCCTCACAGCCTCAGAAGGGACCAACCCCGCCAACACCTTGATTTCAAACTTCTGGCTTCCAGAACTGTGAGAGAATAAATTTCTGTTGTTTAAGCCACCTAGTTAGTGGTACTTTGTTAATGACAGCCCTAGCAGACTACCACAGTGGGTTTGGAGCAGAAATACAATAGTTTGGTGCAAACCCCAAAACTTGCTTGGCCAGGGGAAAGGAGGCTCATCATGTAATGACCACTTGGTGTCAGACAATGGGCATCTCAGAGGCTGCCCCAGGGGACAGAAGATTCCTATCCCGTGAAGGAGCTCTCCTACTCCCTGGCACCACGTAAACCCCAGATTATCTTTCTACCGAGGGGAAGAGCCCCCCCCCCCGCCCCAAATGTGCCTGAGGTTGAATTTCTTACCCTCTTGGCCAAGGACAGCTCATAATCCAATTTTATTTGATTTAGGAAAAATACCAAAGTTGACATTTCTTGTATCTGAGTGTTATGGAACAAATTCATGCTTGATACACCACATTTTTTCACTCAGGCAGTTGTCTTCCTTCAAATAAGCCAGAGAGAGAGAGAGAAAACTCTTGATAACCCTCAACTTTCTGCCATTTGCTATTGGTTGGTTGAGATGCAAAGACGGAGTGGCAGATGCCATGTGAGGCATTGGTGATGTGGAAGTGAGCTATTTCGGGGTGCATCATTTTGGACGTGGGCATTACAGTAACACAAGTTCCTCGCTCCTCCATCAGGAGGCAGAGCCAGGGCACAGCTGGGGCTGTTTCTGGTTGCTATGGAGATGAGCCCCACCCCGTGGTTTCCAGTCAAGACCTCCCTGCTCTGTCAAGTTCCATTTCCCCAGGCACAGCTGCAAGGCCTGTTCTGAGCGATTCCTGCTGAAGGAGTGTTTACACAGACCTCCTGCTGTCCATTTCCATTTCAGTGCCTCCAAAACCCCGGAAAGCCATGAAGACGCAGGCGTCACCTCTGAAGGTGACCCCACCCCGGCACCAAGGAGCCACGCCTGGAGGGACCTGTCTGTAGGCGCCAGCTTAGGGAAGGAGGGACTGGGAGAGGCTCTTGTGGGTCCGGGCCTGTTCCTGCTATTTCTGGGTCCTGCTTTCCAGAGTTGGCAGGGGAGGGCTCCTCTCCATCTCCCTGGGAAGATGCAAGGTCCTTCTCATCGTCTTTCTTCCCTCCTTAAACCTATTTCTCAACTAAATTCCAGAGTGACTTTAAATTTTGAAAGCTGATTGTATTGTTTCCCCATGTGAAAGCTTTTTATGGCTTCCACTGCTCCTGGGAAAAGTCCAGAATCCTTACCAGGCTCTGCCCTGCCAGACCCGGCCTGTCTGCTTCATGCACTTGCTCCTCTTCCTATAGTCTGGTGCCCTGGAGGGCTCTGGCGCAGTCCCTGCCCACCCCCATCCTTCTCGTCTCGCTAACACCTCCTTGTCTTCCAGGCCTCAGCTGTCTCTTCAGGGAGGTCCTCCTGGAAATGCCCCTCCCTCAGCCCTAGTAGGGCCCCTTTTCATGGCCACTGTTTTTTTCTTTCTTTTTTTTCTGGTCTCCAGGAAATTTGTGTTTTGTTTTGTTTTGTTGTAGTGTAGGGGAGGCAAGACTTTTCCTCTATCTTAGGGTCTCTGGCTGGGCCTGAGAGTTAAGTTGACATAAGACAGATTAATAAGAGAAAAGCATACAAATTTTATTTTGACTTGTACATGGGAGCCTTCACAGGAAAATGAAGACCCAAAAACTTAGGCCTAAGTGCTTATATACTAGGTCGAACAAAGAGTAGTAATTGTGGAAAAGCAACTAAAATATATGAGCAAGCTAAAGGAACATGAGAGTTACTTTAGCAAGGCTGGTTTGCACAGACGTCTCTCAGCCTCAACATCCCATCTCTGGTGATAAGAATGTTCTTTTCCTCCTGGTATGGAGGGTGCATCTTTCACATGGAATTTTATCTCCTCTTGTCAGGAAGAAAAGGGGAGGTCAGAATGCCCTTCTTGCATCTGTTGTTTTTCAAGTCTTTTTAGCGCGAAAGAGTCAATACGCCAAACCAGTATATTTTGGGGAGGCATGTTCTGGACCTCCTTAGTGGTAAAATATACATAACATAAAATTTACCATTTTTACCGTTTTCAGTGTACAATTTGATGGCATTAAGTCCATTCATGTTGTTGTGCAGCCATCACCACCATCCATATCCAGAACTTTGTCATCATCCCAAACAGAAACTCTGTCCCCATTAAATACTAACTCGCCACTCCCCCCCCAGTTCCAGTCTCGGGTAACCTCTTTTCTACTTTCTGTCTCTATTAATTTGCCTATTCTAGGAACCTTATATAAGTAGAATCATACAAGATTTGTCCTTTTGCATTTGGTTTATTTCACTTAGTATAATGTCTCCAAGGTTCATCCATGTTGTAAGCATGTGTCAGAATTTCCTTCCTTTTTAAGGCTGAATGGTATTCCATTGTATGTAAATACCACATTTTGTTGATCCATTAATCTGTCCACAACACTCGGTTGTTTCCACCCTGTGGCTGTGGTGAATAAGGCTGCTATGAACGTGGGTGTGCAGGTATCTGTTCGAGCCCCTGCTTTCAGTTCTTTTGGGTATATCCGTAGAGGTGGAGTTGCTGCCCTTTTTTTCATAGTGCTATCACAGCTGCAGTCATCCTGCAGCCGCTTGTGTGGTTCCTGTGAGGGCAGGGGCATCTCTCTTTGGGTCACTTACTGCCGTATCCCCAGCACTGAGCACAGTGCCCACACTGAATAAATATCATTGAATGAGTGAGTGAAAGTATCCAGTCTTAGCGGATGGGGCAAAATGTAGTGTCCTGGCAAACTTAGGTCTGGGCTAGTCTTAGCTCCTGAAGAACAGATCCAGGGATCCCCCAAGGATTGACAAATCTTCCAAGAGTATCAATTTTACTCAATTATTCAGGAGAATAATAAAATAATAACACTTATTGAAGGCTCACTCTGTGCCAGGATATGTGCCAAGCACTCTGCCTAAATTATCTCATTTAATCCTCAAAATAATGCTACGTGGTTCTACTCTTATCCCTATTTTACAAGTGGGGAAACTGAGTCATGGAGGGACTAACTTCCTTGCCCAAAGGCATACAGGTAGGAAATGGCTGAAGTGGAATTTTTAGCCAAGACTTTCCGATTCCAGAACTCACACACAAAACCTTTCTCCATTGCTGGGGCAGAAAAGCAACTTCTTATATTCAAGCAAAATCAGAGATATTATGGAGTAAATTCAAAATTTGAATTTCATTTAGAGACAAAGCACACAGGACATCAAAGCATGTTTCCTGCCTGCCTCAGGACTCGGTTCCATGTACCTCTGAGCCTGTGTTGGGTGTGAGCTCCTTCCCGGCCCCTTCTCTGAGGGCACTGGGGAAGGAGGGTGAAGCTTGCACTCTGGACAAAGCCCATGATCACCACCCAGGGCGTCCTGCAGTTCTTATGCAGCTTCTGCAAGATGTGTCTGCACAGAAAGGGAGTGACCTTGTGTTCCAGATTTTGAATGTTGGCATCAAATGGGAATGTGTGTGTTGGGTGTGGGGCTGAATGGGACACAGACCCTGTGGCTAAATGCTATTTTTCTCCCTGGGGAAAAACCCAGCCCCAGCCCAGCAGAGCCGTCTGCAAACCTCCACCCCTCCTAGTTCAGCCCCATCATCCTGGCCAGTCCCCCCTATTTAGCCACAGTCTCAGTCCAGCCTCACCCTGTGCCTGGGAGGAGGGGAGGTGAAGGAAGACACTTCTGTGAGTGTTCGTTGGGAGGGTACAAGGAGGAGGACGATGACGAGAGGAGAGGGAAGAGGATGGGTCTGCTTTCCTCCTGGAGTGTGGGGAGGCGGTGGGAGCAGTTCGGGATGCAGGATCAGCAGTCCACAGCTGCCAAGAGGGGATTGATGCTCAAGTCTGTCGCTCAGTCTGTTGTTTGGAACTCCAGAGCTCATTTTCCCACAGAAACTAAGCTCAAGTGGAGATTGGCTCCCAGCCTGGGCCAAAGGAGCCAGATTCAGCTAATAGCAACACAGCCTCAGAAGACCCTTCACACTCTCCGCTGTTGTCTGTGACTGGTTGGCGGGGGTGCTGGTGGGAGCTTTGGAGACCACAGATCCTGGGGCAGCTCTGCCAAGGGCTCTGGTGGCTATGGAAACTGGGACCTGGCCAAGGGCAGCTTTTATACAGGCGACAGCGCTGGGAAGAAGGGTGTGTATGTGTGTGTGTGTGAATGTGTGTGTGTGTGTGTATTTAGACATTTCTAAGCACAGGACATACTTAAGCTGTGGAACATGGAGCAAGTGTCCTGGGCTGGGTAGCCTTGGGCAGCTCCTGCATGTCTCTGTGCCTCAGTTTCTTCATCTGGAAATGGTAGTGTTAGAAGGTTTGGACTAGATCAGTGGTGTTCTAACATCTTTTCTGTTAAACCATTTCTCTTTTTTCAAGCAATCTCAGGTAAAATCTGTTGGCAGGGGCAGTGGGGGGCTAGCCCATCAGATTTCCCCCTCCCACTCTGCCAGCCTGCCCTGCCTCAGTGCACCTCCTCAGAACTCTAGGTCTTCTCAGAGTATTGTTTGAAAAGTCACTGAGCTGGATCCACACACACAAACACACCGACATACACCCAGGCACCCGGGCAGACACGCAGACATACATACTAATACACACACATAGGCACATAGACAGACACATCCACAGAGACACATAACATAGATACACATAGGCAAACAAACACACACATAGGCACAGAGCTACACACAGAAACACACGGACTCACACACACACACAATCTTGCCAGCTCTAGCACTGTCTTAAAGTCACAGAGGAAGTGTAGGGTGGTAGATTATACTCTGGACTGGGGAAACATTGAAACCTGGGGTCTTGTCCCTTTCCTAGCTGTGCAGCCCCGGGTGAACCAATCTCCTGCTCTGAGCTGTAAAGCTCTTAATGATGGTATTTGGGATTAAGATGCACAAGGGTCTATGAGTCTTTGGAAGTTGGAAATCACTCTGCAAGTGGCAGGGACTGCTGTGGCTGCAGACTTGAGTAGTCAGGCCCGAATTCCAGCCAGGAAGCACCAGTCTTGTGCAGGGGCCTCGTCTGTCTAACTCACATTCCGTGACATGCCAGGATCCTGCAGGGTCAGAGTCCCGAGGGTTCTCTTCAAGGGGATCCTGAGGGGTGGGGCGTGCCAAGCTGGAGGAGAAGGAAATGAGACAGGGCAGTGGGGGTGGGGAGGTGCTAGGAGGGGCTCTGTGGAAGGTGGGAGGCTGGCAGCAGGTGAGGGGACTCTACCCACCACTAGTCAGCAACGTTGTGACAGCAACGGGAAGCAGCCTCCCCCATCCACCCTAGTGCCTGCCCACCCGCCTGCCCGAATGAGCTGGGGGCCCGGCTGCCAAGGGAACCGTGTTGAGAACACAAAGCACCAGGAGCAAGGAGGCCCTGCCCGGAAAAACAACATCCTGGCTGCTAGGGCCAAAGCAGGGCTCTGTGGGAGGGGCTATTTTTAGCCGGTGAGGCAGCCGGGGCAGGACTTGTATGGCCTTGCTGTCTGCCTGCATAACTCACCCATTGTCCCGCCTGACTTTGGGCCAATGCTGAGAGGCTTCTGTCTGCCCTGCCCTCTGAACAAGGGAGCTGGCCTGGAAACACACTCACTCTGTAGCCTCAGGAAGCAAGGCTTCCCCTTGAAAGCCGAACTCAGGCATCCGAGGCCAGGATGGGGTCCTGGTGCAGCAGGGGGCGCTGGGCCTTCCTGGGACAGGAGCAGAGGCTCTGTTGGTGTGCAGGGCCAGGGTCTCAAGCTGCACAGCTGTGTGTGGAGACGTGAGGCAGATTCCAGAGGAGGACATAGGTCCCTTTATTGTAGATGTTCTAGGCTCCAGCCACACCCTGCCTCATCTCAGCCACATCCCTCATGGGCTGAGGTGTATGTATGTGAAAGAAGCTCTAGGTCTCAAATTTTCCTGCCCACGCCCAGGAGTCGTGCCCTGCTCTTGGGAGTGTGATATTTGCATTTAATCCTGGGCACAAGCACCATAAGGCAGGTTCAGAACCAAGCTGTGGCATCAAGGATGAAAATAGCTGATGGGAACCAGGCCATCCAAAGCAAACACTTGGGCAGCCAGAATGACTGGGGGGCTGGACCCCTGCAGGAGAAGCCACCTCTAGCTGCCCCTGCCCAGAACCAGGGAGTAGGGGTGCCTCACATGGCAGGCACCCCATTTCAGCCCCCTCCTCCTGGGCCAGGGCTCTCCCTCCCAACAGGAATCCTGGGACCAGGGGCTCTGTTCCCTTCTCCTGCCTTTCAAGACCAACTCTTGAAAGATGAGAAGTACCGGGAATTACTGGAGGGTGGAGAGAACGAGAGCAAAGGGAGCCATTCATTCGACAAATGTTTATTGAGCACCGATTACGTGCCACGTACTGTCCCAGGAACCTGGAAAAGGAGGGATTGGGGCAGCCTGGCTCCGTCCCAGCTGTGGCTCTCTCTCCCTCAAACAAGGCCTCCAGGGGGACAGGGTCGGAGGGGCACTTGAAGGGGTCTGGGGCGCCTCCTCCCTGAGAGGTGGAAGGCCAAGTGTATGGAAGGTGGAGGCTTCTAGAAACAAGAAGGCTGGGGGATGTGTGAGACTCCAGGGCTGGTGGCTTCCCGGGGCAAGACAGGGGTGTAGAGAAGCGAGCTTCCCAGGAGCTGAGACAGCTGCAGGGGCCCCATGCCCTCCTGCATCACCTCCTCTTCAGCACGGAGATGCAGGACTTCTTGAGGGGCCCAATCTGCAGATGAGCGTCCACACTTTCCAGGAAGAAGGCAGGCTTCAGCCTGCGCGTGAAGAGCCCTGCAAAGTGGCTGTCCAGGCGGCTCTGGAAGGGGTCAATGGGGGATGCCGGGGTGCCACTCCGGCGGGCCCGGGAAGCCTTCAGCCTCCGAAGAAGGCTCATCTTGCCATCCCGTACGGCATAGAAGGCCAGGGCTCGGTCAGCGTATTCCAGGCAGATCCCGACCGTGGGCGAGAAGGGGTGGGGCAGGGGCGCCTCCAGCCCATGGAACCAGATGGAGAAGCTGCGTCCATTCCACTGCAGGCAGCAGGAGTGGGCATTGCGGCCGAGCCGGCCCCGGTCATAGGGCTCTTGTGGGGAGAAGTCTTCGGCCATGACCCCCACGCTGACCCAACCCTCGATGATCTCCACTTCCCAGTAGTAGGTACCCCGGTCCAGGGCGCCCTCGCCCAGCACCTGCTCGCAGTGGGTGAAGCGGGTGGGCGACTCAGGGTAGTTGATAGGACACAGGACCCTCTTTACACCTTTGGTCCCAAACAGCTGCAGGAACTTGTCTGCTGTGTCGCTGTCCAGGTCCACAATGTAGGCAACTGCTCCCACAAACGGGAGAGAGACGAAGGGCTCAGGGCCAGGCTCAGATGGGACAGCCCCTCCCTAGGCGCCCACCTCCGCAAACAGAGCCTCGCCCCTCCTCTGCAACCAACACGACTCAGCCCCACTAGAGAGCACCCCATGAGCAGACCTAGTTCACCCCACCAACGAGGGAGGGGAATCCAAGCCCTGGTGTGCTAGGGCCCAGCCCAGAAGCCTTGGGAGGGCCCAGTGAGCAGAGGGGAGGCCCGAGGTATCTACTTACACTTGAGGAAGTAATCCCGGGGAGCCTCACTCTCCAGGTGGTTCGTGCTGTCAGGGTCCTGGGACTCGGCATCTGCAGCAGAAGAGGAGACAGTGGGCAGGGGGTCTCCCCAGCTGCCCATGGCTGGGCTGCTGTGCAAGGTGCCCTCCCTCTAAACCTGTGACCCCAATTCCTTCTCCCCCTCCTTCTCAGCATTCCAAGCCACGTGGGGACAGGCACACGCCCAAATATGGCACCCTGTGTTCACATGCACGCCTGGGCCTTGGGTTCTGCCCCCTGCTCCACTTGGCCCCTGGGTCTCAGCCCCTCTGGAGCTAGAGAGTGGGCTAGGAGAAGCCCCTCTGCCCCCTAGGCTGTGGCCAAAGGGGCTGACTGGTCATTACAGGGTGGTGGCTCTGGTCCCTGGCAGGATTTGTGTCCTACCCTGCACCAGGCACAGTTTCTATTCTCCACTCCTGAATGGGCACCAGGCCTGGGGGCCTGTGCGGGGAGACTGGGGAAGAGTGAGTCACTTCGGGGGGCACCCACCTTCCGTGCCCAGCTTCTGCAGCCCATCCTCGTCACTGCCCAGCCCCCGCAGCTGCTCCCACTGGCTGGTGCAGGCCACAGTCAGCACGTCTCTCACTGCCCGCACAGCTTGGGATGACTTGGTGAAGCTGAGCTCCTTTGGAGGACCGGGCCCAGGGCCGCACCCCTCCTCCAGGGCCAGCCTGAGTGCCAGGAGCTCCTGTGCCAGATAAATACCCATTAAGGCCCTGCTGGCCACAGCTCCTCCAGGCTGGGGTGAGACAGCTCTGCCGGGAGGCTGGCACAGCCCTGAAGGCCAGGCACCCACTGCCTTCTCTTCCCTCCACCTCCTGCCTACCCCCCCTTCTGTGCCCTCTCTGGCCCAAAAAGCTGCCCTCACCTGCAGGAAGCTGACCGAGTCGGCTTCAGGGACCTGACTGAGGTTGTGGCGGGCCCGGCTTAGCCTGCTGCGCTGTTCTTCCTGCCGCCGCAGGTCGCCCTGGGAGCGGCCAAGCATGAGGGCCTCCCCCTCCTCGATGAAGCCCAGCACCTCTGTTTGGAACCCTTGCAAGGTTGCTGCAGCCTCGGCAAACAGCCGGCTCACCCTGTCCCGCTCTGCCACGGCTGCACTCTGCATAGGACAACAGTGGGGCAGCGATGAAGGCAAAGAACTGCGCTGTGTTGGCCCTATCCTTCCCAGACCTCACCTTCCCACCCTGCCCTCTTGGAGAGACAGAGGGACCAGCCCGAGCTGCCCTGGATCTATGCCAGGCCAGAGGAGATGCTTGTGCTCAGCAGGGCCGGACAGTGCCCTGAGCACAGGCTTCTTTGGAGTGGACCGTGCCACGACGAAAGCTCACACTTTCAGGAGCCTGCTGCAGGAGTGGACAGGGACCAGGGTAGCGTGGGGTCTGACCTTGATGAGGGCCACCGTGCGCCGGGACTGTGCAATGCCGGCGCCCAGCTCGTCCATGCGGTCCTCCACAGCGCTCAGGACTTTGGGCTGCTCCGCCTGTGGATGACACCTTCCTGAGTATGGGGTCTGGAGAGGACACAGCCTTGCACTGGGGTCCCAGGCTTTACCAGAGGGAGGAGAGAAGTGACCCCAGCGTGGTATCTGTGCATAGGTGGGACTGGGAGTGGCCATGATGTCCCATAATATGTCAGAGGTGTCTCAAGCCCAGGCTGGTGCCATTTCCAAATGCCTAGGGAGAGCACAGTCTGGTTGGGGGTGGGGAGGTGGGGTTTTGTCTGCCTCCCTTCTCTGACCAGTAGGCAAGTACAAGGCCATCCATGGTCCTCAATGTTGCTCACATTTGTTTGAGAACTTCCTTCAGAGGAAGAGGCAGAGAATGATAGAGAGTGAGGAGTGCTGCACAAGAGGGCATTCAGCTGTCCTGGGGATCCCTGTCCCCAAAGAGTCTGTGTCCCCAATCCAGGCCTGAAAAAAGGGAATTCCAGGCAAATCCCTTGGGTTTTATGAATCACTGCTCCAGCCAGGAGAGACGGAAAATCCCAAGGCCAGAGGCGCCAAGACCGGGCTGGAGGCCAAAGGAAACTGGGGGCGGAGGTAGCTGGACGGACTGCGCGCACATGCTCCCACCACCGGCCCCCGGAAGAGCTGGACAGAGCGGTCTGTGTGCTCGGCCTACCCTCTGCGGCACTCCTGTCGCCTGCCACACCCATCCAAACCCCCAGTCCCAGCCCAGGGCAAATCTGAGCTGAGCCCGACCCCGGCCGGGCGCATCAGCCGCGCTGCCAGAATCAGCCGCCTGGGACCCCGCCGGCCTAACCCGGCCCCCTCCTGCCTTAGTCCCCCCATCGGCCCCGCCCCGGCTTCAGGCTCCTGCCGGCCCTTCACGGCCTTTACGCGTTCTCACTGGGTCCCTTCAGCCCCCTATTCCCATCTCGAACGGAATGTCCCACAGCGAGCGGATGACACTGTCACGGCTGGAAGGGGCAGCAAAGATCCTCACGTTACAGGAGGAAATTAAGACCCAACCCTGGAAGGATGAGGGTGAGAGGGGCAGTCCAGGGCCCTCGGCCGGCTCGCGCGGCCGTCCGTCACCCGCCCTGGCCCGCCCGCGGTGCCCGCACCTCACCTCCTGGAGCGCGCGCTCCTGCTCCAGCGGCACCAGCTCGTGGCCCCGGTGCTCCTGGGCGCCGCAGGCCTCGCACAGGCACACGCGCTCCGCGCGGCAGTAGCGCTCCAGCGGCCGCAGGTGGCGCGGGCACAGGCTCTCCTCCAGCCGGCGCAGCGGCGGCACCAGGCGGTGTCCGCGCAGCGCAGGGCTGCGCTCGTGTGGGCCAAGGTGCGCGGGGCAGAAGGAGGCGAGGCAGGAGAGGCAGGAGAGCGCGGCGGGCAGGGCGGCGCCCTCGGGGCACGCGTCGCAGCGCACCGGCTCTTCGCCCGCCGGCCACGGCTCGGGCGCGCAGGGAGCCGACGGCTCCGAGGTGCTGGGCGGCGCACTGGGCGCCGCGGGCTCGGCGGCCGGGCCACGGCCCGAGCCTGGGCCCGAGCCCTGGCGGAGCTGCAGCAGCTCGGACAGCGTGTGGTTCTTGCGGAGCTGCAGGCCGTCGGGGAAGGGCTCCTGGCACAGCGGGCAGCGGGCCGCGCCTCCGGGCCCGCCGGCGCCACCCGTGCCGCGGTGCGGCCAGAGCGCGCCCAGGCAGGCGAGGCAGAAGTTGTGGCCGCAGGGCAGCGTCACCGGCTCCCGGAGCGGCTCAAGGCAGATGGGGCAGCTGAAGGGCCCGCTGCCGTCCATAGCTCCGTGGCCTCCGGGCCACCGCCTGTTCTGCTGCCGCCTGGGAGGGACCCGGACCGTTCGTGCCGCGGCGCCACCCCCTGGGACGGAGGCCAAGGGTTCGGCCCACTTCTGTCCCGGGCTCGGACCGCCCCCCAGCGCCACAGGCCCGCCCGCCGGTCCCCAAATACCCGGCCCCAGCCCAGACAGCGCAGGGCGGCCTCTGGGCCCCGCCGGACTCCGAGGGGCTCCTGGGCGATCGCCCCTCCTGGGCCCGGCGGCCCGTGAGGTCTGAGGGGAGGGCGTTGCCGAAAGGGCTGTGCGAGAGAGGGCGGAGGGCAGAGAATGCTGAGGACACACTGGAAGGAAGCTGGGAAGGGATTCACCCCTGCATTATCCCTCTATCCTCCCCCACGCCATGGCCAGGCCACCCCACTGTCACCCAGTAGCTTCGCGCTCCAGACCCTCTGTGGCACTGTTAGCAAAGTTCCTGGGCTGCTGACTGCAGAGAAAAATAACTGCTGATGTGCGCATGTTTTTGCCCCTTAGCGACTCTGTTTACCCCCGGCGGGGAACTTGGGCTTCTCTAACCCTGAAATGGGAAGTTGATGTAATCCTTCAAGTCCTTGTCTGAGGAATTGAGTTTGGGTCCATGGACACTCCTGAGCCCCTGCGGTGTGGGTAGCGTGAGGGGTGGGGGCTCCCCAGGTGGAGGCACTTCTTAAGACTCATCTAATTATGCACTTAAAATGGTGCATTGTATTCTATGTAAGATATACCTCGATAATGTTAAGTTTAAAACAAACAGCAACAAAATAACTAAAGCAGCCTTGGATTATAACCCAAAGTATAAAATAAACATCCCTGAGTCCCTGCTGATATAAATAAATGACTGGATAAATAAATAAGTGAGGGAGAAGAGGCAAATTTCCCATTCAGAAAAATTCCAAATAATTTTTGTAGATACTCCACGGTGGAGCGTAACTTCCCACTCCTTCAGGGTGGGCTCTGCATAGTAACTTTCTTCAAAAGGGAGAAAAAGAGTAACTGTACAGTGGAGAAACCTGACAAACACTACCTCAACCAGGTGATCGAGGTCAACATCAACAGGGATAAGTCATGTTGATAGTAAGCACCCTTGATATGATGTGGTCCTCCTCCCTCAAAACCCATAACTGCAGTCTAATCATGATTAAAACATCAGACAAATCCCACTTGAGGAACGGTCTAGAAAACCTCTGACCTGTCGAGGTCATCAAAAACAGGGCAAGTCTGAGAAACTGTCACAGCCCAGAGAAGCCTAAGGAGACACGAAAACTAAATGTAATGTGTACCCTGGATGGGCTCCTGAATGAGAAAAAGGACATTAGGGAAAAAGTAAGGAATTTGAATACATTATGGAATATAGTGGATAAGAATGTATCAGTATTGGCTCTTTGTGACAAATGTGCCATAGACAAGTAAGATGTTAATGAAAGGGGAAATTGGGGGTGAGGTACATGGGAACTCTGAATTATCTTTGCAACTTTTCTGTAAATTTGTAAGTATTCTAAAATTAAAAGTTCATTTAAAAATATAGAATAATTGAGGCAATCCTTCCCACCCCCAGGCCTGCAGACCTCCTGCTGGTGAGGGCCAAAGCCGGCGGAATAAAGGGGTGAGCAGGGGCCATCCACCTAGAAGTGGGGCTTAACCTTTCTCAAGTGCCAGGGCCCCTCCCCAAGCCTGGTGCAGCCTACAGATCCCTTTTCAAAGTAAGGCTTTTAAGTGTACAAAACAAAATACATGGGATTCCATGGAAACCAATTACATTGAAATTCAGGTACAAAATATTAAGAAAACAAATTTGTGATAAAGTTATATATGTTTCTTTAACACAAATAACAAGATCTGATGGAGATCTAATAATTACTGTGTTTTTGAAATAGTGATGAACATAAACAACGTTTCAAGTTCTCTGTCACCACTGTAATGTGCTAGGAAAATATCTAATTTCTAGTGGTGACAAGTCACAGGTATTGCTAATACCACTGTGGTGTGGTTTCTCCATTCATAATAGCAAGAAACGCTAAATTTCAGTTAGAGAATAGTGAAAATAAAGATAATTTCCCCCCAAGACCCCAAGTTAAGAATGTCTAATTTAGAAAGATGCTATGCAGATCCCCCTGACGTCTTTCCTGGAAGGAGGGAAGAAAACTAAGACCTATTAAATGTTAAAAGAGAGGTGCGATCCACTCCTGGGGGATTCAAGGGAAGGAGTGGTGAATCATGGAGGCCCAAGTGGTGGAAGTGGCATTTGAGCTGGGCTTTCACTAGTCCTGCTAGGACTCAGGCGTGCAGAAACTAGGGTGGGAAAAGATCTTCCGGGCAGAGGAGTAGCAGAGGGAACCGGCCTGGGTGTGGCCAGTTTGGCAGGAAGACTGGTAATGAGTTCCATACGTTGGTTTCCACAAGGAGCACTTGATCATGACCGTCCCTTGTTTGCCAAGACCCAGGAACAGTTTGGAGGCTCAGGCATCTGCACTGATCCTGCTCCGAGGCTTGGCAGCCAGGCTGCCTGGGCTTGCTGAGACCACAGCCCCGCCTGGTTCTGGAGGGGAGGGGGGTGCCACTCCGGTTGGGGGCTGCTCAGAGACAAGTTCCAGCTGGCCCCCTGCTCCCCACCCCACAGCCTGTTGGGGAAGAGCTGCTCCCCCAGGAAAGCGCGGAGATGTGATTTGTCAGGGTGGAGGCATTTTTATATTTTATTTCCATTATCATAGTTTTAAAGTTGCTCAATATATTAATTCTTTTTGAAATAAATTGGCTCTTAAGGGGCAAGGGTAACTGGCACTTCTGAGGTCTGTAGGGGCATGTTCCTGCCTGCATCTCACTCTGCCCTTGCAAGGACTGTGGCATGGGATGAGAAGTGGAATTCCAACAGGTTACATATCTTGCTGGAGGTCACATAACTAGTCCTGCGGAGGAGGCAGAATTTCAACCCAGAAGGTGCAATCTGAAAATAATCCTAAACCTCATATATGACCCTGTCTGGCTGCAGTATTGCTTAAAAAAAAAAAAAAAAAAAGTCAAACAAAAGCAAAAACAAACAGGCAAAAGCAGCCCAGCAAACAAGAGTAATTAGCAAGCCACTCCAGCTTTGCTTGCATCTCTGAAAGAAATCGAAATGGTGGGCCGGCCCTGTGGCTTAGCGGTTAAGTGCGCACGCTCCACTACCGGCGGCCCGGGTTTGGATCCCGGGCATGCACCGACGCACCGCTTCTCTGGCTATGCTGAGGCCACGTCCCACATACAGCAACTAGAAGGATGTGCAACTATGACATACAGCTATCTACTGGGGCTTTGGGGGAAAAATAAATAAATAAAATTAAAAAAAAAAAAAAAGAAATTGAAATGGAGTCCAAGCCATGTCCCAAGGTAGCACTTTTTCTTTACGCTTTTGGTGTATCTTTAAAAATCTGATTTGTATTTATTTCAAAATAATGTATTTAGAGTATTTAAAAAGTAAACAATTTAATGAGGTGTATAATAACAAAAACTGGCAGTCCCGTGTCCCACCCACTCCAAATTCTTGCTCCCAGGGACAACTGGTTTCAACTCTTTTAACTATTTTCCATAGCGTTTACCTCCACATCTCTAAAGCACGTGCTTACAAGCCTTGAACACCTGTGTGGATGTTTGTGCCCGTGTTTCGTGTTTCTGGAGATGTAGATTCTTCACTTCTCTGTTGAATTCCCTGTTGCTGGGATCCCAGGTCTTCCTTTCTCTTCATTGCTTTACTTCTTTATTTCTGAAAAGTGCGTGCTCTGGGAGCTTTCTGAGAATGGATGCGGAAGTGTCTGCAAGTGCCTTTGTTCAGGCTTCTTCCTTGATTGACAGTTCGGCTGGGCATGGAATTCTAGAATGGAAATCCTTTCCCCTCAGAGTCTCACAGGCACAGCTCCATTATCTTCTAGCTTCCAGTCTCATACTACTCGAATCCCCATTCCCTAGCGTCACCATGCTGCTCCCTTCCTGCCTGGAGAACAGCAGCCTCTATTCTCTCTACTCCTCACCTCTCTGGTGACCAACTCCCTCCAACTCCACTGGCCCCAAAGGCCCCGAAGGCCCGTCTTTTAGAATCACTCCCACCCTCCCCTGCCCTTGTTCTGTCTGTGTGCCCATCCTCCTGACTCTGCCTCACAGAAGCCCAGAAACTGTGTGGAGCGGGGCAGAAATGCTGGAAACACCCATAGGCTAATCACGTGTTCCCTTTACAAATGTTACACCCCAAAGTCTATCCTTCTTTTCCCCTGTGTATCAATGCATTTTTTCTGGAGAGGAGATGGAGTGTTCTGTGAGAATCAGGTAGACTGAGTGAATTTAATTTGAAGTAGCTTCTGAGAGATTTGCAAATGCTTGCCCCTGCACTCACTTGAGAAGCACTGCTCCATAGCACACTCTGTAAAAGATGGCAGCAGCCTCTCGCCATACGTAAATAAAGGTTAATAGTCACAACACAGACCACTCCCGCAGAACAATATGGAAAGGACTAACAACCTGATAAAAAGGTAAATTCACAGAATAAATGACCCAAAACATTTCCCACCACGGAAGCAGAGAGGAGGCCATTCTTCCTTTCTCTGCCCTTTGAGATTGTGGGCTCAGCCAGTTGGACATGGGCGTGGGGCTGCGGCTGGGGTAAGTGGGGATGGTAAGAATCCGTATGCCGGCGTAGCCAGCAACGAGGCCACCTGGCCAGCCCAATCCTGCTTCTTGCCCTGCTGGTCCTTTCAGCTCCTGCTGTTAACCCAGCTGTTCAGCAAGGTCCCGACTGCCTCTTGTCACTCTGTCGGGCTGCCCAGTGTTAGAAACCCCTTCCCACGTTTGGGGAACTCCTCACCTTGGGAATACTTTTTTTTTTTTTATTTTGGTGAGGAAGATCGGCCCTCAGCTCACATCTGTTGCCAGTCCTCCTCTTTTTGCTTGAGGAAGATTGTCCCTGAGCTAACATCTGTGCCCATCTTCCTCTATTTTGTATATGGGATGCTGCCACAGAATGGCTTGATGAGTGGTGTGTAGGTCTGAGCCTGGGATCCGAACCTGTGAACCCGAGGCTGCCGAAGTGGAGCGCGTGAACCCAACCACTATGCCACTGGGCTGGCCCTGCACCTTGGGAATCTTACTGGAAGCTCTTGGCCTAGGCTGCACCAGTCAGAGGCCTGGCCCTGCCCTTGGACAAAGAGCCACACAGCTGAGGAGTAAGGTCATAGGATGGAGTTTGCAACCGTGGCTGCAGCCGGGGCCAGGTTACAATGTGGGAGAGAGATATATTTTTTACAAATATAAAAATACTTTGTGTGTTTTGGAGTATGTGTTTCTCCATGTATTATCCTTTAAAAAAGTTTTATTGTGAAATATTTATACGAGTATATAAAACATACATACAGGGTAAAAAGTTGTGAACACCCTCATAACCACCACCCAGATCAAGTAGAACATTTCAAGTAACAAAATTACAGCTGCCCTATGACCCAACAACCCCACTTCCAGAAACGCAGGCAAAACACACGTCCAGGGCTCTTCAGGGAAGCATGTTCTTAACAGCAAAAACCAAAACAAGAAGAGCGAGCGCTGTGCTGGCACCTCCACCCACCACTGCACTGAATCCCCAACCCCCCGGTTGGGGGGACAGCCGAGGATCCCCACGCGAACTCGGCCTGACTCAAGGTTGCCTCATTTGGGTCTTTTGTATAAAAATAAAATCTTCAAGCGCTCATTGTTTTTCTCTCGAGTAATTCCACTTGACGTAATTTAGTCTATGTACACAGCCATAAATATGGCCAAACTTTCTGCTCAAAAATATCCATCTCGGCAATATTTTTATAGCCCAAAATAAAACAATTTGAATGTCCAATAATGGGTAAATAAATTCTGACAGTCATCAAAATGACTGTTTATATTGTAATCATTCAGGGAAAAATTTTAATAATGTGAAATATGCTTACATTAAATTAAAAAATGCAGAAAACACAATTGTTTATAGAATGCAATCACAAGGATGTACAAAACAAAAGAGACTAAAACAGACCAAAATGTTAAGAAAAGAAAGGAGAGAGAGGGAAAGAGGGAGGAGGTAAAAATCGCTTTTCTCTAGATTTTCTCTAGGAATTGTCTGTGCTTCGCCTCCCCACACGCTGATGCTCCTTTGGCCTACACTGTCTCCCCGGGAGGTACACCGGGCTTCATACGTGTATTATTTTGTCTGTCTGCACATGCTCTTCTGCAGGACCAGGAGTCTGTGGGTGCTACACTAGCTTCCGAGGGCCAGCAGTGCCTAGAAATGGGCTCTGCTTGGGGCAGGGGCCACCCATTTTACTCCCTTCCTAGTCCTCGTCACCTTCAAAGAGGCTGGAAAAGCAAACTCCAGCATGGGGGCTCTCCCTCACCTCTCTCTCCAAGTGGCTCAGCCTGGTCCTGAGTCAGTCTTCCAGCCAACAACTAGTCCCATTATAGCTGTGGCCTCAGGTCCCCAGGCCAGGGGGGCCTTGGCACACAGGCACAGTGGCACCTGTTTCGGGCCCAGAGCTCCATCCTGTGCCTTCTTCAGCTGAGCCCCGAGGCCTCTTCCTGGAGCCCTGGAGGGAGCTTGGCTTCAGGCCGATGACACAAGGTTAGGGTCCTACCCTCCAAGAGCCAGAAGACTGGGTAGAGGGGTTGGGTGAAGACGGCATGGAAGGTGTGCAGGGGCTGGGCTTTAGGCTCCAGGCTGTAGAAGGTGAGGCAGCCAGAGGCCAGGTCCAAATCCATTCCCAGGAGCTTTCCCGACACTCCTGGGAGGCGCTGGGCCTCCCCGTTATGCCAGGCCTGGGCGCCATCCTCCTGAATGCAAAGCCCCCAGGAGCTGGGCCCACGGCCAATGTTGTCTGTGTGGCGCCCCAGCTTGCGCCGCATCAGTTCTGGGTAGGCGATGCCCAGTGTCACTGAGTGGTTAGATGTGCGCACCTCCCAGTAGTGCCGTCCAGCCTGGAAGCTCTGGGCACACTGCACCTGCCAGAGCTCGAAGCTGCCTGGCCCAGCCGGGCCCCGGGCCTTGCGACGGTGCTTCACCTGCTGGTCCTGCTGAGACAGGTAGAGGTAGCAGTTGGCGCTGTGGGGATCGAAGGTCAGATTGCGATAATCTGTCGGGGAGAAATGGATCAAAGGTGAGCAGGCAGGGTGCCTGTGCACATCCACCATCCTGTCCCCAGAGACAAGAGACAGCAGCGGAAGCTCCACTGACGAGAGAACGCTAAACATCTGCTAGGCAGACTGCAAGCTGAGCGGGCGCTGGACGTCATCACAGTAACCAATCCTTGCTGCAACCTCTGAGGTGGAACCTTCCATTAGCCTCAGATGAGAAAACAGGTTCAGAAAGGTCACCTAACTTTGTAGTAAGTGGAAGAATCGTGACTGATCCCAGGTTTGGGTGCTCAGGATCTCCTTAAACACTCGACTGGCACTATGTGTAAGAGGTGTGCATCCTGCAACAGGTATGCAGGGGGTGAGGCCAGACTCAGGGAAGGGCATGGAACAGACATCCTGGACGGGACAGTCCCACAGCTTGTGACCCCCCACGTACTCACACGTGCACACAAACATGCACACACACAGCGCACATACAGTGCACACGCATGCACAATGCACTCACACGTACATGCACACACCAGTGCACACACACATGGGCTGGGCCTCCTTACTCTGCCAGAGTTTCCTCCTCAGTGGACAAACCGGGCTCGGGACTGCTGCCAGGGGGCCTGGGGCCTCTGGAGGACAAAGCAGTGTTATGGGGGGGATGGCGAGGAGAGCTCATGGGAAGCCAGGCCTGACTCCACTTCCACCCACCACAGGAGAGAGAGCTGGGCCCAGAGGGGTAGGGAGACATCTGGGGTCAGCCTTACCCACGTGGCCCAAGTCAGTAGCCTCAACTGGTGCCCCGAGGTGGCCCCCGTCGTCCAGGAGGAGGCCACTCAGCTGGCTCAGCAACTCCTTCAGGCCCCCCAGCTGCTGATCTTCATCCCACTGTGGAGGAGTCAGTGGCCCAAGAGGCCCCAGGGGCGCCAGGAGCTGTGATTCCTGAGCCCCAGAGACAGCCGCAGTAAGCGTGGGCACAAGGGAGCGGCACACTGGGCCCCCAACCTGCCACCCTGAGGCCTGGTACCTGGAAGAAGGTCCTGTCATCCAACTGCTCCAGGAGGTCCCGGATCCTGCAGTCATAGCGAGCCAGGGCCTCCAGGTGGCCCTGCAGTTGCTGCTCTCCGTCCAGGGCCTGTGCCAGCGCCTGTGTCTTGGCCACCTCGATGTCCCTCAGTGCTACAGCCCGCCGCATCTCCAGGGCTTGCAGCAGGCAGCTGAACTTGCCAGAGACCACAGAGGCTAGTGTGCAGGCCGATCTCTGGGTGGGCACAGGAGAAGCCTAGGGTGGCCAGGGCCAGGGTTGCCCACTGGGCTGAGGGGTGGGGATGTGGGGAGGCAGGGTCCCTGGAACCTCATCCCCCTGCTCAGCCCCTCACTCCCTACTGCCAGGAGGCATATTCAAGGTAGCTTGGACCTACTGCCCAGTGTCCCAGGGACCAGCTGGTGGCTGCCTGAAGGGCAGAGCACAACGACATAGTGGAATGGAACAGACAGGCCTTGTACCTCGATCTGGCTGCTTCGCTGCTGCAGCTCCTGTAGCTGGCTCTCAGCCTGGGTGGCCTGCTGCTGGGTGACCTCCAGCATGGCTCTCAACTGGGCCTGTGGTGCCCACCAGGGGAGAAATGACAAGAAGGGGCCGGGATTGGCTGTGAAGTCCCCCTCAGTCAATCAACAAACACCTGCAGCTGGGCATCCCCCTCCTCATGCTACCCCTAGCGAGGCTGACCAGCGGGTGAGCACACAGAGCACCAGCCTTGGTATGAGCCCCAGGAGGATTGAGTTGGAGTCCCAGGGAGGCCTAGACCAAGCCCCTTCCCCACCTGGAGCAGGGCGGTGCAAGGGCGGAGCAGGAGCCTTGAGCTGAAGACCTGACTTCCAGTCTCTCTTGCATGCTGAGCAACCTGGGGCAGAACAGCCACCCTCTCTGGGCTATAAGCCCAAACCCCCCACGACCCCCAGCCAATAAATGGGAGCAATACCTCTGGCTTGGGCAGCCTTGTGGGGAAGGCGAGACGGCCCGGAACAGCAAAGCAATTTGACAAGTGGGCAGTGCAGTGTGTGTATAAGGTGGGTTCTTCCAAATGCCTGGCCAGTCCTCAGCCCTAGCTTTGGGCTTGAGGGGAAGAGGGCAGCCCTATTTGGCTGTGACCCCTCCGGTCCCCTTGAGGATCACAGGAGCAGGACAAACCACTGCTGCTTGCCCACCCGCTAGGACTTGGTTCCCTGCACCTGTCTTGATGCTCCTCCCAGCAACACTTTGAGGTAAGGTCCCTTATGTCCCCACTTCACAGATGAGAAAACGGGTCAGACAAGTTGATAATTTGGCCGAAGTCATCTGCTCTTTCTAAGCCCAATGCTGTGACTTTGTCCAGGCCCCACTGCCTCCAAGTTGCAAGATGTGCTGAGTAAAGGAAGTGAGAGGGCTGACTTCTTCCCAAGGACGTGCATCTGTCCCCTCAAATCCCTTTAGCAAAATTCCAGCTCCTCCAGCCCACGTGCCATCCGGTTGTACCACCTGTGCTCCCTCCCCCTTGTTGCTGTCCTTACTGGCCTCCCCTGCAGACTTTCATGCTTGGTGCACAGGCTTGGGTGCCAGAAGCGGGAACATCTCCTTCTCACTCTCTGTGACTTGAGCAGTCACAGGGGTTTTACCCTCCAACACTCTGGCTCTCGGCTCCTTGACCACCTCACCTGCAGAGCCCTTTCCTTCATTCCATCTCAGCCACTCACTCCTGTGACCTCACTCTGGGCCTGTCACCAGCTCTGGAATCTCTATTCCAAGCGTGTTTTCTGACCACCACCTCCTTTTATCTGGAATATAAACATCCCAAAGCCACCTCCTGCTTAAGCTGCCCGCCCCTGCCCGGGCGCACAGACAGAGCAGGGCGGGACACCCCGGTGTGTCACCTCGCGCTCCCGGCGCTCGGCGTCCAGCAGCACTCGCTCGTGGAGGCGACACTCCCGCACGGTGCACGCACTGCACACGCAGCGGCCCTCGGTGCGGCAGAAGAGCTCGAGCGGCCGCCCGTGCCGGGGGCAGCGCGCACCAGGGTCCGGGGCTGGTCGGGGTCCGGGGCCGGGTCCAGAGTCCGAGGCGGGACCGGGGTCGGGGGCGGGCCCGGGGCGCAGCACCTCGAGCACGCTGCTGAGCGCCACATTGCGGCGCAGCTGGGCGCAGTCGGGGAAGGGCTCCCGGCACTCTGGGCATGCTTTGTCGCGGCGGCCCCACCAGTCCCGGATGCAGGCCCCGCAAAAGTTGTGGCCGCAGGGCAGCGTCACTGGGTCCTGGTAGAGCCCCAGGCAGATGGCGCAGGTCAGCTTGTCCTCCAGCAGCTGCGCAGCCATGGCGGCGGCGGGCGGCGGGCGGGCCGGGCCGCGCTGGCGAAGGGCAGTCGCGAGCCCCACCGGGCGGCCAGGGTGGGTGTGGCGGGGAGGTGCGAGGACCCGCCTATGGAGACTAACGTGACACCCCTCCTTCCACGACCCCCGGAGCAGTTGCCACTCCCAGCGCCTTCCGGCTCCGCCCCTGCCTAGGCCTGGCTTCTCCTCCACGTGCCCCGCCTCCCCACCCCGAGGCTCTGAGCCACCCCAGCCTGGGAGTTGGGGTCCAGCTCTCTCCTGCTGTCCAGACCCACCCTGAGAACTCCATCCCGCTTCCCCACACTCTTCATGTGCAGGGGATCCGGCCCCAGCTTCTAGAGGCAAGAGCCTCGGGAACCTGATCCCGCCCCCTGGCCACCACCTTCTGGGCCCCTCATCTGAATATATAATAAAAGCAGCAGCATGTACTTCCCAGGGGTTTTGGCGGTCAAATGAGACAGTGCCTGTGAGAATACCCAGTCTAAGAGCCCAGGGCACACAGCTAGTGCTCAGTAAATGCTCTCCTGACCCGAGGTGCTCTGCTACACTTTTTCTGGAGCTGAGTTTCAGGCATTTGCCAGATTGGGGTGTCTCCCTTCTCTAGGCTACACCTAATTTTCATTCTTTTAAAATAAACAGTGAAGGGGCCAGCGCCATGGCTTAGCGGTTAAGTGCGTGCGCTCCGCTACTGGCGGCCCGGGGTTCAGACCCCGGCCGCATACCAACGCACTGCTTCTCCGGCCATGCTGAGGCCGCGTCCCACATACAGCAACTAGAAGGATGTGCAACTATGACATACAACTATCTACTGGGGCTTTGGGGAAAAAAAAGGAGGATTGGCAATAGATGTTAGCTCAGAGGTGGTCTTCCTTAGCAAAAAGAGGAGGATTAGCATGGATGTTAGCTCAGGGCTGATCTTCCTCACATACACAAGAAATAATAATAAAAAAATAAACAGTGAGGGCTGGCCCACAGCTCAGCGGTTAAGTGGGCGCGTTCCACTACTGGCGGCCCACATTCGGATCCCGGACGCGCACCGACACACCACTTCTCTGGCCATGCTGAGGCCGCGTCCCACATACAGCAACTAGAAAGATGTGCCACTATGACATACAACTATCTACTGGGGCTTGGGGGGGGTTAAAAAAAAAAAGGAGGAGGATTGGCAATAGATGTTAGCTCAGAGGTGGTCTTCCTCAGCAAAAAGAGGAGGATTAGCATGGATGTTAGCTCAGGGCTGATCTTCCTCATACACACAAAAAATAATAATAAAATAAAGTAAAATAAACAGTGAAGGGCCAGCCCCTGGCATAGCAGTTAAGTGTGTGCGCTCCACTGCTGGCGGCCGGGTTGGGACCCAGGGCGCGCACCGAGGCACCGCTTGTCAGGCCACGCTGTGGCAACATCCCATATAAAGTGGAGGAAGATAGGCACGGATGTTAGCCCAGGGCCAGTTTTCCTCAGCCAAAAGAGGAGGACTGGCATGGATGTTAGCTCAGGGCTGATCTTCCTCACACACAAAAAAAATAATAATAAAATAAAGTAAAATAAACAGTGAAGGGCCAGCCCCTGGCATAGCAGTTAAGTGTGTGCGCTCCACTGCTGGCGGCCGGGTTGGGACCCAGGGCGCGCACCGAGGCATGGCTTGTCAGGCCACGCTGTGGCAACATCCCATATAAAGTGGGGGAAGATAGGCACGGATGTTAGCCCAGGGCCAGTTTTCCTCAGCCAAAAGAGGAGGATTGGCATGGATGTTAGCTCAGGGCTAATCTTCCTCACAAAAAAATAAATAAAAAAATAAAGGAAACAGTGAGGTGGAAATTTCTGGTCACCAAGAGAGACCAGTTAACAGACAGAGACCAGTTAACAGATAGTGGTTTTTTCATACATTCCTTTAATGGAAACCCAATGCAATCTTCAGCTGCACCTGGAATCCCCTCTCAGTGTCAGCCCTCTAATGGGGAGAGTTCCTTGTTTGCAGGTCTAAGCTGTTCTGGAACCTCACTTCTCAGAGAGGCGGTTCCCCTGCAGCTGAGCAAGGCAGAGGGGTGCTGACTGCTGACCCACCTGCCCTGGGGCAGTGTGCTGGGCCAGGGCAACTAGGAGAAGCGTTAACTCTTTCTTCCTAACCGAGCTGGCCTGACTTTGAGGCAGCGTGCCCTCTCACTGCCATGCAGCAAGCATAACGTCTTCTGGGAAGTCTCTCTGCCTGGAAAAGGCGCACAGATCTCCTCTTGACTGCCTACTAGGTAGTCTTTTCCTTTAGAGAGGGGAAATAAATACCCTAACCATCCACTAAGGGCACAGGGGCTTTCTGGGCCCCGAGCAGGGAGTGTGCCCACAGGTATCTGGAGACCTGCGATCCTCCGGCCTCACAGGCCTCCTCATCCAAAGCCTCCTGGCCCAAGGCGAGGAGCCTCCACCATGCTGTGAACACCACGCAAAGGGCCAGTGATCAGGGCTGGCAAGTCTCTGTGAAGAAAGAGGCCTGTAGGAGCAGCCAAAGGCCCACCGCCTGCTTTTCTTCTGTACCTGTCTTCAGCCGCTGGATCACAAGGACCCTGACACCCTCCGAAGGCAGAGGTGAGGGGTCACCTCTTGGGCTGGGAGGCAGCCCTTTCCCCACCCATGAAGCAATACAACTCCACCAGGGGGTGCTCTGGCTGCTCCCGGAACACAGACCCAGACCAGCTACAGCAGAATCATTTTTATTCACATCTCCCACACCCGCCGCCACCCCCTGAGAGCCCTCTTCCCTCCTAAGCCTTGGGCCTGCTGGGAGGGCTGCAGAAGGGCTGCCTCAGGCAGTGCCTAGAACCCCACAGCTTGGTCCCGTGAAGCTGTGTCTTTATTGCTCCTGCTGGCAGAGCCTGACAGGGTGGCCTGAGAGGCCCAGCCACTCTGAGGTGTGTGGCACTGTGGCCACTCAGTAGATGCCATAGGTAGGTTCATGACTGTCTCTGTACCGGTCCAGGTAGCGCAGGGGCTGCCGGTGGGGAAAGCGCTTCTGCTTGGGGTGGTAAGGAGGTGGCCACACAAACTCAAACACAGGCTCCCGCATGTCTGCAGGAAGAGTGAGGGGGTGTGGGTGTGGGCTGCTGCCAGCCTGAGCCCCTCTTCCTTGTCTCCTAGGCGGGGCCCAGGATGGGACTACCCAGCCAGCCCACCCGAGGAGCAACATGCCTCCCGGTGCCCCTCCCCTGACAAGCACTTGTTCCTGGCAGGTCAGAAGAGGTCTGTGAGCTCAGACCAGCTGTCCTCTCCTCCAACCCACTCTGCCCTTACCCAGAAGCTGGTGGAAGACCTGGGTGACCGAGTCATCCCAGTGGCACTGGAAGAATGCTAGGCCAGCTGGAGTCATGGCTTCCTGGTGTTTCTTGTAGAAATCAAAAGTGTGGAAGGTCCGCTGGGCAAGCTGGTAGCTATAAGAAGATGGGGAGCACTTTTGAGTGGGGAGGAGGGCACCAGAGCCCCACACCCTACCTCCAGCCCAACAGGCAATCCTGAGAAGCCTCTTAGGGTCTGCCCAGCACAACTACCCTTCTGCCTGTCTCAAAGCCTATGTTAAGAAAAAGCAGAACTGAGCAAGATCGACTGTTTCTGGGAAGCTGGCCTGAGGCCCTGGGGGGGATGTGTGTGTGGGGTGTAGATTAGATTACCAGGGTGAGGGCCGGGTGTCCCCGGAGAAGTCAATCGGCTTGTCCTGCTTGAAGAGTAGGAAGGCAAAGCGGTGGAAGCCAGAGCCTCGAGCAGGGAAGGGGGGCAGGTAGGGACATGTCTCCTGTCCTTCAGCCACCCTGTTGCCCGGGATGTTGGTTCTGGTGGGAGGAAAAGTATCCATTAATTTCCACCTGAGGGAGGTGACAGCAGGAGCATCCCCACCCACTCCCTGGAGACTGATAACAACTCCCTGGGGGACAGACCCTAGACTGATCTGTGTCGTACAATCAAGTAGGAGGTAAGCTCTGTGAACCTCGGACAGACGGTAAACCTGTGAAGGGAGCAGGAGGGCCTCAGAGGCTGAGGACAAGCGTCCCAGAGACTCTCAGGATGATAACAAGGTTGAGCACCCTGGGGAGCTGGTGGGGCTGCCACGGCCATCCAGGCTGGAAACCACGCCACCTTTGGGCTGCTTCTCTTTCCATTTCCTGAAGGCTCTGGGGTTTGTCGAGGAGTGTTTGCCCAGCCTGGCACCGGGATGGCCACTGTACCTGCCCCAGGGACAACTCCCCAGAAGGTCCTGCTGTACAGGTTGGTAACTGCAGTTGAATAAATATGACAGAAACCAGCCTCCCAGTCACTGGCCCCGATTACCCAGAAGGCCCAAAGCTGGGGTCACCTGCCTGACCTTTGCCCCCTGGCCTGGTGCTCAGAGCCAACGGCCACTGAGAAAACAAAAGGCAGCCCAGCCTGGGCAGGTCACAGCTGCCAGAGGCCTCTCATGGTCTTTTTTCCATTTGATTGTCACAGAGCCCCTCAGGGTGGCTACGGCATGTGGTAGCATCATCATAGTTTTACAGGTGGGGAAATGAGTTCAGGGAGACCAAGAGGCCTGTGGGAGCGACCAAGGCCCACTGCCTGCTTTTTTTCTTCTATACCTGTCTTCAGCCACTGGATCACAGGACCCCTGACATAGGGCCTCAGGAGGCAGAAGTAAGGGGCCACCTCCTGGGGTGAGAGGTTAATCCAAAGTCCCATGGTTAATCCTCGGTGGAGCCAAAACTGAAATTCAGATGCAGCTCTTTCTGGGATGCTGGGGCCTCCTTGCATGCCTCTGACCCACTCCCCACCCAGGTACTCACACCAGCCAGTGGAGGTACTCGGCATCCGGCTCCAGCAGGTGTCCATCTGCACACAAACAGACCCCACTGACTGCGGGCCCCTCTCACCCACTCCCTTGGAAGCAGCTGGGACTGGAGCTTTCTACCCGGCCCCTCCCCCAGCGCCCCAGGACCCTAGCTCATGGGAGGTGAGGGAGGCAGGAGGCCCCATGAGCCCGAGACACCTACCCAAGTTGGTGAGCAGCAGTGTCCACATGGAGCCCTCATCTGCCTCATAGGTCACCTCTGGGGCCTGGGCAGCCTGATAGGCAGAGAATGGAGGAGGTGTCACGTCACCAGGGACAGACAAGCTGTTGTAAACAGACCTTCTTTCTGGAGGGCAGGAGCCTGAGGGAGCCTTGGAGAAGGGAGAGCTCACTTTGATCGAAATGCCTTTGGCAGCCCCTCACAAGGAGATCAGCAAAGAGAGGCTTAAAGAAGGAAGCCTGCAGGGTTGCCCATCCGGAGATCTGAACCACAAGAAGGCCTACGTGTCAATGGACAGGGGCTTGGAAGGCACTCTCAAGACAGCAGGCCAGTCACAGAAGTACACCAAGATGGAGCTTCTTTTTCTTTCGTTTTATAGTCTTTTCTTTGTAATTACTATGGTGGTGTTTGCCAGGAAGTCAAAAAGAGGAGACAGAGAACAACAAAACCATAGCTCAGCCTGCATAGATGCCATGCCTGTGCCCTTAACCACCATAAAAACTGCCTCCCCACCCACTCCCTGGAGTGGTGAAAGCATTTGTAAATGCTTTCAAAAAGGAGTTGTGTGTGGCGGTGTGGTGGGATGTGTCTGTGCACAGGGGGCAGGGAGGGGCACAAGCCAGCAGTTACCTCAGTTGGAGTGACCTCATTGCCGTGGTACACAGGCATCAAGTCGTCCTCACCCACGGCATAAGCCACGTGCAGGGGGACTCGGGGCACGAAGGTGGCACCATGAAACAGGTCTCGATAGAGGCCGTAGTATTCGGCCAAACGCTGCTTGTGGTAGGGGCCAGAGGTCCTCTCCCATTCGGCCCGCACAGCCTCCAGTGGGATGCTCGCTGGAAAGGAATGATGCCAGTTGCGATGCAGGGTTGGGGCAGTGACACACAGGGGCCCTCTCCCCTGGGAGGGCTTACCTGTGCGGAGGCGGGCGGCCCGCTCCTCCTCCACGCTGGCCCGCAGCTCCCGGAGGACCCGTTTTCGCTCCAGCAGCTGTTGGGTCCGGCAGACCTTGGGTGGGGGCAGCCCAATGTCAATCTTGTCTTTGGGATCTGGGGAGGGAAGATGTGTTGGAGAAAGTGGGATCAAGTCTCAGTTAAGCCACCTGTGCCTACCTAGTCCTCTCACTTGCCCAAGCTCTGCTGCTAAAGCTTACCCTTTAATTCCCAAAACTAAAACATACCGTGCAGTCTGCTCCACAGACCTGGACAGGGTCCAGCAGCTAAGCAAACTGAATACAACTTGAGATTGCATTTTCTGATCCCCAAACCAGGGCACACTGTCAGTCTAGGTCACGGGAAACTGAGGTAGATCGTCATCCCAATTATAGTTGGGATCACCTTCAAGCCTGTCACACCTTCACAAAATTAATAGCTGAAGCTAGAAGGACATAAAGCAGCACTTCTCACACTTTAATGGACAAACCATACAAGTTACCTGGGAAGTATGTTAAAATTCAGATTCTAAATCACCACATCAGAGCGGAGCCTGAGACTCTGCATTCCTAACAAGCTCCTAGGTAATGCCCATGCTGCTGGTCCCAGAACACACTTTGAGTAGCAAGGCCCTAAAACACTTGCAATCCAACACCTTTTCTCACTTACATTAGACAGTAACAAGTAACATGCATTGAACCCTCATCAGGGATAGCATTTTTCTAAGAATTCCAATGGACTGTATCTTTTAAACCTCACAGCAATTTTGTGACACAGACACAATTATTTTATTTTACACTTAAGGAAACTGAAGCTAGGAGAAGTCACTCCAAAGAGGCTGACTTGGGTTTAAATCAGGCTATGTAGATTCCATATTCCATATCTGTGCCCTGAACCACCATAAAAATTGCCTCCGGAAATGCTTTCCAAAAGGATGCACTCAGTAAGTGTGAGCTGCTCAAGGGCACGGTCCCTGAGTCACCTTGCCCAGGGCTTTCAAAATTCATTCAGCAAAGTATTGCACACCTATGTGCCAGGCACCGTGTGGGTGCAAGGATCCAGTGGTGGTCAAAACAGGCAGATCCCTGTGCTTAGGAAGCTCACAATCTGGGAGGGAGGCAGCGAAAACAAAGTCAGGATACAGTGTGGCCAGGGCTACATACAGAGTATTTTAGGAGCACAGAGGGGCGTTCTAACCCGGAATCGGGGGTGGGGGGCGGTCAGGAAAACATTTTAGGAGTAGAAATAACTAACGTGGAACTCTAATAGTGAGGGAAGAGAATGTTCCAAGCAGGGGGACCAAAAGGTGTGAAAAATCCCGAGGAGACTAAACCGCCAACAGTGCATACGGGGAGGCAGGCAGGCCCCTTCCCCCAGTGCTCGAGGAGGACGCCGGTGGGGCCCCGCGAGTCCCAACACCGGTGCCCACAGCCCCTGCTCCGGTCGCCCCGCACCTGACTCCTCCCCGAAATGCTCCCGGTAGGTCCGCCACCAGTGCGGGGCTCGCGCCTCCTGCTCCGCCCGGCGCCGGTAGCGGTCGAAGCTGCGGTACTTCTCCAGCCGCTCCAGGTTGCTCACATCGATGTCCTCGTTGGGCATCGGCCCCAGAGGGGCGGTCCGGCGGCTAAGGGTGCCTGCGGGCAGAGAGCGGGACATCAGAAACAGAGGCCGGGGGCAGGCGCTGGCTGGAGCCCCAGGGTTCGGGCTATATGGGGACCTCCAAGAGCTCCCCAACCCCAGACCCCTCACCCGAGGTGCTGAAGCACCGCCACCTCCGACCTCCGTACACCGCGGCTCGCCACCAGGGCGCCGCCATCTTTCCTTAGGTCGGCGCCGCCGCTTCCGCTCCTAGGACCCAGCAGAAGTGGCCGTAGCAGCGCCTGAGCGCACCGCGGAGGTCCCGCCCCCGTCTGACCCCGCCCTGCCACCTAGGAGCCACGCCTCCGCCCAGGCCACAGACTCCTCCTTCCCGGAAGCCCCGAGTCTTTTCCTCCCGGCCGGAAGCGGCTTCGGGCTCTGGGCGGGAGGTTCCGGAAGGGCCCGTTGGACGGCGGGACGGAGCTGTGAGCGGTCCGGGTCCCTATCCGCGGCCAGCCACCAGGGGGCGGCACAGACCGGGAGCGGTCGGCCGGGCCGGGCAGCCGCCCCGACTGGCGGATGCTGCTCTCGGAGAACTCACCCAACCCCTGAGGGCGGCATCCTGAGCCCCCCAGGGGTGCAGCAGCACAGGTTGGGGAGGGGGTGCGAGCACGGATTCTGGAATCAGGCTGCTTGGGTTCAAATTCCAGACTGTGACCTTCCTGTCGCCCTTACAGTCTCCTCATTTTGAAAAAAAGCGTGTAATAATAGTGCTGACCTCATAGGGTTGTTAGAAGGATTAAATGAATGAACATAATAAAGCACTTACTGTGGTATATGTGTTAGCTTTTGATCACCTCCAGTTTACCATTATCCACGCAGCAGCATAAGCGACTGGTTAAGACAGTGTCTCTGTCTAAACCCTTCCAAGGCTGTGTTGCTCTTGGAATCCAGTTCTAACAAGATAAATCTTGGTACCCCAGGTGATCTGGACCCCCTTCTACGCTTGCCCCTGTCGGGGGAAAAGGTGGAATCTCCCTCTGCCCTTTCCCTTAAGGTTCTTCTGGCTGGCCAAATAATCAACAAGACAAGTTAGCAGGAGAAAATAATACCAAGTTTAATAACACCACATGGGAGAAACTCAGAAATGAGCAACTCGTCCCTCTGTCTAAGCTGCTTGCTTAAGTATTGCAGCTAAAGGTGAGGAGCGTGTTGGGGGCGGGTAGTGGCCTGGGACTTCAGAGGGCAGGAAGACAATTATTTTCAGGGTCATCTATAGATAATGTGGTCAGGGAGAGACAGAGCCTTTGATAAGAGGCTTGGTGCCTTTCCTATTGTAACATTTATCCTACATTATCTTTACAGCCATCATGATAGAAGATCTGTTCCAGGAAGGAGCCACCATGTCAAATTTTTTAGGCAGTTAGTGGGGGAGCTCAAATGTCCTTATTGTCTTCAGCTCGAAATAATCCACATACCAGAGTGGTGCTTCCTGGGGCAGCTTGCCCTGAGCACCATCACCCCTCTGAACTGGAACTCAAGCTTCCATGACACCAAACCAGCAGTTCACTCCCTGGGGCACAGGACCTTTGTACATGCTGTCACTTCTGCCTTCCACTCTTCACCTTTTCCCCTGTGGCCTGACTACCTCCCAGTCCTGTGCAGTGGTACCTCCAGGAAGCCTTCCCTGATGTTCCAAGCCAGGGCTAGTGACCAGTCAGTTGCTCTGGTACCAGCAGAAGCTTGACACACACACTAAGATGGGATGAGGTGGCTCTCCATCCTTTAGGAAGCGGCCACACCTTGAACTTGGTTTTCATGAACAGCAGCCAAACAGCTAGACCTCTCACCATCACTGCCACTTCACCCATCAGTGTGCACCTACTATGTGTTAAGGCCAGTAAGACTCAGTGCTGCCCTTAAGGAGGCGTTACTTATTAATTTGTGAAATCCTGCTGAATGTATGGCAGAACTGAAGGCCGTGGGCAGACTTGACTGTGCTGCAGGCAGGTCGGAGCACAGGGGCTCATGGCTTCTTAATGTTCTGAGTGTGTTTACATCTGGCCTCCTTTGCTATTTTATCTTTTGTGTCTGAATCCTCTTCTACATGCCTCACCCACGGCAGCTGCCCCTCTACAAATGAAGACGCACAGGCTCTCAAGGGGCAGAGGCACGGGCCTTGCTGGTTGACCCCATGGCTCTTATTTCTCCAGTAGTCCTCACTTTTGAGAAATGTTCTTGTTCTCTCGCTGTTCTAGAACCCTCTAAGAGTGGGGATTGCTTGGAACTGAACTGTTTGAAAGGCCTAGCACGGATTCCCACATGTATCAACTTGAAACATTAAACATAACTCTTGAAACCGGAAGTAATGGCCCCACCAGTGTCTTTCATCATTGTTACTTTCCACCACCATTTCTCTCTCTACAGGGAACTGAATTAAGCATCTGGGTCATGACCTTGAGGAGTTGTTTACAATTTTGAACAGAAAAAGAAAGACCAGCAGATATACAACACTCATTCCTGTGTGCAGCCCTCTGCCGTATATGGCCTGGGAGAAAGTTGACATAAAGGGATAAGTAAGCTAGCTGCCACACCTTAATGCCAGGGACAGTGACAGAGCAGTTATAGGCACTGTGTAAAGTGTCATTACAACTAAGTGCCTGTGGACTGTCTTCACACGGCTGTTTGATGGGCACTGGTGTCATCTGAGTGACACCACCCAGTTGCCCAAGCCAGAAAGCTGGGGGTCCTCCTTGACACATCTTCCTTCCTGATCCTCCATGTCAGGCACCAGTCCTGTGCGGTCACTTTTCTGTGACCCCTTGCTGCCATGCCCAGTACAGTGCTGTCTTCAGTCTCCCCTGCACCACTGCAAGCAACCTTCTGACGGCTTCCCTGTCCCCACTCTTGCTCCCTCCTGTCTGCTCTCCACTCACAGCCACAATTGGTTTTCTAAAATGCAAATATGGTTCTACCCTCCTTAAAACTTTTCAATGAATACCAACTGCCCTGAAGATAAAATGTCAAACTCTTTCACAAGATATACAAAGCTGTAAGGACCTGCTCCCTAATTCTAAACTCATTCCTGTCTTGAAGCCCAAGCTCCCTGGGGGTCTCCCTGCATCCTCCCAACATGTGCTGTGATTGCCCACACATCCATCAGGTGACTGCTTAAATGCCAGCTGCACCCGGGCTGTGCCCACCCTTAGAACCCTCTAGCTCTCCCCACAGGTGGGAACTTGTTGAGCACATGTTGAGAGAAGGACCGACTTCCAAGCTTCAACAAGGCTTCTTTTTTTTTTTTGGTGAGGAAGACTGGTCCTGAGCTAACATCTGTGCCCATCTTGCTCTGTTTTGTATGTGGAATGCCGCCACAGCATGGCTTGATGAGTGGTGTAGATCCGTGCCCGGGATCTGAACCTGTGAACCTCAGGCCACCGAAGCAGAGCATGCAAACTTAACCACTACACCACCAGGCCGGCCCCTCAACAAGGCTTCTAAGGAGACCCCTGATGCATCTCTCCTCAGTGTAGGTGCCAATCCAAGCAGCAGCTTGGAGATCTTCTACTGCACGATAGCACTGTGTGTGGCATGCTCTTCTAGAAGGAGGCAACGGAGTGATGTGGCTGAGCGCCTGGGGCTTTGGAATCTGCCCAAGCAGAACTCAAACCCAGGCTCTGCCACTTGCTGTGTCACCCTGGGCAGATTATTGAGACTGAGCCTCAGTCTCTTCATCTGTGAAGTGGGGGTGATAACCATTCCCTTCTCCTGGCTGTGGTCCAGCAGCAGGCATGGAGATTGTAGGACTGGAGGGTTCCAGCCCCAGTCAGTTTCACAGCAAATACAGTGCTACAGAGCAAACATTTTTAAGAAATAAGTAAAAACTCTGAAGAGCCATAGCAAATTGTAAGGATCCAGTCATTAAGAATACAGCAATTTAATGGGTCCAAGAAGAAGACTGTAAATTGTTGGTAAAGAAATAAGATCGCTCTGAAAGTCATTCTGAAAGAGCAGAGACCCAGACTGTGCCCGCTCACACCCTCTTAGCACTGTGCTCCTCTGTCTTCCTGCTTGCTCACTCTGATGTTTTCCTCTGATGGAAGGTGATAAATTGCTGAGAGAAGCCTCTTTAGAAGTAACTGTGATTTTATTAGTTGAGTCCATCTGTCCTTGGGTCAGCTGGGGACAACTACCAACCTCCCTGCCCCTCTCCTGGCACCCTTCCAACTGGACTTGGCCCACCACCTACACGTGGAGAAAAGTAAAGGCCACCCCCACCAGGCCGCAGTCTGGGTGCAGCCCCTCACGGTTCCCCAGCGCTGCGTATCCTCCCAGGGCAGAGGCTCTTGCTCTATCATCATTTGCACTTGGCTGTGGCTTCATGACAGGTGAACAGCCAGAGAGACACCTTCTCTCTTGTCCCTCCTCACACCCCCACCGTCACCCACAGCCCCCTACTCCTGCCTCTGGGGAGCCTCTTAGAAGAAGCCGATGAGGTCAGCGTCCGTGCGAGCAAGTCAGTTATCAGGCAGCTGGGAACAAGGCGGGGACTGTGTGTGAGCCAACCTGAGAGCATGAAGGGCTGGCTGAGTCCCAAGAGCCTGTCAGACTTCGAGAGAAAACCTGGCTGGGTGTGGCACCCTCACTGCCCCCGCATCACGTCCCACCCCCTCGGCCCTGAGGCTAGAAGGCCCTTCAAAATGTATGGCCTGACTCTTATGTCCCCATTAGGGAGGAGACCCTGTGCTGTCTGCCAGACTCTCAGGCGGGGAGGGCAAGAGGCTGCTTGTGGCATCCCTCAAGACCCCCTGCCTCAGAAGAGGCCCAGGAGAAAAGATCCACAAACCCTCTGCCTGACAAGGAGGGGAGAGACCCAGAGCCCAGTCACACCCTCGGATCTGAGCTGGACATCTGTGGGCAAGGGAGCCAAAGCCGTGGCCGACAGTGTTGTGGGACTGAGACACCTTTGGTGTCATGGTTCCCCAGAGGCCGTTGTGCCTTGAACCCCCTGGGCTGGAGCACTCAGAAAGAACACTTGTACCCTGTCCACAGAAAGAGCTGTAATCAGGCCCTGGGCATCGCAGAGCTTTCCCTGGGCACCCCCTCCTTGGAGCTGGCAGCCAGCGGGGCGGTGGGAGAGAGTTCTCAGGTCTGAGGCCTCCATTGAGGAGGCAGTGAGGCCCTTCAGGCTGAATGTGATGTCATATTGTAGGAGGCTTTCTTCAGGGTCTCCAGGAAGAACTGTTCATTCTCCAAGAAGTCACGGTCCTGAAAGGCAGAGCTGGGTGAGCAGTCACCCCCTGGCTCCTTCCTGTACCCACTTCTGTGAACACGGACACTGGCTCACAGGACTGAGAGCAAGGAGGACCCCTCGGTGCTAGCCAAGCCAGCTCTCACTCGGGGGCCCCCTCCCCACTTACTCCCTGGCTCTGCCTGGCTCTGGGATGCAGCGGGGGCAAGGAAAGAGCAGGCGCACTGGAGTGAGACAGAGCGGGTCTCAGTCCTGGCGAGGCCACTTGTTAGCATGACTTCATCTTTCTAAGCCTGTCTAGACTAGAAATAACATTACCTGACTCGCAGGGCTGTGGGAGGGTAAAGGCTTATTATGCACATAAAGCTTTCAGCACAGAGCCTGGCGCCCAGGAAGTGCTCCATAAGTGACAAGTGCTATCATTACATGAACACAGAGTTGTTGTGAGGTTCAACTGACATGATATCTGCAAACTGCTTCGTACAGAACCTGGCTTAGAGGACAGATCTCAGAGATGTTCACTTAGCAATCGTACTACTCTTCTTCTTCAGGGGGTGGGCTAGCCCTCCCAGGGCCAGGAGGTGTTCCTTCCTGCCTCTGCTCTGAGCTGCTTTGTCATCACCGTGAACTTGAGGACCACAGAGGGGCCACGGAGAGCAGGCGGGCCTGGGCTGGGCTGGCCTCTGCTCTGGGACACTCACCTGCTCAGCTGTGTGTTTCAGCAGCACCAGCTTGGCGTGGAGGTATGAGGGGCCCAGGCGGGCCGGAGGCTGGCTACACTGAGGAGCGGTGGGAGCAGAAGCCACGACGGCTGAAAAGGCTGAGTAGAAAGTCAGGGACTGAAGTGTCGGTGGGAGAATGGGATGGCCACAGCTTTTTCCCCGGGGCCTGCTCACCACTGCGGGGGACAGGGGTGGGGGTGGGGGGGGACACGAGGGAGCACATCCAGCTCCCAGAAGCCTTTGAAAATGTGCATGTGGGCCGGCCCGGTGGCGCAAGCGGTTAAGTGCGCGCGCTCCGCTGCGGCGGCCTGGGGTTCACCAGTTCGGATCCCGGGCGCGCCCCGACTCACTGCTTGTCAAGCCATGCTGTGGAGGCGTCCCATATAAAGTGGAGGAAGATGGGCACGGATGTTAGCCCAGGGCCAGTCTTCCTCAGCAAAAAAAGAGGAGGATTGGCAGATGTTAGCTCAGGGCTGATCTCCTCACAAAAAAAAAAAAAAAAAAGAAAATGCGCATGGGATCTTACCTGGCATGTCCAATTCTAGGAATTTATTCAAGGGAAATAACTGGGCAAAGGTGCAGAGATATATAGACAAAGATTTCCACTGAGGTGCTGTTTATCTTAGTGGCAAATCACTCAGTTGGGAAGCAGTAAAAATAAGGAGCAGCCTCATAATGGAAAATTACACTGATTGAGAATTATGGTTAAATATTTAATTACTGACATGAAAACATGTTCTATACGTATATTTCTGAATGAAAAAAATCAAGGTACAAACAACATATGATACGATCTCAATTTTGTTTTCAAAAACATGCACCAGAATGTCAAAAGTGGTTCTCTTGAGAGAGTGGAATTGAGGGTGATTTTTTTCTTTTTTTTTTGTGAGGAAGATCAGCTCTAAGCTAACATCTATTGCCAATCCTCCTCTTTTTGCTGAGGAAGATTGGCCCTGGGCTAACATCCGTGCCCATCTTCCTCTACTTTATATGGGACGCTGCCACAGCATGGCTTGACCAGCGGTGCATCGGTGCGCGCCCGGGATCCAAACCAGCGAACCCCGGGCCACAGCAGCGCAGCGTGCGCACTTAACCACTTGCGCCACCCGGCCGGCCCCGAGGGTGATATTTTTTTAAATCATTTTCCTTCTTCTATTTCTGACTTATTTTTTTATAATTAACATGCATTACTTATGTAAAAAAGAAATAAGCTGACTTTAAAACTCAGCTGAGTGGGCCGGCCCCGTGGCGTAGCGGTTAAGTGCGTGCACTCTGCTGCAGGCGGCCGGGTTCGGATCCCAGGTGCGCACCAGGGCACCGCTTGTCAGGCCGTGCTGTGGCGGCGTCCCATATAAAGTGGAGGAAGATGGGCATGGATGTTAGCCCAGGGCCAATCTCCCTCAGCAAAAACAGGAGGATTGGCAGATGTTAGCTCAGGGCTGATCTTCCTCACAAAAAAATAAATTAATTAATTAAAAAAAGAAAAAACTTACAAAAAAAAACTTAAAAAAAAAAATAAATAAAACCCAGCTGACCCCACTAACTTGAGAAGCGGGAAGGGTGGGCAGGATGCTCCTGGCATTGCCCTGTCCAGTGGGCTAGCCGAGCCAATATCTCATCCTTCTGGAGCCACTTACCACTCAGGCCAGAGGCTGCCAGGCCCTGGGTCCTAGGGAGCAGCCCCATGGGGCCAAAAGGCAGGTCCTGTCGGACATGGTCCAGCTGCAGCCTCTGCTGGGCCAGACTCAGATGCTCCTGTCCGCAGAGCAGAAGGACACAGCCGTGGGAATGGGAGGCTGGTGGGGTTGGTGGGGGTGGGGGAGCCAGAGTGGGGAGGAGCCTTGCCTGGTGCACGTGCTGTTCCTGCTGCCGCAGCCGCTCCTGCTGCTGCTGCACCAGCTGTAGTCGGGCCTGCTGCTCTGACTGCACCTGCCGGGCCTCGCGCAACGCCCGCTCCCCCTCCTCATACTTCTCTGAGGCCACCTGTGGGGAGGCTGCCTGGGTCAGTAGGCTGGCTGGGGTCAGTGCACTGCCTGCGCCCCCGGCACGTCCAGGGCTCAGCTGCCCGGCACCTGGCTCATGCTCTCCACCTCCTCGGCGCGGAGCCGTGTGCGCAGGGCGGCGGCGCTGACCCTCTCCTTCTCCAGCCGCAGCTCCTGCCGCTCCCGCTCCAGGGCCTCCCTCTCAGCCGCCAGCTGGTCCTCCTTGGCCCGGAGCTCGCTTGCCTTGATCTTTAGCTCCGCCTGCTCCTGGAGACAGCAAAGCTTTGGCTGCATTCTCCTCTTAGTTGAACTGGGCTCTGCTCAGGGTTTGAGGACCCCCCTGGCCTGCCCTGCCTCACTGCTGTAGCTTGGCTTCACCCTGACTCTGGGTGGGGCAAGAGGGTCCGAGGACCAGCCAGAGAGGCCTGCGGCTAAGTCGCAGTGTTGCCCTTCAACCCTGGGCTCAAATTCTCTGAACCCCCATTTCCTCATTTCTAGAACATCTAAGTCATGGAATGTGATAAGGATTGAATGAGCAAATGTGCATAAAGCACCTAGGACAATAAAAGGAAGTTGTTATTCTTATGTGATTATTGTTGTCTTAATTCCTCTCGTTATTGCCGTGCTCTTTGCCGAGCTGATACAACCCGATGGAGGAGCAGATGGTGAGGGTTGGGGAAGGGACAGGGCTGCCTGGGCTGCCTGCTGTCTTGGTGGCCCTGGGCCCTACCTTGGCCAGGCTGATGAGGGTGCTCTCCCGCTGGGTATCCACCTGCAGCGCCCGCTCTGCCTCACGCTCGGCCCGCTCCTTACTCAGCTTCTGCTGTGCAAAGAACTCAGCCCACTCGGCTGCCAGGCGCCGCCGCTCCTCTCCACACCTGTGCATGACAGACTTCTGCTCTTCCAGCAAGGCACTCTGGGACGAGGGCACGAGGGCACACAGTGAGCGTCCTTGGGCATAACGGCAGGGACAGCAGCTGAACAGTGTGGGTGGACTCACCTTGGCCCTCTCCAACTCCTCCCGCTCCATGGCGATCTGCTGGACCATGACCTTCCTCTGCTCCTCTAGAGCACGCTGCGTGGACTCTGCCTTGGACTGCTCGGCACTCACCCGCCAGCGTTCCTGCGGGCCGGGTCAGGGCTGAGAGCACGCTCCCTGACACTCCACCCACTGCCGTTCAAGCCTGACTGCTCCTGAACGGCTTGACTGCTCCCTGGGGAGCTGTGCCAACCCACCTACATCTTCCACGCTAGGCCACAAACACCTGCTTTCCAGAAAGGTGCAAAATGAGGGGTGCCTGAGGACTGCGGGGGCCTGGACTGGGATGAACTGCACCAAGGCTAAGCTAACGGCTCAGAGAACATTGCTGAGAGGGGCCCTGGGTGGCCCCAGAGGGCTAAAGAACACCTTCTGCTCCCTGAATTACCAACCACAGCACTCGGCCTGCCTGCCTCCCATCAACCAACAGGCAGAGCACCAGGGTGGGCGTGAGACTGTCTGTGCGAGGGGACGTGGGGCACCCACAAGCCTGGCCCGAGGCAGGGGCTTAATAAAGTCACCAAACGAGGGACTGATAAACATGGTTCCCAACATGAAACCATCTGTTTACATACTGATATTGTCTACAGGATATATGTGTATCATCAGTGGCTAGCTCTGCCTAGTGGGTGATTTTAATTTTCTTCTTTATTGTTTCCTTATTTTTTGTTTTTTGTGATGAAAACTGGCCCTGAACTAACATCTGTCGCCAATCTTCCTCTATTTTGTATGTGGGACACTGCCACAGCTTGGCTTGATGAGTGGTGTGTAGGTCCATGCCAGGATCCAAACCCGCGAACCCCGGGCTACTGAAGTGGAGCATGTGAACTTAACCACTATGTCACTGGGCCGGCTCTATTGTTTCCTATATTTTAATTTTTTTCAATGAAATGTATCATGTTATCACCTAGCACGAAAAAAAGAAATGTATTATTTTTTAAAGAATAAAGCTTGCTCTTACACATGAAAGATATAGGGAGTTCAAAAATGTATCTGTTACAACTCAGGAGGTGAGATTATTTCTCCCAATGTCACAGGCATCAGCTGATGTGACAGATTCGAGTGACAGGAAGGAAAGTGTGATGGGCAGCTGATGGGCAGAGAGGGGCTAGACGGCAGAGGGCACTTCTGGAGGTGGAAGCAGGGGCCCTGCAGAGGCAGGAAGGGGCAGGAGAGACATTTCAGAGGAAAGTCCTGAGGCTGAGGAGGAGAGATCAGAGCACCGCTGACATTCCCCAGAGTGCTCTGCTGGCAGGAGGAGGGACCCCACCTGCTCCAGCAGCCGACTCTGCTCGTTCAGGCGCACCTCCATCTTCCCAATGACCTCTTGGAGTCGGCTCCGCTCTTCCTCCATGTCCCGCTGCTGCCGGCCCAGCCTCTCCTGCAGTGCTGGGGGCGGCCCACAGGGCGCTCACTGCCTGCCCACCTTCCCACCAAGGTGGGGAGCCAGGAGGGACACGCGGCCCACTCAGTACCTCGGAGCTGCTCGTCCCGCTGCTGGATCCCCAGCTCCCGCTCCTGGGTGGTGGTGAGGTGGGAGGCCTCCACGCGGGAGGACAGCTCAGTCAGGCTGCTGGAGAACTTCTCCATCTGCTCGATGATACCATTCAGGGACCTGGGGGAGAACTGGGTCACCCTGGCCTGCGGACCCCAGCACCACCCCCTCGGGGTGGGCAGGGCCAGGGCAGCATGTACCGTGTGTGGGAAGTGGCACTGGTGACGGCGTCAATCTCCCGGTCCTTCAGCAGCTTCAGCCGCTGCAGCTGCTCCTCGTGGTCCTTGCGCATCTCCAGGATGGAGGCCCTGAGGGGACAATGAGGAAGGCGAGGGCCTACCTGAGCAGGACCCACACGGCCGGCGCAGCGAACACTGCGGCCAGCTCCACGTGGGAGGAATGTGCCTCTGGAGGCTCCCTGGGCCTCTCCTCCTCTTCCGCATGCTGCCCCTGGCTCCTCTGCTCATCTGTCTTGGTGCCTCAACGCCACATCCACTGTCTAAGGGGGAGATGCCTTCCGTTACTCAGCAAAGGACACTTTACACAGAGGAAAGACACGGGTGTCAACAACCCTTTCGTGTCTGGCCAATCTGTGTAGTGTTGAAAGGCCTGCTTTGCCCTCATTGGCCAACTCCCTTATGTACCCTTCCTTAGTTCTGCTCTCATCTAGAAAGGCAACCAGACCCACACACCAGGCACAACAGTGCAAATCTCTTCCAGGGTCCATCTTATCACTAGACTTGGAGGTCTAGCAGGTAAGTGGACGAACCTGTGCTCATTAGCCCTCAGGGTGCTTACTGCTGCCAGGCCCTGCCCGAACAGCCAGTGATGCTTCGGGCCTTGTGAGTACTCCCTCCCCACCTCTGCGGGAGCCGTGGCCCCCCACTCATGGCAGGCGATGGGTCAATGTGCTTGGCCTCGGTCCTCACCTGGAAGGGAAGGGGTCAAGCCTCGGTTCAAAGGCTGCTGAGCCACGGCTTGGAGTCTCACGGGAATCGGCTTCCTCTGGCCCCGCCAAAGGCAGCTCCCCCTGCCCACCTGCCCCTGGGCCTCGCCCTCACCGCTGCAGCTCCCGGAGCCGCTCCATCTCCTGGTCCTTTTCCTGCACGGTGGCTGCCAGGCGCCGCTGGTGCTGGGCTGTGAGCTCGGCGTGAGCCTGCTCGGCTTCCTGGCAGTGCGACAGACACCGGGTGGACAGCTCCTCGTTCTCTCTCCGCAGCCGCTCTTCCCGTTGTTGGTATGATGTTTCTAGCACCTTGATGCGGCTTCTGCCAACAGGACACCCAGCTGAGGGGCTCAGAAGGCAAGGGCGGCCACCTGAAGCCTCTCCGGGCACCTCGGCTGGGGCAGCCCATGCACCTGGGGAAGCCGCGGCAGGAGTGGTGGGTACCTGTGAGCACTCTCGATGAGTTCCAGGTCTTCCTGGTGTCGCTGCTGCAAACTCTCCAGTAGCAGCTTGTGCTGCGTCCGCTCCAGCTCCAGCTTCCGCACCTAGGAGGCAGCAGGAGGGACGGCGTGGAAGGAGGGGAGGCTGGGTCCCTTGGACTGCCTGGGGAAGCCTTCCATCCCTCACAGTGACACCCTCCCATTTCAACCCTGCCTCCAAAGCCAGCTGCCCCTCTGCCCCTCACCTGGGCCTCTAGCTCTGCCAGCCGGGCCTGGCTCTGCAGAAGCTCAGCCTGGAGCTCAGCAGTGCCACTCTGAAGCTGCGCCTGTGCAGCCAGGAGCTGCTTCTGGTATTCTGTGCCTGGCATTAGGCTCCGTGCCGGGGACTCCGGGAGCAGGGACTGTAGGAATGGGTGAGATATGTTCCAGGTTAGGTAGGGGACAGGGACTCAGCTGAGCTCAGCTACCTCTGGCCCTCTGCTCACTGGACCTCCCAGGCCCTGTGCCTGATGTGTGGCTGTAGACAGGGACAAGGACGTGACACTAAGAGGACAAGGACGAGGCCTTGGAGAGTCACTGTCACTGTACCTCCCCTGTCAGGTCTGGATAGGAGAATGAGTCTCCCTCCCTCCCTCCCTCAGAGCAACATCCCCTCCACCAGGGATTCCAGATTCCTAGACAAATAGCCGAGTCCCAGCAGAGTCTTAGCTACGACAAAAGCTTATGACGCTGGCCCTTTCTGTCAGGCCTGAAGCCCAGCTGTTGACAGCTACTCTGGCTCCTGCAGGCTGCCCACCATCCACCATCTCGAAAGGCACTTCTGGGTTACTGGGGACATTCTCCTGTGGGGCTATGTCTCCTCAGGGCCAGGGGTCAGAGGTGACTGCCACACCTGGGAAACAGACGGAGGTGTGGTGGGAGGACGGCAAGGATGGAGGAGGCTTTCTAGATGGAACAATAGGACACCTGCAGCCCTGCTTTCTGACTGGAGCATTCCTGCTGCCCCCGCCTGGGTGCCACCTCTAATTCCCCGCTGGTTCTAGCAAATTAGCACCCAACTCTGCCTGGCAGTTTAGGAAAGTGCTGGTGGGGAGCACCAGGGTGAGCTATCTGACATCATGACACATTCTTCCTGGAGCTTGTTAGGTCAAAGAGCTGGTGCTGCCTCTGAGCTGTGAGAATTGCTCTGTGGGCCTGAGACCTATACCTGCTTGTCCACCCTCCCTACCTGGACAGGCACAGAAAGCCCTGTGGGTTCCTGGGAGCTCGGGAAACCAACCACAGGCTCTGAAAAATCAACAGCAGAGAAGTGAGGAGGAGGCACAGAAAGGCCCCAAGGTCTCGTGTGTGAAGCTAGCTTGGGAGAGTCTAGCTTCACTCGTCTTCCGGGGGCTCTGAAGGAAGCTTGAAGTGCCTCCTCCTTACCCAGAGTTAACCCCCCAAACAAAGCAGAAAACAAACCAGTACCGGAGAGGTCTCCAGGGGCTGTTCCCCTCTTTGGGTCACCTGCACGGAGGACAAAGGCGGCGTGGTTCCAAGTCACAGGGGACCTGAGGACAGAGGGATGGGGGTGGCAAGATGAAGAGCCTTTGGTGTGGGACACAGGGAGAGAAGGGCAGTTGACACGGGCAGAAAGGGAAACATCAGGTTCAAATCATTGCCCAGAAAGGCCCGGTGGCTGGCAGTTTACTAAGAGTGAGGGCTCAGGTGGGTAAAGGAGATGGGACCCAGGTTCAATTCCCCTTAACCAGTGGGCCAGATACGAGGTATCAAATACCATACAACAAACCGACCAAGTTGGAGCCCAGCACAGCTGTGGTGGTCTCTAAGGAAGGAGCTCGGGCTGGCCCCCACCATGCCTCTCACCAACCCCCAGCCCTGGCTGTAGACATACCCCACGCCAGCAGGCCTGGCAGGTGGCTTTTGTGCTGCTATTCCTGAGGTCCCTCCAGCAGCTGCTTGCTCGAGCCCCTGAGTGCCAGCAACAGGTTCGCTGAGGAAATGAAGGTTAAAGCGAAGGTGGCAGAAGGTCCAGGTTAGGCTGGAGGAAGACCGCCGAAGCAGGAAGCTACGTGCCGTTCCTCTTCCTGCCTCCCCTTGGCCCTCCTCCTGTTCCCACCAACCCGTCTTGGGAATTCTCCTCCCAAGTCTGAGCCCCTGGCCTTTCAGTACCCCCTCCCCACCTCAGTGCCCACTGGGGCACAGTGAATGGACACTGACCCTCTAATGACAGTCTAAGGAGCGACAATGGACATGTTATAGGCACCAGAGTTAAGTTCAAGTTCAAGGCCTCATTCTGGGCCAGTCAGCTTCTCAGCTTTAGACTGAGGCTCTGCTCACTCTCCTGCCAGGTCCAGCTGCCCTCTGGACTCCTCTCCTCTCTTGTCTGTTGTTCCCACTTCCCTTCCCAGCTCTCGGGGTCAGTGAGGGGGTTTTCCCCTCGGCTTCAGGTCCAGGCCAAAACCGCCCTCCTCATTCATAGCAGCCCCAGGCTGGGTGATGTCCCTGGCCTGTCACTTCACTTCCCCTTTGCTCTGGCCGCACAGCATCTAGCCACTTGCTTTGGACAATCCTGGCTTTGCCAGCCTCTTCAGCCTTCCTGTCCTCAGGGGTCACTCACTGCCCTGTCCCACAGGATCGCCATTCCGTGGCTTCTCCCAGGGGTCGCCTCTTAGCCATTGTGTCTTCTCTAACACTCCCAAAAAGCAAGAACAAATCTCAACCTCTACACACGTCATTTACTCTAGCTTGGGCCAGCAGAAGTACCAACGATTTTGATACAGGGCTTTTTGCGAGCCCAAGAGCGCTGTGGGCAGACTACCTGCTCAGAGGCACCAGGATGGCTGTGTGTTTGTCACACCAGGGTACCCCCCGTCTCCTGCCTGATCAAGTCAGCACCTATCCCCATGGCAGTCAGGGTGTGTCAACAGCCCCCCAGTCCCCTCGGGTCTGTACCAGGGCGAAAGAGGGAAGTCAGATGCTCTCTCCACAACACCAAAAGAGGGAGAAGAGCACAGCTAAGAGCCGGCACGCCTCATTGAGGCATCGAGATGGGCGAGGTCAGCCCCCTACGCCCCTGCCAGGTCCTCCCTCCACTAGAGACAGCAGCCCAAGCCCGTACCTGTTGGAAGGGGGATGGCCCACTGCCTCCACCAAGTTCTGGCCCTTAGAGGCCGCAGCACGCTCCTCTCTGGCCAGACCTTGGGACTTCTTCCGAGACAAGGCATGGCTCAGCCAATCCCTCTCCTCTTTCTCTTCAGATGCTCCCAGCTTGGATGGCTGGCTGGCTTTGGCAGGGGAACCTGCACTCTTGGTTGGTGGCTTTGCACCTGAGGAGGAGGAGGGCAACCCAGCCGGGGCAGAGTGCTGGCCTGGGGCAAAATGCTGGCTCGCAGAAGGGGGTACTGAGCGGGTAGAGAGTGCAGAGCCTCCCCTTCGAGCCTCTCTGGTGGGAGAGAGAGGGAGCAGGTCCGAGTCGTCGTCCTTGAGGCCCAACCAGTCAGCTCCTCCCTTCCTGGGGTGGGTGGGGCTGAATGCTGCTGGGGTGCTCTGTTTGGAGTCTGGTTCTCCCTTGGGGTCTGTGCCACTTTCTGCTAAGAACCTACTTCAAGACAGAGAGGAAGGGTCTAGGGCAGGACAAGCAGCCTGTCTCAAGAGCCCCCTGACCAGCCTTTCCCTTCGCTGCTGGGGGGTGACTATGAGGCCCACACCAAAAAGACAGATGCCCAGGGGCACTGCACAGCCAGCCAGAGGAACAGTGAGCACAGTGCCCACACCAGCTCAGGAGCAGAGCAGCAGCGAGCCATTTGTAGAACCATGAACATAGACATCTTGAATTCCATCACGTGAACAGGGGACAATTCCATCCACAGAGAACAGGACCAAATTACAACCAGGGCACACACGTCCAAAGAAATATCAAGTGGATCAAGTGGTTTTAGGTTTTCCAGGCACTGTCATTTTGCTACCTTGTCCTTTACTTGGCCATTGCCTATATGTGTTACCGGCCAGTGGCAGCAGGTTCCAAAGTTTAAGAATATACTGAGATTGGGAAAAAAATGTTGATGTGTATATAAGGTGATTTAGATAGAAAGAAAGGTTGATAAAGCCAATGTGGCATAATGTTAACAACCACTGAGTCTGGGTGAAGGGCAGGAGGGAATTCTTACAACCTCTCCGTCAGTTTGAAATTATTTCAAAATACAAAGTTTAAAATATATACTGGGAGAAAAACTCCAAATTCAGAAAATTCAATCCACTAACTTAATGTTTTGTTGCAAACTGGGGTGAGACCACTGTCAGGATCATTACGGCAGCTCCCAGGGCAGTGTTCCTGGGGAGTGGGGTTTGAGAAGCCCCTGCAAAAGGTTAACAGTCTTCCCCCCCAGGACTGGACGCTCCTCAGGGAGGCTGGCTGACATCACGGCCATTTATGGCTTTAAGGGGCTTCAGGCAGAGTTGGGCCCACCTCCTCCTCTTCCTTCCGAGGAGGCCAGGAGCAGAGTCTGGGACCAGGATCCTGGTGGGGCCACTTCCACCCCTTGGCCTGGGACTGGGCAACCTCCCTCTTCCTTTGGCACCCCCCGCAGAGCCTCACGCTTGCACATCGTGGCCTTCCAAACAAGACTGTCAGTGGGACGGGGGAAGGCCGGGCCTGTCTTCCCAGGGGGCAGCCTGTCTCAGAGGCCAAGCTCCCTGCAGGCCCCGCTTACCTGACCGACTGCCGGCGGGACTGCCGGCCCTCAGAGGAGCCCACGGTGGGCCGATAGGCCCCAAAGGTGAAGTCCTCGTCAACCCCAGGATCTTCTTTGTCTGTGAATTAAGGAGTCCGTGATCTAGAGCAAGGGAGTCAAATACTTTTGTGGCTGCAGAACTGTTTAAAAAAGGCTGAAATGGCACTTGACGTGTGAGACAAGCAAAGGTGAAGCTGCTCTGGAGGAGGCAGGGGCGAGGGGCTGGGCGGCAGCTCAACGTCTCCGGCCCCAGCACTTGGAACATCACTGGCGAGCTGTTAAAAACGCACTCGCGGGGCCCTGCCCGCCAGGCTTAAGGTGAGCCCAGTGAGCTGTGTGTGTCGCAAGAATGACTCTCAACACATAGCCTGTGGGCTGATGCTTTGAGAAACACTGGTCCAGAGCAGTGTTTTTCAAACTGTGAGCTGCTACCTATTGGCAAGTTGAGAAACCAATTCAATGAGTCACAACCAATGTATTTAATAAGTCAAACAGCATATAAATAAAAAATAAGATTACATGTGTGTGTGATGATATATTTCTTATTATGCATTGTGGTACAAATCTGCTCTGGGAGCCCCACACCCCCTCCCCTGCCCCCAAGCTTCCTCACCCTGAGGCCTCTGGTACTTCTTGTCCAGCTTGAACTCCCTGTGCTCCCCGGTGCCCGGGCGGGCCAGGAGTTTGGTGGCAGAGCCTCGACCCAGCAGCTCATCCAGCTTGGAGCGAGCGGGGCGGGGCCCTTCCCTGAAGGCCGGGACATAGAGTGGCCCACGTGAATGCTAGGGGCTCCGGGGAGCCCACGCTGTACCCTCCTCTAGCTTTTCCCTGGACCTGAAGCAGCAGCCTGGCCAGGGCTCTCTACCCATAAGGATCCTTACTGGTCTCCCGTCGGCTTCCTCTCTGCTTTGGGGCTGTCTCCAAACCCCAGGGTGGCCATGAGGTCGTCCCCGTCGTCAAACAGCAATTCTTCTTTCTTTCGGATGGCGGTGTCCTCAGGAGTTAGAGGAATAGAGGGACCTAAAAGACAGAGCACAGGGGATAACGCCCACAGCCTTCTTGCCCTCAACTCTGATATCTGAATGGGCTGAGGGGGGTGACCTTTGGATGGGACAGCGGGCATCGCACGTGTCCGGGCTGCCACAGGACCTGACTCCCCACGTCCCACACCCGGGCTCATGTACCCCACCTCCCTGTTCTTAGACACTGATACTCTCTGGTCCAGGATCTTAGACCTATGGTCCCCACCCTGGTGGTCTCTGGTTCTGCACTGGAAATTTCAGCTAGCCTGCTGCCAACTGTATCTGCCCCAGGACAAGAAACAACCCACCCGCCCTACCTTGATCTCTGACTGGGGCTGGGCTCTTTTCAGAAGCTGTTTTGCTCTCCGTTCTGGGTGGCTTCTTGGTGCTTCCTTCCTCATCATCGGAGAGAAGTCCTGCCAATGGGTCTTCTAAGTCTCAGGGCCAGAAGGGAAAGCACAGGTCAGAATGCAGCGCTTTGTCCAGGAGAACGAGCCCTGTGCTGCGCTGGGGGAGTTCTCACTCCAGTGGAGATTCTAGCTGCTCTAACAATAAACAAGCCACTCAGCACCCAGAGGGCGGGGCCTGGCTAAGGGGGACCGCAACACAGCCCAGGCTCGGCAAGGGGAGAGGGAGCCGGGAGAGCCACACTGGGCCTGCGGGGCCTGTGGTCCGGTGTGACTGTCCCAGGCTTGCCTGTGGGCCCCCAGCCTCTGCTGTCTGCATAGCCTTCTGGAAATGTCCCCAAGTCATCAGAAGAGAAGTAAAACATTCGTGCATTCATGAAGGGAAAGGGAACTTCTCCCATACTTTATAAAATCTTCAGTTTGATGTCTGGCTTCAAAGTCCTTGCAAATAAGTTCCTCAAATATCCTGGCCAATACAACGTAATTAGTCCCTCCCTGAATTCATGAGGAACTAAATCAGTGGCACCAGCTGTGTGCTCCTCATCTGATACAGCGATTTGGCCTTGGGCAAGCAAGCAAGCAAGCATTACCCAGGCTACTCCACTCTCAAAACTGGAGTGTTCTAGAAGCGGGATGCAGGGCCTAAGGTACCTTCAAAGGGAAACTTCCTGTACTGATGTCCAAAGCTGTTGGGAGAGGGAGGTGGCTTCTTGGTGGGAAGGGCGTCCCCTGCAGGAAGCAAAAAGAAGGCAAGGTCACAAGCCTGGTCTTTCCATGCCAAGGTTGTGCCACGAACGCCTGCAGCTCTGCAATGGCGTGTACTTCCTCCTGGGGGGCTGCAGAGATGGCCATGGGATGGGTCTACACCTCCCCCGTTCTCACACAGGCTTCTGGCAGGGAAACGTGGTCTGGAAGTCACCTCCTACCCCCCTGGTCACAAGTCATTCCAAACAGAGTCATGGATTTGGGAGATGCACAGGCTACCAGAAAATTCTCCAATTTAACTCAAATGGCTTTTCCAGGAGCTGGACTTAGAGGTACTGGAACAGCTCTAGGAAGAGGAAGCTCAACCTGTCCCCTGCCCCCACCACAAACACTCAAACACACCAGAGGTACACAGCGAGCCCCTGGTCTCTCCCTCCCAGGCAGAGAAAACCCACAGGACATGAAAGCTTCCTTCCAAGCTTTTTCTATGTCCCCAAAGTGTCCCTATATTGAAGGAGCTATCTCCCACTCACCTTTCTCATTGGGATCACTAGGCAGCTCTTCTTTCCCAGAACTCTTTGCAGCTCTTTTACTAGAGGCTAGATTAGACTTCTTCAGACCTAAGAGATCTGCATCCATATCGTCCAGATCCTGGAGAAGTGAGGAAGAGGGAGGAATCCTCACAGGTGCTCAGCTAGTGGTTGCTAAACGCCCTCATGCTGGAGCAGCCTGGTGGTAATATTGCCTCCCTTTTCCACGGGGACAAATGGGGACTTGGGCTGGGGAACTGATCTGACAGGGTTACAGAATAAGGACAGAGGGAGGGCTGAAGCACAGTCTCCACACACTCGGTCTCAGATGAGGCGAATGGTCTCGGATTGGTACTTCTACCGGCTCTTATTAGCAGCTGCTGCCTCAACGCTAGAATGAGAGTCACTAAAACCTGCTTTCTGCAGCTTCTCACAAAGGCCTAGCAAAATTTGAAGCTCTGTGTGCAGCGGAAACGAAATAGCAGGATCCTGAGATTGAAGACTTCCAAAGGGACTGCACCAGGCAGTAAGGGGACCCGAGGCAAAAAGATACCCCTGTGCCCAAAGTCAAGGAAAATTCTGGATTCTTAGCCTGCCTGGGTTGGGAGAAGTGAACTGCAATTAGAGGCAGAGGTATGATGAGAATGCTTTCCGTGTCAATGAATATTCTACGGAGATGACATTAAAAACCAGCATGAACTAAGCCAGGAGAGGGAGGCAGCCAGGCACTTCCTGGTCACAAGCCTTCAGCATAGACTTGCTGAGGGATGATTTTGAGAAGGGGATGAGGACTTCCATCTGAAGATGGTGGTTGGCACTCCAGGGACAGAATTGTGAGGAAACAAAGGAAAATGAGACAACTTCAGGAAAAAGGTGTGGCCGGCCTGAAGCCATAGTGGTTAAGTGCGCGCACTCCGTTGCAGCGGCCCGAGGGTTAGCAGGTTCAGATCCGGGGAGCACATCCAGGCACCGCTTGTCAAGCCATGCAGTGGCAGTGTCCCATATAAAGTAGAGGAAGATGAGCACAGATGTTAGCCCAGGGCCAGCCTTCCTCGGCAAAAAGAGGAGGATTGGCATTGGATGTTAGCTCAGGGCTGATTTTCCTCACAAAAAAAAAAAAAAAGAAAAGAAAAAAGGTGAGTTAGGAAAGAAAACTGAACCAAAGGCAAGCAGAGTGGGGTAGGGGGTTCAGCTCATGGTTCTGGAATGAGAGGCTCAAAGTCACCACCAAAAATTGAGTCAGAGGACTCGAGGGTCACACCCAGTGGTCCCAGCTGGTGTCCTTGGGGAAGACTGATTTCAAGCTGAGGTTAAGGAAGTTGATGTGGAGCCAAGAAGGAAACAGACCCCAATTCTTTAGGGCCCCACAGGGCTGAAAACAAGCGCTCAGTCTTGGCTGAGGACTGTGGCAACACAGTTAACCAGAAGGACGTGAGGCGGAGGTCAGGCAGGGGGTGCTGCTGGATGGATAGGGCAGAGAACAAAGGGCTCCTTCAGGTTCTAGACCGGGCCAGGCCTCCCGGGCATGGAGAGATTATGCTCTTATAAACTGTTCAGAATTTATGTCTTAAAATTCCATTGCGAAGATTAGCTTGGGGCTTGATCTGATGAGAGGACAGCTGTACTGAAGGGGACTTGGCAGGGGATGTGGAGAGAAATACAGAGAAAGCTTAAGCTTTAGGGGACGTCTCTTCCACGTCTCCCTAGGTGGTGGTTGGCCAGAGGGACCCACGTGAGTCTTCGGGTGGGAGCCACCCCCATTTCAGAGGCCTGTGGCATGACTGTGCCTCGAAGTGGGAATCTCTATAAACCAGGAAAATGGACTTATACCCAGAGGGGCAGGAAGGGCACCAGCTCATGGATGAGCTCCATTCTTGCACTAGGTAGGGCTCAGAAACACAAACCGTAAAGGGAGAAATTAGAGGCAGAATGAAGGTATGGCATGAAATATCATTACCCCACCCCTGGCTTCCAAAATCGTGCAAGCTGTTTCATTACCTTCATGGCCTGGAGCAAAGCTTGTGGGTCTGCATCAGAGATGTCTGAAACCTAAAGTCCACAGGAGGGTAAGGACACATGTTAGCCAAGGCCCAACAAAGCTCAGGGCTCTAGGCCCCTGCTGCCTTGCTTTTGCTAGGCCAGGAGCAGAGGTCACCCAATGGGGCATAAATAGGAGGGTCTGCCCTCACTTGGGGCTTGGATGTTGTTTGAAGTCAAACCAGCCCAGCTGTGGAGACCCCGAAAGTGCTGCCACTTTCTATTCCTCCCAATTAGAAAGACCACTTCCATCACAGGACTCAAATTATGCTACTTTCCATCCACATGACTGGACAACTATGGCGTTCATTATGGGAAGCACAGTTAGAAGGGGCAACATCCAAGACTCCAGCGGTTGGTAAAAGCTCTGCTTTCTAGCTTGTCTCACTGGTAGGAAGGATAAGGAGGTTGCTTTGGGTCCACTTGGGAGCCCTGGGGTATTGCTTTGCTTTAAAAACTTGCTTTGGGGGCCAGCCCCATGGCGTAGCAGTTAAGTGCGCGTGCTCTGCTGCTGGCGGCCCGGGTTCGGATCCGGGCGCGCACCGACGCATCGCTTGTCAAGCCATGCTGTGGCGGCGTCCCATATAAAGTGGAGGAAGATGGGCATGGATGTTAGCCCAGGGCCAGTCTTCCTCAGCAAAAAAGAGGAGGATTGGCATGGATGTTAGCTCAGGGCTGATATTCCTTACAAAAAAGAAAAAAAAAAAAAGAACTTGCTTTATGGGGCTTTCTAAACCCTTCTGTGAGCAGCCCCTAGGCCATGACACCCACCACACTGGGGATAAGGAGAGGGCAGGGAGTAGGGAACGGTCGGCTCACCTCAGCATCAGCTCCTGCAAAGCCTGCCATGGTGCTGAAGGCATCGTCTTCTAGGAGGGACCTGCAAAGGGGCGGAGTTGGCACCCACCCACTTCCCCAGGGCACTAGATGATTCTAAGAAAGGAAGAGTGGCTTAGAGGGTCCAAGTGAACTTGGGTAGACTCTTCTCCAGGAGAACAGAGTTGCTAAAAGGAATTTCACAGGCCACGTAATGCAGTGATTTTCAACTTTTTAAAAGCAGTATAGCCCCTTTAAAAACAAACTGTTAAAAACAACAGGTAAGAGAGAGAGACAGAACTGGTTTAGCTAAAACAAAGGTGGGGCAGGCACACAAAGCTCCTTCCTTATTTCTCAACTGTCAGGAGAACCTTTGACAAACAAACACAATCTGAAATCATGATCTAGGCCAATCCTCTTATTCTGAGGATAAGAAAAAGGAGACTCAGAGAGGTTCAGGAATCGCCCAAGGTCACACAGTAAGCAACAGATGTAGGACTTGAGGCCAGGACTTCTGACCTCCAGTTCAGTTCTCTTTCTACCCCCCAGGCTCCTTCAGTGACCAGGAGATGAGGGAAGGAGGAGACAATTACTGACATTAAAAATGGGGCACACAATAAGTGGGAAGTGGGGGTGGAGAGGCAGGAGCATTTGGACTGAAATGAGTCATGACACCCAAGCTGGTCTTGGGCTTACTTTGTTCTAGCCCTCGAGGAAGGGAGCACCCGAGCTACACCTGTGGCGTCTCTGGCACGTGAAGCTAGTTTAACAGGCTTCTCAGGTGATGTCACTGGAAAAAAAGAAAACAGGAAAGATGCCATCTGGCTACAGAGAACTGAAGTCATGGTGAAAAGGATCACAAGTTCCCCACCAAGCTGTCTCCCAGACCCTCCTACTGAAAGAAGGGCCTGTTGAGAGGAAGGAAACTGGCCCCATAGGCAGGTCCCAAATCGGGGACGGGAGCAATAATATTTCCAAGCAGGAAGTCAACCCTAAATGCCAACTGGTGCCAAATGAAGAGCCCCATCCCGCTCTGCCTCATGGAAATTCAGGAAGAACAATGCACTTCCGCTGCCCAAAGCCATCAGCTGGAACACATGAGCTTGTGCTGTGTGGGTTCTTCTGGGCCAGGTGGAGGGCACCTCAGCCTTGCTGTCCCTGGTGAGCTTTGCATGATGCTGAAGACCTGCTCCTCAGTACAGCAGACATGGACACACAACATAAGGGACTAGTATCCAGAATATACAAGGCACTCTTACAACTCAATAGTAAAAAGACAAACAACCCAATTAAAAAATAGGCAAAGGGGAGTGACGTTAGCATCATGGCAGAGAAAGATGTCTGAGAGACCCACGTAGCCTTACATCTAAGGGTGGAGGTGCTGGCACCCCTGGAGGAAGTGGAAGGAGGTAAGGAGAACTCCCCTCCTTCTCCAACGACAGCGACCCTGGGACCAAGACTGTGTGGCTCTCTGAGAAAGAGGGGGGAGGGACGGCCCTCTGTGGGAAAACCATTGCCCTCCAAGTTCTCTCACACCCTGTATGAAATTCCCATATGGAGGAGAATGAACTGTTGTGGGGGTGCCTTCATCAAGCTAGCACCCCAGGAGAGCAGATAGTGAGGGAAGAACGAGAAGCCCCTGGGATCAGGCAGGCGAAAGAAAGAGCCCCTCCCCTCCGGGACTGTGTGGCTCTCAGAGAGAAGGGGGAGACGTGGCCCTCTGTGGGAAAACCATCGCTCTCCAAGTTCTTTCACAGCCTGTGGGAAATTCCCATATGGAGGGGACTGAACTGTTGTAGGGGTGCCTTCATCAAACTAGCACCCCAGGAGAGCAGATAGTGAGGGAAAAACGAGAAGCCCCCAGGATTGGGTAGGTGAAAGAAAGACCCCCCCCACCCCCCTGCCTGGAGCACCAGCACAGCCAGTTGGCCACAGTGCCTGCGGACCGTGGCGGGCTCAGAATACACAGCTCTTGACCCCCACCCAGTGGCGGCAGGTGGAAGCTGCAACCAGATATTTTCAGAGTGAGGAAAAATAAGCCCACGCCCTCAAGCAGTATGCAAAAATATATTAAATCTCCAGACCAGAAGGAAAATGACAAGTACCCAGAAATCAATCCTGAAGGCACAGAAATTTATAACCTAAACGACAAAGAATTCAAAATAGCTATCATAAAAAAGCTCAATGAACTACAAGGAAACACAGATAGACAATTCAATGAAATCAGGAACTTTTTCACAAAAGAGATTGAAACTATAAAGAAAAACCAATCAGAAATGTTGGATATGAAAAACTCAATGGAGGAGATAAAGAAAAATGTGGAATCTTTAAAGAACAGAGCTGAAAATATGGAAGAAAGAATTAGCAATATTGAGGATAGGAATGCAGAAATGCTCAAGATGGAGGAGGAGAGAGAACTAAGACTAAAGAGAAATAAAGAAATTCTCTGAGAAATATCCGACTCAATTAGGAAATGCAACATAGCGATTACAGGTATTCCAGAGGGAGAAGAGAGGGAAAAAGGAGCAGAGAGCTTGTTCAAAGAAATAATAGCTGAGAACTTCCCAAACCTGGGGAAGGAGCTGGAAATACAAGTGAATGAAATCAACAGATCTCCTAACTATATCAACAATAAAAGACCCTCTCCAAGGCACATAGTAATAAAGCTGGCAAAAGTCAATGATAAACAAAAAATATTAAAGGCAGCAAGACAAAAAAAAATAATGTACAAAGGATTTCCTATCAGGCTTTCAGTCAATTTCTTGGCAGAAACTTTACAGGCTAGGAGAGAGTGGAATGATATATTCAAAATTCTTTTTTTCTTTTTTATGAGGAAGATCAGCCCTGAGCTAACATCTGATGCCGAGCCTCCTCTTTTTTGCCAAGGAAGACTGGCCCTGGGCTAACATCCATGCCTATCTTCCTCTACTTTATATGGGATGCCGCCACAGCACGGCTTGACAAGCGGTGCATTGATGCGTGCCTGGGATCCGAACCCCGGGCCGCCTTGACAAGCAGAGCATTGGTGCGCACCTGGGATCCCAACCCGCGAACCCGCTTGAGCCACCAGGCCAGCCCCTCAAAATTATGAAGGACAAAAACTTTCAGCCAAGAATACTCTACCCAAGAAAAATATCCTTCAGATATGATGGAGAAATAATGACTATCCCAGATAAACAAAAGCTAAGAGAATTCATTGCCACAAGACCCCCACTACAAGAAATGCTCAAGAAGGCCCTCAAGGGGGCCACCCCGGCGGCGTAGTGGTTAAGTTTGCACGCTCCGCTTCGGCGGCCTGGGCTTCGCAAGTTCAGATCCCAGGCTTGGACCTGCACACCACTCATCAAGCCATGCTGTGGCAGGCATCCCACATACAGAGTAGAGGAAGATGGGCACGGACATTAAGCCTAGGGTCAATCTTACTCAGCAAAGACAGGAGGATTGGCAACAGATGTTAGCTCAGGGCTAATCTTCCTCACCAAAAAAATAAAAAAAAAAAAGAAAAAGAAGGCCCTCATGCCTGAAAAAAAAAGAGAGAAAGGGGATACAAAGCTTTGAGAAAAATAGGTAGTCAAAATCAGAAAAATTGCAGCTCTTATCAGAATATGTTAGCAAACACTTAAATTATAACACCAAAGATTAAGGGAAGGAAAACACCAAAAATAAATATAACCTCATTACTTTAAACACAAACTCACAACACAAGATAGAATAAGTTGTGACAATAATAACTTAGAAGGGGAAGAGGAAAGGGATGGAATCAACTTAGTCTAAGGAAATAAGAGGCCATCAGAAAATGGACTATCTCATCTATGAGATTTTTTATACAAACCTCATGGTAACCACTAAACAAATAATAAGAACAGAGACACATAAGATAAATAAAGAGAAAACTAAGAAAACCATCATACAGAACTACCAAACTGAATTGGTAGTCTGAAACACACAGGATGAGAAACAAAGGAAACAAAAAAGAACTGGAAAATGAGTGATAAAATAGCAACATTAAGCCCTCATATATCAATAATCACTCTAAATATAAATGGATTGAATTCTCTAATCGAAAGACACAGAGTGGTGGGATGGATTAAAAAACAAGACTCAACAATATGCTGCCTCCAGGAAACACATTTCAGCTCTCAAGACAAAACACAGGCTCAGAGTGAAAGGATGGAAGACAATACTCCAAGCTAATGGCAAACAAAAGAAAGCAGGTGTTGCCATACTTATATCAGACAAGTAGACTTCAAGATAAAACAGGTAATGAGAGACAAAGAGGGGCAATATATAATAATTGCCAAGGGATACTCCACCAAGAAGACATATCACTTATAAATATAGATGCACCCAACACAGGAGCACAAAAGCACCTAAAGCAACTATTAACAAACCTAAAGGGAGATATCAAAAACAACACAATAATAGTAGGGGACCTTAACACCCCACTTACATTAATAGATAGATCATCCAAACAGAAAGTCAATGAGGAAATAGTGGACTTAAATGAAAAACTAGACCAGATGGACTTAATAGATATATAGAGAGCACTCGATCCTAACACAGCAGATTACACATTCTTCTCAAGCGCGCATGGAACACTCTCAAGAATAGACCATATGCGGGGAAACAAGGAAAGCCTCTATAAATTTAAGAAGATTGAAATCATAACAAGCATCTTCTCCAACCATAATGCTACGAAACTAGAAATCAACTACAAGAAAAAAACTGGGAAAGTGACAAAGATGTGGAGACTAAACAACATGCTACTGAACAACCAATGGATCATTGAAGACATTAAAGGAGAAATAAAAAAATATCTGGAGACAAATGAAAATGAAAATACACCACACCAACTCATACGAGATGCAGTAAAAGCAGTCCTGAGAGGGAAACTCATAGCAATACAGGCCCACCTTAACAAACAAGAAAAATCTCAAATAAGCAACCTTAAATTACATCTAACAGAATTAGAAAAAGAAGAACAAACAAAGCCCAAAGTCAGCAGAAGCAGGGAAATAATAAAAATTAGAGCAGAAATAAATGAAATTGAAACCAAAAAAACAGTAGAAAGGATCAACAAAACAAAGAGCTGTTTCTTTGAGAAGATAAACAAAATGGACAAACCCTTAGCCAGACTCACTAAGAAAAAAAGAGAGAAGGCTCAAATAAATAAAATTAGAAATGAAAGAGGAGAAATTACAAAAGATATCACAAAAATACAAAGGATTATAAGACAGTACTATGGAAAACTATATGCCAACAAATTGGACAATCTAGAAGAAATGGATAAATTCTTAGACTCATACAACCTCCCAAAACTGAATCAAGAAGAAACAGAGAATCTGAATAGACCAATCACAATTAAAGAGATTGAAACAGTAATCAAAAACCTCCCAAAAAATAAAAGTCCATGACCAGATGGCTTCTCTAGAGAATTTTTCCAAACATTCAAAGAAGATTTATTACTATCCTTCTCAAACTATTCCAAAAAAATAGAGGAAGACGGAACACTTCCTAACATATTCCACAAGGCCAACATCACCCTGATACCAAAGCCAGACAAGGACAATAGAAAGAAGGAAAATTACAGGCCAATATCCCTGATGAACATTGATGCAAAAATCCTCAACAAAATATTGGCAAACTGAATACAGCAATACATTAAAAAGCTCATACACCATGATCAAGTGGGATTTACACCAGGGACGCAGGGATGGTTCAACATCCGCAAATCAATCAATGTGATACACCACATTAACAAAACGAGGAATAAAAACCATATGAAAACCATACGATCATCTCAATAGATGCAGACAAAGCATTTGACAAGATCCAACATCCACTTATGATAAAAACTCTCAACAAAATGGGAATAGGAGGAAAGTACCTCAATATAATAAAGGCCATATATGGCAAACCCACAGCCAACATCATACTCAATGGGGAAAAACCGAAAGCCATTCCACTGAGAACAGGAACAAGATAAGGGTGCCCACACTTGCCACTCTTATTCAACATAGTACTGGAGGTTCTGGCCAGAGCAATTAGGTAAGAAAAAAGAATAAAAGGAACCCAAATAGGCAACAAAGAAATGAAACTCTCACTGTTTGCACACAACATTATTATTATTTTTTTTTGTGAGGAAGATCAGCCCTGAGCTAACATCTATGCTAATCCTCCTCTTTTTGCTGAGGAACACCGGCTCTGAGCTAACATCCATTGCCAATCCTCCTCCGTTTTTTTTTCCCCAAAGCCTTCCAGTAGATAGTTGTATGTCATAGCTGCACATCCTTCTAGTTGCTGTATGTGGGACAGGGCCTCAGCATGGCTGGAGAGGCGGTGCGTCGGTGTGCACCTGGGATCCGAACCCAGGCCGCCAGTAGCGGAGCGCACGCACTCAACCGCCAAGCCACGGGGCTGGCCCACAACATGATTTTATATACAGAAAACCCTAAAGAATCCACTGGAATATTATTAGAAATAATCAACAACTACAGCAAAGTTGTAGGGTACAAAATCAACTTACAAAAATCAGTTGCACTTCTATACTCTAATAATGAACTAACAGAAAGAGAACACAAGGGGACAATCCCACTTACAATTGCAACAAGAAGAATAAAATATCTAGGAATAAATTTAACCAAAGAGGTGAAAGACCTATACAACAAAAACTATAACACATGACTGAAAGAAATCAGTGATGACATAAAGAAATGGAAAGATATCCCATGCACACGGATTGGAAGAATAAACATAGTTAAAATATCCATACTACCTAAAGCAATGTACAGATTCAATGCAATCCCAACCAGAATCCCAATGACATTCTTCACGGAAATATAACAAAGAATACTAAAATTCATATGGGGCAACAAAAGACCCCAAATAGCTAAAGCAATCCTGAGCAAAAAGAACAAAGCTGGAGGCATCACAATCCCTGACTTCAAAATATACTACAAAGCTATAATAAGTAAAACAGCATGGTACTGGTACAAAAACAGACACACAGATCAATGGAACAGAATTGAAACCCAGAAATAAAACCACACATCTGCAGACAGCTAATCTTCGACAAAGGAGCTAAGAACATACAATGGAGAAAGGAAAGTCTCTTCAATAAATGGTGCTGGGAAAAGTGGACAGTCACACGCAAAAGAATGATAGTAGACTATTTTCTTTCACTATACACAAAAATTAACTCAAAATGGATCAAAGACTTGAAGGTAAGACTTGAAACTGTAAAACTCCTGGAGGAAAACATAGGCAGTACACTCTTTGACATCAGTCATAGAGGGATCTTTTCGAATTCCATGTCTACACGGACAAGGGAAATAAAAGAAAAAATAAACAAGTGAGACTTCATCAGACTAAAGAGCTTCTGCAAGACAAATGAAACCAGGATCAAAATGAAAACACAACACACCAGCTGGGAGAAAATATTATCAAATCATATATTTGACAAGGGGTTAATCTCCATAATATATAAAGAACTCACACAACTGAACAACAAATAAACAACCCAAGCAAAAAATGGGCAGAGGATATGAAAAGACATTTTGCCAAGGAAGATATACAGATGGCCAACAGACACATGAAAAGATGTTCAATATCACTAATCATCAGGGAAATGCATATCAAAACTATACTAAGATATCATCTTACACCCGTTAGAATGACTATAATCACCAAGACAAAAAATATCAAATGTTGGAGAGGATGTGGAGAAAAGGGAACCTAATTCACTGCTGGTGGGAATGAAAACTGGTGCAGCCTCTATGGAAAACAGTATGGAGATTCCTCACAAAATTAAAAATAGAAATACCTTATGACCCAGCTATCCTACTACTGGGTATTTATCCAAAGATCTTGAAATCAATAATCCAAAGAGGCTTATGCAGCCCTATGTTCATTGCAGCATTATTCACTATAGCCAAGACATGGAAGCAATCCAAGTGTCCCTTGACTGATGATTGGATAAGGAAGATGTGGTGTATATATATATATAATGGAATACTACTCAGCCATAAAAAAAGACAAAATCGTCCCATTTGCAACAACATGGATGGACCTGGAGGGTATTATGTTAAGTGCAATAAGCCAGAGAAAGAAAGACAAACAGTGCATGATTTCACTCATATGTGGAAGATAAACTAACACACCGACAGAGAGAAGAGTTGGTGGTTACCAGGGTGAAGGGGATTGGGGGGTGGGCACAAGGGGTGAAGGGATGCATTTATACGGTGACTGACAAACAAAAATGTACAACTAAAATTTCATAATGTTATAAACTATAATGACATCAATTAAAAAAAAATAGGCAAAGGATCTGAAAAGACCTTTCTCCAAAGAAGATATACATATGGCCAATACACATATGAAAATTTGTTCAACATCATTAGTCATTAGGGAAATGCACATCAAAACTATAATGAGATGCAACTTTACACCCACTAGGATGGCTATAATCAAAAAGACAGAAAATAACAAGTATTGGCAAGAACCTGGAGAAATCGGAACCCCCTTACACTGCTCGTGGGAATGTAAAATGGTGCCGCTGCTGTGGAAAATAGTTTGGTGGTTCCTCAAAAATTTAAACATAGAGTTACCATATAGTCCAATGATTCCACTCTTTGGTTTATACCCCAAAGAACTGAAAACATATGTGCATGCAAAAATGTGTATATGAATGTTGATAAAAGCGTTATTCACAACAGCCTAGCCAAAATGTGGAAATCACTCAAATATCCATCAACTCACAAATGGATAAACAAAATATGGCATCTCCATACTGGAATAGTGTCCAGACATAGAAAGAAATGAAAAAAGGAATGCTATAGTGTGGATGAACTTTGAAAACATTATGGTAAGTGAAAGAAGCCAGATGCAAAAGCCACATACTGTATGATTCCATTTTATATAAAGCATCTAGAATAGGCAAAGACATAGAGAAAGAAAGTAGACAAGTGGTTGCCTAGGGTTGGGGGGAGGGGAGAACGAGGAGTGACTGCTAATGGGTATGGAGTTTCTTTACAGGGTGATGAAAATGTTCTGGAATTACACTGTGGTGATGGTTGTATAACTTTGTGAATACACTAAAAGCCACCAAACTGTACACTTTAAAAGCGAATTTTACATGAATTATATCTCAATTTAAAAAAGAAAAGAAGAAGCCTAAACGAAGGGATTCTGGGGAAGGGGCACTTACTGTCATCCCCTAGGAGGTCACCAAGGACATCATCTATGGAGCCTGGAAGAGAAAAGCAGCCATCATGACCTCAGGAGAAAAGAAGAATGATCCTTACAAGCCTCACGTCTTGAGACCTCACTCCAGGACCTCAGAGGTCTCAGATGTTGGGCTTAGCTCTCTCTTCACGGGCCACGAGATGTTTTCTAACTCTCTGGCAACAAGTCACAATGCCTTGTGGAAAGACCCTAGGGTAGAAATTGAAAATAACTTTCTCAAAGGATGGTGGTGAAGATTTTCAGTAGAACCTACATTCTGTGTGACACACTGGCCAACAAGCCAGTCTTCCAGACTTGGAACAAAGCCCAGTTTGCTTCTTTAGGAAAAGTGTCCAAGATTTCTAGGCACATACAAGCTTCTTTCATACCAATAGCCTCCTTGTATCCTTCCATCTGAGACCTTCAGAACTGGTCTGGAGACATACCTTCTTGGCCACTTTCCGATGGGGTCATGTGGGGGAAACCCAAGTTTGAGTCCTGAATGAGGTCTTGCATCCAGCTGAAGTGCCTTTACCACCACCTGTAACCCCAACCGTATGTTTTTTTTTTTTTTTTTTTTTTGGAAGATCAGCCCTGAGTTAACATCCATGCTAGTCCTCCTCTTTTTTGCTGAGGAAGAGCGGCTCTGAGCTAACATCTATTGCCAATTCTCTTCCTTTCCCCCCCCCCCCCAAAGCCCCAGTAGACAGTTGTATGTCATAGTTGCACATCCTTCTAGTTGCTGTATGTGGGACGCGGCCTCCGCATAGCCGGATAAGCGGTGCGTCGGTGCGCGCCCGGGATCCGAACCCGCGCCACCTGTAGCGGAGCACGCGCACTTAACCACTAAGGCACGGGGTCGGCCCCCAACCGTATGCTTCTGGATACAGAGCCCAACGAGAAGGGTTTTTTCCTCAATTCCCATCCCTAGTTTATTTCTGTATTACTCTGAGGGCCAATGAGGCAGCATAAGG